>NW_027397077.1:14538651-14713806 GCF_003265705.2 Callorhinus ursinus
TCTACCCTTCCACCCTTCCATCCGTCTACCCTTCCACCCTTCCACTCTTCCATTCATCCATCCCACCATCCCTCCAGCCAGCTGAGAGACACTGAGCTAGCTAGCTCCAGTAAAAGCACCCAGGAAACAGAAGCTCAAGTGATTTCTGCTGAAGTGCCAACATGAAGAGTAATGAGAACGCTCACGTTATAGGTGAGTTTGCTCCGGGGGCTATATATGCAATTACCTCCTTTAATCCTCACACTTCCCCATTTTAGGGGTAGGTAAACCAGGACTCACCATGGTTAAGCCCAGGGTTATTCAGCTTGTAAGGGTCACAGCCAGAATTTGGATGCAGGTCTCCACTGCCCAATCCCCACAGGGTCCCACTGCCAGGGCCTTTTGTCTCAGAGGAGAGTTAAAACTGGAGTTTCATCCCTTCTTGATCCCTAGGTCCCAACTTTCACCTGTGCCACCCCCGAGGTCCTGGGCAGTTACCAGCGATTCAGCAGCTGTAAAGACCCCCAGTAGGTCTCTAGAAACCTAGGGGAGGGGAGGGTAAAGCTGGTGGTAACTGTTTCAAGTCTCTAGCCAGCTGGAGGGGCTCTGACTGCAAGGACTTGCTCCCACGACTCTTCCACTCCCCACTCAAGAATCTTCTTTATCCTGAGAATCCATCTCAACAGACATGGCCCCCA
Organism: Callorhinus ursinus; assembly: GCF_003265705.2. Classification (NCBI taxonomy): domain Eukaryota; kingdom Metazoa; phylum Chordata; class Mammalia; order Carnivora; family Otariidae; genus Callorhinus; species Callorhinus ursinus. Next base: position 14,539,329 of record NW_027397077.1, read on the forward strand.
AAGCCCAACCACCAAGGACCCAGATAAGAGACAGGAGGCTTACTGCCTGCCATTGAGGCAGTTGGGCTGAGTCGGTCCTTGATATTTAAACAAAAGCAAGAGCAAATCTACATTTCCTTTTGATAAGTATGAAAATGTTCCCACCCACTCTGGCCTGCTGTCTAGGTCCTTCCAGGTAAGAAAGGTGAGCTGGTGCCTGACCCTACCCACAGAGATTTTTTCGAACTTTAACTTCCTGAAATTCAAATGATCACCCCCCGCCTTTTGTTCAGATACAAAGAGTATATTATGCTTTTGAATGTTCATGGGATCTGACCTAGAGTCTGGGAGCGCAGGCCCACAGATGACGTTGGAAGGATGTCCCGTGGAGCTGGGGGCCAGACGGATGGAAGGATGGGAACAGGGTCAGGTGCATGAGGGTGCACAGATGACTAGACAGACGTCGATATTGACAGAGAGCATGCCGGAGACAGAACTTGGGAGAGACAAAGGGCAAGGGGAAGCGGGGCTGGCAGAGATACAGAGAGGGACACACAGAGAAAGAACAAGGCAGGGACAGAGGAGGAAAACAGATAAAGGGGCAGAGGCAAAGCGCAAATACTCAGGACATGCATTCACCTAGATTCAGAGGGAGAAACAGACAGTGCCATTCAGAGAGAGACGAGAGAGAGAACAGAGATAGAGGCTGGGATACATACCTGGGTAAGGGGCTAGCTTCGTGCTGTCCTGCCCATGCCAAGCAGGGACTCTGGTTTCAGGGCAGGGGGGCAGGGAGGGGAAGGGGCGGTGAGGACTCTTCCAGCTCAGTGTCCCTCCTGGCTGAGTCCCCGACTGTCCCCTCAGCACCTGCAGGGCTCTCCAGTCTCCTGAGTCCCCAGCCGGCTCACCCTGTCAGCCTGTAGGTGCTCTGGAGGCTTCAGCTCCAGAGTCCTGGCTTCCAGGACCTGGTCTGCTGGGGGCGGGGAGGGAGGGAGAAAGGCGCTGGGGACTGGTACGCAGGGTGCGGCAAGAATTCCCTGCGTAGCCACCCAAACCCAAAAGTTTCTTTCTTACTGGTTCCTGCGAGTATGTCTGTCGCAACTTGTTATTCAGGTTGCAGAGCTGTGGGGCAAAGGCACAGGGAGAAAGGTCTGACTGCCCTTGAACACATATCGTGGCCCCAGGGTGGTATGTGGTCACAGGGCTGGTGGGGTGGGAGGGTGGAGGGTGGAAAGGTGGGGATGGAGGTGGAGGGGTGGGGAGGGGGAAGGCAGAACCGTGGTCCAACCTCATTGCCCTGAACCTCTCCCTTTGTCCTGCCCCTCCCCTTGGACCCCACTGGATTTCTGGTAGCAGGTCTGGCCGTGTGCATAAGCTGCAAGCAGGCTTTCCTTTTCTAGGGCAGGCCTGGTCTCCTGCAGGCCCCGTACAATGCTGAGCACAGAGGAAGTGCTCCATGAATATTTGGGGCCTGAATGAACAGGATTCTTGCATAGTCCTGAAACATTAGGACAATGAAACCACTGTGTAGAGAAGGAAGCTGAAGTTCAGAGAAGGCAAGTGACTTGTCTAAGGCCACACAGCCACTTATGGATTTCATTTCTGAAGCAGTCTCTGAGCAGTCACGGGAAGGCAGGCTGTGCATTAGGCAGGGGGTATGGCTATGAGCAAGACATGCTCGGAAGCATCCCTGAGCCTTTGTACTGCTAGTCCCTGTCTGTCTCTTTGCCTGGAACATTCCTACTTAGACTTCAGGTCTCAGTGGAGAAGTCACTTCCTCTGGGAAGACTTTCCTGACCCCTTCCCCACAAATCAAGGTTAAACACCTACCTGTGGTCCTGGATGAGGGGACACCCATCACAGCCCCCCATCCTGTCAAGAGGAGCTGGTCAGTCAGTGCACTGTGATTTCTCTGGGGTTGGGTCATAAGGGGGCATGTGACCCAAGGAAGGCCAATCAGAGTTTTTCCTGGGACAGATCTTGGAAACTGGGGAGAGAGAAGCTATTTTTTCCCTGATGACTCTAAGCTGGACGTCTGTGAGTCTGAGGCTGCTAGAGCCTCTTTCTCAGCTACTCTAAAGTCTTGCCAGAAGATGCAAATACTAGGCTGAGCATGGGGCAGTGTTTGTGGCCTTGGTCTTGAGAGGACCAGGGAGGAAGAAGCATGTGACATCAGGAAACAGGATGGATTTTGGGTCCATCAGACAGACCTGCGTTTGTCACTCGGTACTTGTGTGTTTTGGGGCACACCTCTCTGGGCCCTGGCTTCCTCCCGTGTAAAGTGAGGGTGCTGCCATCTACCAGTCTTGAAAGGGGTGTCAGGCAGGGACGCCCCCTGTCTATGAGGGCTTTGCTGGCCTGATGACATCCCTCCCATCCCTCCTCCCTGTTGGCAGGCCCCATTCACCCTGCCGCTTCCTGCTAGCACAGCTCCTTGGCAGGATTCCTATCCGGATGTTTGCTCATCCTATGGAACCAAAATGCCATCACAGCCTGCTTGTTCGTGACATTTCTTAATGGTCCTATAAGAGCTGGGACATCAGTTTCTTCCTGTTTCCTGGAGTCCCCTATACTCAGGTGCCTTTGAGCTCAGCCATGACCTGTCCCAGAGCCAAGATGAATGGAGAGAGGATTACTCTCTGTCCAGGCTAGGAGGGTTGAGAAAAGCACCTTGATGGAGAAATAAATGGGTATTTCTCCTGCTTAAGTCTGGTCTCTGGTGCCTAAGACCCTTAGGATAAAGGCCAATGTATTTCACGTGGCTTATAAGGCCTTGCATGATTTAAACCCCGGCACAAGATTAACCTTGCCCACCTCATCATCTGCTGTCCCCACTTTACTTTCTGCTCTAGATGCCCAGAGCTGCCCTGCATGAGGCTCTCTCCCTCACCAACTTCGCACATGCTGTTCTCTCTGTGGACTGCCCTTCCCTGACTCATCCACTCGGGCAACTCCTCCTTGGCCTCAGGTCCTCACCCAAGCGGCCCTTTGTCGTTGGAAAGACAGAATTCGGAAGCTGTTTCCTAGCTCATCATAAGGATCCAGGCTCAGCCAACAGTCACTTCTGAATCAGCCCTAAGCCACAGGCAAAATGGAAAGAGCTCCGTGAACATGCTCTGCATTTTCCCTGACATGGGCATTAGCCACAGGTTCAACTGTGTTCTCCGTGTAGCAGGTTGTTTCTAAGGAGGCAGGAGCTGGAGGCCTGATCCGGAGCTTGGAGAAATCAGGTTGCAATTAGCAACAGCTGTAGCTCGCCGGCTGCCCTCTTAGCTTTGGCCCTTCAGCCCTCCCAGCCCCTGGGGGCAATCAGGTTTCCCACTCTCTGCCTGGACCCATACCTCAAATGACTGCCTGAGTTCCAGAGCAGAAAGACACCCAAATTCACTTTTTAGCTAATCATCAAAATAACAAATTATCAAGAAAATAATAAAACTAGCTACCACGTATTGAGTGCTTACCGTGCGGCTGGAGTTAGGCTAAGAATTTTACATATATACCTTGCCGAATCCCCGCGGCAACCCCGTGAGTTGGATCCTACTGTCTCCTCTTCTCCGAGGAGGAAGCCAAGGCCTGGAGGGGGTGAGTGAGCGGTCTCAGCTGTGGGGGCAGAGCTGAGAGTCACACCCTCAGCTGCGGTCAGCAGATGGGGGGGGGCCACACTAGCATCTGACAGGCCTGAGTCTGACCCACGCTCGCCAGATTCCAACAAGGAAGGGCACTGGGTCCAAGGGAGCTCCGTGTGCCTAGGGGTAAGGTTTGACTCTTGAAAAAGTCGGTACTTTAACTGGAACTCAAAGGGTAATTCTGCATCAAGGAAAGGTCCTATCCCAGGCCATGAGGGCTCACATTTCATTTGAGCAATGGAACCTTTGGGGCAGGGACGACCCAGAGGAGCATTTGGGCAGCTACTCCGTGACCCCCATCCACAGCAGACTTAATGAAGCCAGCACAGTGCCTTTTCTGGTGAAGAGCAGAGGTGGGGCTCGGACTCTTTCCCACCAGAGTCTAGGGCTGGTACGTGAGCTGTGTTGTCCTAAGAGTGGGGACTTCTCAGTGTCGGGCAAGGTGGACTAGGAGCAGGGTCCTCTGCACAGCATTGGCCTTCTGGAACCAGAGGAAGCCTTTCTCTCCTCATAGACAAGTCTGAGACAGTACAAGGTCATGAGCTGAGCAGGTCTGAGGCCTCTGAGTCTGTTTGGTCAGGAGTTATTGGGGGATCTCTGTGACATCTTTTTAAAAAAAATACAACTCAATCATTCACCCTACATTTCCTGAGACGCTGCTCTGTGCCATCATAATGCTGAGGGCCTGGGACAGAGCAGAGAACCGATAAGGTTCTCACCTTCTGGAAACACACAGCGTAAGGTGGGAGGGACAGGAATATGGATGGTGCAGGGGAATGGGTGCTCAGGTAGGGGCTCCTTCAGGGAACCTCCTGGCCAGGGGGCTGTCAGGGAAGACTTCCAGGAGGAAGAATTTTGGCAGATGGAGTTCTCCTGGAAAGTGTTCCAGGCAGAGGGAACAGCATGTGCAGAGGCTCAGAGGAGAGGCAGAACCCGAATCTCTGATGGTAGAGACCAAAGTGAAGGGGGAAGGGGACTGTTCATTAGACTAATTATACATTAGGCTAATTATCCATTAGCCCTTAAGGGCTGGGCTAATGTATGACCTTGGGCTTTGTTCTGAGGGTGATGAGGGGGTCACAGGAAGAATTAAACCAGGCCAGTGATAAAACCTCAGCTTAGTGTGGAGAAGGTAGCACCTCCTCCAAGAAGCTTTCCCTGACCCCTGGCTCCTCCATTAAGGAATCCCTCCTTCGGGCGCCTGGGTGGCTCAGTCGTTAAGCGTCTGCCTTCGGCTCAGGTCATGATCTCAGGGTCCTGGGATCGATCACCGCATCGGGCTCCTTGCTCCGCGGGAAGCCTGCTTCTCCCTCTCCCACTCCCCCTGCTTGTGTTCCTGCTCTCGCTGTCTCTCTCTGTCAAATAAATAAATGAAATCTTAAAAAAAAAAAAAAGGAATCCCTCCTTCATGCTTCATGGTCATGCTTCATGGTCAGCCTAATTGGGGGCCAGCTTCCTCTCGAGGCAGTGGCTTCTGAGGGCCCTCTTCATGCACGTCCCTGATGCTAGCACCAAGGCACATAGGTGTGCAGTACGTGTCCTTAGAGGGAAGCGAGTGGCTTTCTGTTTGGGAAAGAAACTAAGGGAGAAAAGGCCCCAAACACACCACGGATGCCCCTCCATCTAAGTGGTTTCTCCCTTTACCCCACGCCCCACAGTGTTCTCTAAAATGAACTCTGTCCAGAGGACAAGCTCAGACTTTAGAATCTAAGTAGCCTCTTCTGGCTAAAGGCAAGCTCAGGCCATTTTCCTCATCATTCCTGGAAATTCTGTGGACTAAATATTGTCTCCAAAGGCCGTGGGGCACTATCTGCTCCTCCATGGGCTTCTTTCTCTCCTCCGCCGTCCCCCCCATCCCCGGCCCCAGGCAGGATTCCTTGCAAGGGACGAATTCTGCATGTACCAGGGTGGGAGGTAGAGGCTACAGAGGGGGGTCACAGGACCTGAGGGAGACACTCAGCACATAAAGGAGACTGAGGGAGAGGGACAGCACAGAACGAAAAAGAAGCAGAGACCCTGAAAGACTGAGAGTGGCAGACACATTGACAGACACACACATGCACTAGCACGAGGTCACGCGTATGTGTGTGCATGTGCACCTGCACACGGGAGTCAGGTGCTGCTAAGAGTCCCACCTGGGACCAGGGGACATGTGTGGTCCTGCCCAGACCTGGTTGCCACTTGCCCTGAGTTTCCAGTCGTCTCCGAAGGCCGCCCTGAATCCTGACCGTGTGCCGCAATCAGCGGAACCAGAGGCTGCCTTTCATTCTCTAAATGGTCCTTCTTGTAAACCCCTGGTATTTATAGGCAATTATTGATCATGTCACCAATACAGACAGACAGAAACTGCAAATAAATCTGTAAACAATAAGGACAGTGGCTTGAACAATTTGTGCCAGTGACATTTATTTCAGAAGGAAATAAGCCCATTATTTCCATTATGCCCTGTTTTAATTTTATTTATGGTTTTAGTGGTTTTCTCCAGCTCGGGCCAGTGGTAGAATTACTGGGCCACGTGAGGCCGCACAGCAGGAGACGCAAGAAGGGGTGGGAGGCCCAGATTCTGAGGTTTCTTACTATGTTCCTGGGATGTTTCCCAGAAAAAGACAAAAAAACACATGTACCAGCTGCTGCTCCAAGACTTCCTTATTTTAAGTACTTTAATCCTCAGCAGCTTAATGAGGAATTTGGGGAAACTGAGGCAGAGAGTGTCAGGTCACAGCTGGTTAGAGGCAGAGGAAGAAAAGGATCCCAGGGAGGAGCCCAGGAGCCCATATTCTTTTTTTTTAAATTTTTTATTGTTACGTTAATCACCATACATCACATCATTAGTTTTGGATGTAGTGTTCCATGATTCATTGTTTGTTCATAACACCCAGTGCTCCATGCAGAACGTGCCCTCCTCAATACCCATCACCAGGATAACCCATCCCCCCACGCCCCTCCCCTCTAGAACCCTCAGTTTGTTTTTCAGAGTCCAACGTCTCTCATGGTTCGTCTCCCCCTTCCGATTCCCCCCGCTTCATTCTCCCCCTCCTGCTATCTTCTTCTTTTTCTTTTATCTTAACATATGTTGCATTATTTATTTCAGAAGTACAGATCTGTGATTCATCAGTCTTGCACAATTCACAGTGCTCACTATAGCGCATACCCTCCCCAATGTCTATCACCAGCCACCCCATCCCTCCCACCCCCCACCACTCCAGTAACCCTCAGTTTGTTTCCTGAGATTAAGAATTCCTCATATCAGTGAGGTCATATGATACATGTCTTTCTCTGACTGACTTATCTCGAGGAGCCCACATTCTTAACCACGGTGTCTGACTCCTTTAGCCTGGGGCCGGGCAGTTTTCTGCAAAGGACCAGAGAAAATATTTTGGGTTTTCTGGGCCTCATGTTCTCAGCCGCAGCTATTCAACTCGGCCATTGTGGTGGAAAGGCAGGAGTAACAGGGTGTAAATGAATGAATGTGGCTACGTTCTGATAAAACGTTATTTATACAAACAGGTGGCTCTGAATTCGGCCCTAGGCCTTAGTTTGTCCAACCCTGATGTGGGTATTGCTCCTCTCGGCCCAAGGTGGCCATGAGCTCCGGTGCTCCCTTTCCTGAGCTTCAGCCTGCCTGGGTTTGGCTCAACTGTTGGTGGTGGAGAAGGGAGGCTTCTGTAGGATCAGAGAGAGTTCCTATCATTCTGTCCCTCCTTCCCACCCAGTAGCCAATGAGCTCCTCAGGGGCAGATCTACCAGCCCCTTGCTTGCTCAGCAGGGCTCAGCTGCCTGTCCTTGGACTTTGCTCCAAATTCACCTGACTGGATTATCATCTGAAGGTGCCTTGCTCAGTGCCCGGCACTTAGGAGGCTCCCAGCCAATGGCAGCTCTAGCCATATTTGCACCTTCAGGTTTGCAGAGGCCTCATCTGGCCTGGGGATTTCGAGTCTGATATGGCGGTTAAGGGGGGGGGGGCGGGGCGGGCTTTGGAGCCCCATCTGGGTCCTGTCATGGAGCTGTGGATACAGTCCTCTCATCTTGGTTTCCTTATCTGTATGTGGCCATCACAATCCCTACTTTCATAAACATTAAATTGGAGAATACACCGCACACACAATACCTGCTATGGAGGAAATGCTCTGTAAGCGACAGTTGTTAAGCAAGTAGGCCACCTTGTACTCTGCTTGGGGATGCCCCTGTGCCCTCCACCCTACCTCCCAAGGAGGCAGAAATCCCTCCAGAATGAGAGAAAAGTATGCTCTGGATCGGGAATGGTTTCCTCCAGGCCCTGACAGAGCAGCGAGAGTAAGGAGGAGGTGTCTGGCCAAACATGCAGCCCTTTCCCTCCCCAACGGGATGGGGTAATCTCAGGCTGCTAGGCAGCATTGGGTACATTAGCCTGAGAGGACAGTTTGTGCCATGAGAATTTCTCTTTGCTCAGAGTCTGGCTGTGTGTCACCAGAGAGGGCTTCTGTATCACAACAGGACACCTGGAGCGGATGGGTTCAGCCCCTGAGCCATGGCCTGCTGTTGGCCTATCTGAATCACTTCAGCAGGTCAAGCATGATGAAATTCCCCTCAGACCCAGTGGGCGATTCTATTCCTTTCCATCAGAGAGAGCTGGGTCTTGGCCTCTTAACAAGATGGCAGCCTCCACAGTGACGTCAATGGGGTTTTGAATAGGCTTTAGGAGATAAATCTTCCCCAGGGACATGTGGGATCCAGACATCTCTGAAGGAGGAATAATCTTTTTTTTTAATAATTTTTTATTGTTATGTTAATCACCATACATTACATCATTAGTTTTTGATGTAGTGTTCCATGATTCATTGTTTGTGCATAACACCCAGTGCTCCACGCAGAACGTGCCCTCTTTAATACCCATCACCAGGCTAACCCATCCCCCCAGCCCCCTCCCCTCTAGAACCCTCAGTTTGTTTTTCAGAGTCCATCATCTCTCATGGTTCGTCTCCCCCTCCAACTTACTCCCCTTCATTCTTCCCCTCCTGCTATCTTCTTCTTCTTTTTTTTTTCTTAACATATATTGCATTATTTCTTTCAGAAGTATAGATCCATGATTCATCAGTCTTGTACAATTCACAGTGCTCACCATAGCACATACCCTCCTCAATGTCTATCACCAACCACCCCATCCCTCCTACCCCCCACCACTCCAGCAACCCTCAGTTTGTTTCCTGAGATTAAGAATTCCTCATATCAGTGAGGTCATATGATACATGTCTTTCTCTGATTGACTTATTTCACTCAGCATAACACCCTCCAGTTCCATCCACGTCATTGCAAATGGCAAGATCTCATGAAGGAGAAATAATCTTAATCATAATCATAGCGATGATTCTAGTAAGTCTTAATACTGTTAGTTGGCCAGTTTTGAGCCCCATGCCCTTCCACTTAATCTTCCCAACAGTACTGTGAGGCAGATTCTTTTATTGACTTCATGTTACTGGCGAGGGGCTTAAAGAGATTAAGTGATTTGCCCAAGGTCACACAAGTGAATTGGCTGACGCAATATGCCATCCATTACTTTAGTAGCTGTGATTAAATGAAGTAGGGATGCTTGGAGCCAGACTGTGGTGGATACCTGCTGCTTGGGTCATCTTTCCAGCACCCATTCCCTCTTTTTCTGGGGCTCACCCTGATTTTCCTGCAGGTACCAAACTCCCTTCCTCTGCTCCCTGCCGTGCAATTGGCTAGGGATGGTCCCATTCCTGGTTCCAAGTGTGGCCACGTGGCCCAGGCCTAACTCCATTTCTTGGTCACAGAGATGGGCAGGCAACCCATGCTGAGAAGATCACAGCCCTCCCAGGGCTCTTGATGGACTTGCCAGGGAAGAGGATCTGCCTCTCTGCTGGGGTTGCTGGCTTGAGATTACTTAGAACTGCAGATGTTGATGGGTATCTGCCACTGTGTGGAGAGAGCTTGCCTGAGAATAAAGCAACATGGAGGAAAGGATCCCAGAGATGGAGTCAGTGTCCTGGGGATGTCATCGAGCCCCTAGATCCAGCCTTGCCTGCCAGTGGATCACTGGACTTTTCCATTATGTGAGCCAATATAGGTCCTTTATTTGTTGGGCTGGTTTGAATTTTTTTTTTTTTTTTTTTTTTTTTTTTTGGTCACTTGCACCCAGAAGAGTACCACCTGATACACAGGATTTTCTCATTTTCAACCACAGTTACATCCACAGACAGGTGAGGTAACTTGCCCAAGGTAACACAGCAAGAAAAAGGCAGAGCTAGGATTCAAACTCCAAAGGTGGTGCTCTTTCCATGACTCCTACATCTTTGTCTCCCCAGGCAATGCCCTTGGGGAGCAGACCTTGGCCTTCCCACCTCTGTTTCCCGGGCCCTCCCAGAGCAAGAGATTGGTACCAACCATAAGAAGAGTCTGCCTCTCCACAGGGCCTATGCTGTGGGACTCCAGGCTGGCCTGGAGCTGTGCGAGGCCTGCCCAGCAGTAGACAGGCTGGTCTCACCCGAGGAGGACTACCCAGCCCAAGCACACGTTGGCAAACCGTGGCTTGCGGCATCCTGCACCCCAGGAAATAACCCTTGGCTCCACAGCCTTCCAAATTCCTATTGGAATGCAGTGGTGGGCGACGTGTGTGAACGTGGAGGAGAGCTCAGAGAGAGGGGTGTAAACGATGACCATAAGACAGAGCCCCAGGGCAGCTGCCCCTCCTCACAGGAGACCCGCCCGTCTAATATTGGTGGGTCTGGCGTGGCATCAGGTAGGCTGTGGCCAGCCTGAACCGGGAGCTGGCAGATGCCCTGGAGCAGACAGACAGAGAAACTAGAGCAAACACTGGGTAGAGCCAAACTCCACAACTTGCTTGGCCTGGGTGGGCGTGAGCACCTTGCTGCCCTCACCTCCCACTGCCGGCTCCCGCCCTCTCCCTGCAGGACTGCCCCCCACCTTCTCCCCCTTCTCTTAGAGTCTGCAGTGTGCCGAATGCTTACCTCCCCAGCCCTCCTCCTCCCGCTAGCATTTCTCCACAAATTTAATCTCCGAGGAGTCTGTCCTGACTCCTACCTCCTTTAGGGTACATGTCCAAAGTGTTCTGAAATGACTGTGCAAATTGTTTTTCACTTGATGGCTAAAGCCATACCTGTTTTGTTTTTAAGATTTTATTTATGAGAGAGAGAGAGACAGAGACAGAGCAGGGGTGGGGGGTGGGGGGAGGAGCAGAGGGAGAGGGACAAGCAGACTCCTTGCTGAGGTTCTCAGGCCTGAACCGAAACCAGCTGAGCCACCCAGGAGCCCCCATACTTGTTTTTTTAAAAATCCTGTCTGGTTTATCATTGTATCCTTGTTTAATTGACATGCAGGAATTGCTCAGTTAATGCTTACTGAATGAATCATCTGGAAGGGTAGTCTTCCACCAGCTCTCTTCCAGCCATGGACTTTGAATCAACTGCACTAGGGAGGCAGTGCTGCCTAGTGTCGGGGGCATAAATTTTGCAGCCACATTGCTCAGGCAAGTTATGTAATCTCTCCGTGCCTTAGTGCCACATCTGCAAACTGGGAGTGATAACGGTGCCTACCTCATAGAGGTGATGTGAAGATTAAATGTGTTATTATATAGAGATCCCTTAGCCCAGAGCCTGGCACATAATAGGGGCTATTTTATGTGTTTTTGTGATTGCTAGCCTAGATGGAGAACTACAGGGATCAATGGGGGACAGCCAGACTTGCACTCCCATCTTACAGGTCAGAAAACTGAGGTTTAGTGAAGGGTAGGGACTTGCCTGAAATCACACAGCTAGAAAATCTCTTGAGACCATGCACCTTTGTTGTGACTTTTCAGATCATTATGTTCAGAGAAGAAAGAGATTTGGGGCCTTTTTCGTTCATTCTTTAAATATCAGTGTGGCTCCTGGGGCGCCTGGGTGGCTTAGTCGGTTAAGCGACTGCCTTCGGCTCGGGTCATGATCTCAGGGTCCTGGGATCGAGCCCCGCATCGGGCTCCCTGCTCAGCGGGAAGCCTGCTTCTCCCTCTCCCGCTCCCCCTGCTGGTGTTCCCTCTCTTGCTGGGTCTCTCTCCGCCAAATAAATAAAATCTTAAAAAAAGAAATACCGGTGTGGCTCCTGATTGATGCTCAACCGTGTTTTTTGAATGAAGAGATGAATGAATGAATGAATGAATGAATGAATGCCAAAGGGCCCCTGTGGTGGAGGAAAAAAGCCTGCAATACAAGGGATTGATCCCTGGCTTGCCTGTCCAGCTCCTTCGCTCCTTCATCTTCTACCCACCCCGCTTCTATTTTCCTTTCTCTCGATAATGCAGACCCAGATATATAGCTCTTTCCGTGCTGGTGGAAACGTACCTGAGGGCTCAGGGCTCCCACTTCCCTGCTTCGGTGGAGAAGGCCAGATGTTCCCGCTGGTGCTTTGGGTCCCTGACCTAGGCAGCCACCCCCCTGGACCAGCTGCTGAGCGAGGCCAGCCTGCTGGATCTCGGAGGGGCTGGGGCCTCGCAGTCTGGTTCTCCAGCTGCAGCAGGCCCAGAGGCAGGCACCAAGTGGCTCGTGGGCACCTCGTGTGGGCTGGCTCTTCCTGGTTCCGCCCTGGCTCTGCCCCACCTGCAGAGAAGCCTGCTATAAACCCTCCCTGCCCTGTTAAACAATCTCCCCCGGAAGGAGGAAATTCATCCAAAGGAGGAAATGGGTTCACAGTCTTGTCCGGCTGAAGAGCCACTGGAGCCCTGGCTTAGGCCTGGGCTGTGAGAGTCTCTTCCCCACGGAGCTCTCAGCCTTCGCAGAGGAAATTCGGGTGGGGGTTCGAACACTTTAACCAGGAATGAAATGCCACAATTGCTTGCCTGAGAAAGGAAAACAGAACGCAAGATGACACCCCCCCCCCAAACAAACCAACCCCTGCTGACACCCTTTCCCGGCCCTGGGGGTGAAGAGGGGACAATCGGCGTGAGTTGGTGAAGTGCCCGTCACCTGCTCCGAGGTTCTAGGCCGGGGTGGCTCCTGCTGGAGGAAGCAGGCCGGAGGTGAGCCTGGGGAGGAGACGCACACTGTGGGTGGGGGAGGTCAAGGCAGCTAAAGACAGGGAGCCTGGACGATGGACAAGGGGCCCCCTTGACGCGGCACAGGAAGTGATCTGAGTCAAAGAATCTGGTTTTGGTTTGGGGCACGAGTTAGAGGTTGAAGCTGGAGAGAGAAGGAGGGAGGGCGGGAGGGGAGGAGAGAAGGGCCAGTAGGTGGGAGAATATTAGCACAACAGCAAATATAGTGTTGATTGCCTCTCTCTCTCTCCCTAGGACTCGGTGTCCCCCGCTCCCCACCCAGCAGCCACAAGCTTTGTTACTACTCACGGTTCTCATTCCCGAAAACTCTGCCCCTTAGGGTGAGTTCTTTCCCAGCAGGCACCGCGTTCCATGTAGGCTCCTGTGGCGGGGGGAGGGGGGGTTGGAGTCTTCCTCTTCGTTGGCGGAGGGTGCTGCTGGAGTTGGTGATTTCCACCCTGACTGCTTCCAGAAAGGGCGTGTCGCCCCCTTGCAATGACTCTCCAAGCACCTGCGGTCAGACAGCCGGTCAGGAGACCAAGACGAGTGCCCAGGAGCTGGCGTGAGGGGAGAGCAGCGGCTGCTGCCCAGTGGGGAGCCCCCAGGCCTGCAGCTCTGGTGCCCGGTGGGTTCCCAGGAAGCGAAGTGGGGGTCCCCTACCCTGCATCCTGACTGGGTTTAGGCCTGGCTGCTTAAACCCAGTCCACTGCTGCCTTATTTCTACCCCTCTCCCCGGCCTGCACAGCTCTGCCTGTAGCTGGTGTGTGTTCATCTTTCAGGCCTGACCTCCATGTCAAGGTCCTTGGCCTTGCTTCCCCAAGTAAACAAGCGAGTCACTGATGCAAGCTGCTCTGAGTTCTGTGAAGGAACCTGCAGCAGCGTGTAGCAGAGAGCAGGAGGACGCCCTGCAGCAGGTGATCGGGCGAGGCCTCTCTGAGGAGGGAGCTGTGAGGTGCCGTCTTAACAAACAACCAGAAACCGAGGGACTTCATACAATACACGTTTACCGTCTTACAGTTCTGGAGGCCACAAGTCTGACTGGTCTCCCTGGGTTAAGGTCCAAGTGTGGGTAGGACTGCGCTCTTTTTGGTGGCTCCAGGAAGAATTCTTTTCCAGGTTCTGGAGGCTGCCTGCTTTCCCTGGCTCATGACCACTTCTTCATATATATATATATATATATATATATATATATATATTAAGATTGTATTTATTTACTTCACAGAGAGAGAGAGCTCACGTGAACAAGCAGGGGAAGCGGCAGGCCGGGGGAGAAGCAGACTCCCCGCTCAGGCGAGGGGCTCCACGTGGGGCTCGATCCCAGGCCCTGAGACCATGACCTGAGCCGAAGGCAGACACGTCACCCACTGAGCCACCCGGACACCCCCCTGCCCCCCCGCCCCTGCCCTTCCTCCATCTTCAAAGCCAGCAGTGTCCGATCAATGATCCTTATTGGGTCCTACCTCCTTCTCTGTCTTCTGTCCCTCTTCTACTCTTAAGGATCTGGGAAGACACTGGCCCCCCCCCCCCCCCCCGTCTCCAGGTCTCCTGGTTAGCAACCCTAATTCCATCTGCAACTTTTAATTCCCTTTGCTGTGTAACTAATGGCACATGTTGGCGGGGCTCTGGGTTTGAGGACGGGGGCATCTTCCAAGGCCGCTATTCTGCTAACATCGGGGCAATCTTCTTCCAGTTTCTTTCTTTTTTTTTTTTTTTAAGATTTTATTTGTTTATTCATGAGAGACAGAGAGAGGCAGAGGCAGAGGGAGAAGCAGGCTCCCCCCACTGAGCAAGGACCCTGATGCGGGGCTCAATCCCGGGACCCCAGATCATGCCCTGAGCCGAAGGCAGACGCTTAACCATCTGAGCCACCCAGGCTCCCTCTTTCAGTTTCTTTGTAGCACTTATGACAGCCTGAAAGGCTATTGTTTGAATATTTGTTCACTTGTCACCGGTCTTGCTTTACCGGAAAGTGAGTCCCATGAGGGCAGGGGCCTTGTTGGTTCTGCTCACTAGAACAATGCCAGCTCATTTCTGCATTGGTGTCAGTAGGGATAGCCCCGGTCCAGGGCCCAGAAGCTGTGACCCCTACTCTTCTCAGAGCAGTTGTGAAACCCCGAGCCTTCCCTCCCCCACTCTGGGTCTCAGGCAACCTTGTAATAGTCCTGGGTGGAAGAGAAGGCCCGGGACAGTCTCCCCAAGGACTTCAGGTCTTGGAGAAGTCAATAACCATCATGAAATCATTGCTTCATTTTCCTGCCAACGGCAAAGCCCTCACGCCCTCACTGAAGCCTCAGCCTGGGCAGGCCTCCCAGGGGACACTCCCCAGCGTTCACTCAGAGAGGGCCCAGCGGGGCCTCAGCACTGGGGCTGGTTCCTGTGTGCACCACAGGATTATTAGCGTAATATCATCTGGGAGTTTGACTTTTCCTGCTGAAAGGGCCGGGAAGCCTTCTTTGTCTCTCAGATGATGACACTGCAGGAGTGGGGGTCAGTGTCAAGTCTGGATTCAGGGTTCGGTAATAGGTCTTAGAAGTGCAATTATTGGTGCGTGACGGTTGATTCATTTCCTTGGGGAGTGTTGGTGCTGAAGGCTGACCCAGTGACCAGGAAGGAATGGTCACCATCCCTCCCATTGCTGACAGGTTCAGGGCACTGGCTCAGCCGCCAGGCAGCCGCACGTCCCCAGGGTAGCAACTGGAACTCCATAGCTTATTTTTTTAATTTAATTAGAAAAATAATACAGTCCTGTCATGGAAATTTTGGAAAACACCGAACAGTATCAAGGAAAAAATATCAAGCAAGTATTACCTCTCGTGGGAATGATGTTAATATTTTGGCCTATTTCCTCCTCCCGATTGTTGAATGGAACTCTTCCTGTGCATCTGGGTTTGGACCCTTCTCTTTCACTCGGCATTAGAGCCGAGGCGTTTCCCACGTCGTTGGAAACTTGGAGGTTGATTTCTTCATGATTGTACACTATTGCATGTTACAAAGCACCACCTTTATTTACCCTCTGCAACTGCTGGGTGTCTGATGATTGTGTGTGGGTGTGTGGGTGTGTGGGTGCGGTTATAAATACATTGCAATGAAATTTTACAGGTATATCTTGTGACCTTTGTACACCTTTATTTCTTCCATTTTTTAAATAATAGAACCAATAATTCCAGCCTTTCTACCCCACGAAGTTTCATGGAGTGAAAAGGAGAACACGAATATCAAGGGGCTTTCAAAACCATGGGGAAAAGAGCTGTTCAAATAGAAGGCCAAGTTATGAGCACCGCCTCTTCAAGCACTCCCTCTTTAAGGGGTATGTGTGTGTGTATGTGTGTGTTCCTAAAAACTAGGGGCATTAGGGGATCCTGGGTGGCTCAGTCGGTTAAGTGTCTGCCTTCGGCTCAGGTCATGGTTTCAGGGTCCTGGGATCAAGCCCCATGTTAGACTCCCTTCTCGGTGGGGAGTCCGCTTCTCTCTCTCCCCCTGTTCATGCTCTCTGTCTCTCGCAAATAAATAAGTGTAATCTTAAAAAAAAATGTAGGGGGATTAGATGAGCATGGCTCTAGGGATAACAGCCGCAGAATCAGCATTTATGGACCATTTACTATCTGCATGGCACTCCGTTAAACAAGGTACATGCATAACCAGAATTCATCCTAACACAACCCTCCAACCAAGGGAAGTACTGTTTTTACCTACAACTTAAAATTGAGGGAACTGAGGCATAGAGAGTTTAAGTAATTCGCCCCTGATGACACAGCTCACAGCTCAGTGAGAAATTGGAAGGGACACACACCACCCACCCACCTGAACCTCTGAGAGCTGCAGGGTCACCAGCTGGGACCTTCTTAGGGGCTCCAGAACACCCAGGGCCCCCCAGCACTTCCTGAAATAAGGTACTTTTTATAAAAATCGAGCCTGGCCTTCTGTTCCTGGCAGGCAGAGAAACTAATCTGAAGATTATTTCCCCAGAGCTGGGGTAGTTTCTGATTTATAATGATTCGCTAAGAGAGAAAAGCCCAGAGGAACAGAACCTGCCCCCAACACCCCCCACATGTCTGAGATAAAACGGCAGAGCTGCCTCACTGTGTGTGTATCCAAGTGTGGGTGCCTGAAAGCATGTGAATGTGTCTGTTTCTTGGGTACCCATCAGCATGTGTGCCTGTGAGCCCAGGGATACACAGGTGTGTGTGTTTGTGTGGGCTGTATTTAACCTGCTGGGTGCCCAAAGACAAAAGAGGTGCTTTACGATCTTTCTAGTTCTAATCTTTGAGAAGAAACTGGATCAGGACCTAGGCAGGGATTTCTGTGTACTCCCTTCAGCGTCAGATCACGCCAGCATTTTTCACAACAACCACGGGCCTTGGTAACAAAAGGAAGCCAGGTGTGGGTCGAAGCCAAGGGGGAAGGCACAAACATTACTATGCCAAGTGCTGCCACGGGAAACAGCGAATAATTTACAGTTTTCCTCGCCCTTGTTAATTGACCAGATCCAGTGTGGCCACGTGCGCCTTGTGCCTTGATCTGCTATGTAATAAAATCAGCGCCTTGGCATGAGAGGCCCAGGGAAGGACAGAATGCTAATAGCGCTGGAGATTCTGTTGGCAAACATTAATAATTCATGCCTCCGTTCGTTTCTTTTAGTGCGGCCGCCATTCCTTTGACCAGCTATAGCAACGAGCCGTGGCCATGGAAGTCTTTCTGTCCATGCCAGGACCCGTGTGGGCGGCTGGCGCAGAAACTCCTGGGCTCGGAGGCCTGGTCCATGGGCAGCCCAGCCACACTGTGCACCGCATGGGTCTCTCTGCGTGGGGGAGGGGGAGGGCAGCGGGATCAGGTTAGAAGTCTGGCACGGCTCCCGTGGGAGCTAAAATCAGGGTGTCACAGAGCTGCATCCCCATCTGGAGGCTCCTGTGGGGGGGCGGAATTTGCTTTTTTCTCTTCTCGTTTCTAGAGGCTACTTTCTTGGCTTGTGACCCCTTCCTCCATCTTCACATATTTTTCCCTGACTCCTCTGCTCCCCCCCTCTCCCACTTTTAAGGACCCTTGTGATTACACTGGGCCCACCTGGATAATCCAGGATAATTTCCATATTTTAAGGTCAGCTGGTGAGCAACCTTAATACCATCTGCAGCTTCAATTCTCTTTGCCATGTAACCTAACGTATTCATAACATCTGAGGTGGGAAAATCACTTCAAATGTTTTAGGAATTAGAAAAGTCATGCTTACTCATGGCAAAATATTCAAAGGAGTGCAGAGGTAATAAAAGAACCGTTTAAAGGCCCACTTTTACCTACTCTCCAAGATGGATCTACTGTTCACAATTTCTAAGTATCCTAGAATATTCTATGCACATACAAGCATATATATGTGTATCTCCTTTGTTTTCTCTTTTTCTTTCCATTTCTCTATTACTTCTCTTTTTTGCCTGCTATACAGGCAGCCATCCGTCAATCCACTCATCCATTCAGCTGGTATGAATTTTATTCCACACCACAGGTGTAAGAAATGTCAATTTCTTTATTTTTTTAAATCAAGTTAAATCTCACTCTAAACCACTTGTCAGGGTAGAGGAGAACTTTAGCATTAACCATAATTCAGCTTCAGTGCCAGCCATAATTCTGGAGCTCCCTTCATCTTCCCTGGTTGCCAAAATTGGAGGTGGGGCGGGGCTTAGTGATGTTGAGAAACAGGACCTGGCATCTCCTTTTCTTCCCACATGCTCACGGATTTCTAAACAGTATTCTTTGAAGGATTTCAATTAAACACTGTGAAGACATGGACACATAGAGATGAACGGTTGCAAGAAATGCAGCAAAGTACCAACAATGTTGTCTCTCACAAGTGGGATTACGGCAATTTTAATTTTCTTCTTGACACAATTCTCTTTCCCCCTACATTTTCTACACCTAGTAGATATCACTTTATAGTCATCACAGTAAAGTTCATTATCAATACTCTGTGTCCCTCTCCACTGGCCTTTCCTTTCAGCTGAGTGCCCCATTCCCCAAGATGGTGGAATCCTCCTTGGGTGGTTCCTCCCTGGGTGGAGTTCTCCTTGGATGGTGTCTTCCTTGGGTGGAACCTCCTTGGGTGGGGGCACAGGTTTAAAAAACAGGAGGCTGCCCTGCTTTTTTACGCAGTGGGGGAGGGCTCAGGTGGAGCAAGGAGCCTGATGGTCTGGAGAGGAAGCCGCTGGCCCTTTATGGCCACCTCATCACTTTTTTATTGGGGCTCACAGCTATTGTCCTTTCACTCCAGAGGGGAGGGCTCACCCTTCCCAGCTTCCAGGCAGCCATGCTGGCTCCAACCTGCCCTTCTGCTATGGGGTCTGTCTTCACCAGTGACTGTGGGGGACGTGGAGGTTGCAGAAGTCCAGGGAGCCATGGCAAGGGTGGGGGGTGACCTGGAGCTTCCCTCCCAGGGAGTGCGCTCTGAGTAGGTGGGCCAGTCAGGATGTGGGCTGGTGGGTCTTCTCTCAGGGCCAGCCTGCAGGAAAGCAGACGCTGAGCACATTTGGGAGTTTCTTCATTCTGATTGTCTCCAGGCACCTTTGGAATGGGGAAGGGAAGGTGGTTTGATTCCCCCTGTGGCATTCATCCATTCAGCTGTTCACCCATAAATACTCAATGAGTACCTTCTCTGGCTAGACACCAGGCTGGGACCCCTGAGTACAATGAAAAGCAAAAATAGATCTGCTTCCTGACACAGTCTGGGGTGGGTAGAGGGGCTCTGCCATTTGTTTCTCACTGTCTTTCTTGTCCTTCGCTGTAATTCTCACCCCTAGAATATAGTAGGAACTCAATAAAAGTTCGTGAAAACAATGAAAAATTTGTTTCTTGTTAGCGGAAACAATCTAATCGCAAAAAAAAAAAAAAATCTGAAAGTAAAATGAAATGGAAGAATTCCCCCCCACCCCGCCCCCGGTTCTTACAGATGTTTCATCAACATCATCATCGTGGGTATGGATGAGGTTTTATGTTCTCCATGCTTTCCCATCCTGCTCACATATTGTCTTCACTAAGATGGCTGGGAAAGATCCAGCCTCCCCCGTCACTGTAAGCTGCACGTGGTCCATTTACCTGGGTTCAAATCCTGGCTCCAGCGCTGACGGGCAGTGTTAGCGTGCTTGGACAAGTCACTTCCTCTCTCTGAGCTCCAGTCTCCTCCTCTGTAAAATGAAGTTGATAAGATTCATGTCCTCACTGGGTTGTCATGAGGATTCAACGAGATGATGCAGGTAAAACTCACATGGAGCCTGGCTCAAAGCAGGATGCTTCCTCCCTGTCAACTGATGTCTTTCTTTGTAACCCTTGACTCCTTTGTCCTTCTTCTTTGCAGGAGGTTCTGATGGATGCTGAAGACTTGCTTCATGACTCCATCTCCCAGGTCACGAAGAGGTCTGGAATTGGGACTCGGGGAGCAGCAAAGGGAACTGCTTGGTTTGACAACTTTCTTTTTCCTTCTTGAGCCAGAAGGAGACACAGTGTTGGGCCAGCCTGTGCTCAGGCTGCGGAGAGGGTAACGTGGGGGAGTTGGTGTCTCACCTTAATCTTTGAACCACACCCTCCCCAACGTAGTTGAGAATAGTGACTTGGGTCAAAAAATCACTCCTCATACCCTTTCAGTTAGAGAGAGAAATCACTCCCTGCTACTGCATCACATCTTCATTCGTACTTTTACGATTGCTTTCAACTCACTGATAGTCATCTGTGTTTGTCTCTGCCAGCCGATGTGCTGAATGACATTTCACAACTAGCTCTTCGGAAAAAAACGTAGGCAAACCTATACATAACTAGGTTTTATATATTGCACTGGTATAAATGATGTGTATCAAACACACACTTATTATTACATAAAAATAACACACAATACTCTTTTTTTTTTTAAAGATTTTATTTATTTATTTGACAGAGAAAGACACAGCGAGAGAGCGAACATAAGCAGGGGGAGTGGGAGAGGGAGAAGCAGGCTTCCCCCTGAGCAGGAAGCCCCTGATGCAGGGCTCTATCCCAGGACCCTGGGATCATGACCTGAGCTGAAGGCAGACTCTTAACGACTGAGCCACCCAGGTGCCCCCACAATACTCTTTCTTATAAATTTCAGGTGGTTATTGATTCTCACAGAAAGCTTTCATTCATTTTTGCCGACTCTTGTTTTAGCCAATTTTTGGTTGCAATTCAACCATGATTTGACACCATTAGATTATGAATATATATTTGATCACTTTCTGATTCAGCAAAGAGATCTTTCATGTCCTTGGATAACTAAGTGTAGTTCTGTCATGAACTTTGGTTGATATTTACATTTACATTAATAAGTAAGGTAAAATAGTGACTTTGAAGATGTATGTCAAAACTTCATTTGATTGTCAATGACACAAGTGACCCCTTTGCTGAATTACATAACAGTGTTTGAATACTGGAAGAATATTTCCTTGATTTTTTGGTTCAATTTAAATGCAATAGCTACAGCATATGGCACACTTAATGTTTGCTGCATTGTGAACATTTCTCCATCACTTCCTTAAGGTCTAGGGTCTAGACTATCAACAAAGCAGTAAATCAAGCTCAAATTTGTAATGCGTGCCAGTTTCTGTGGTATAAACAAACACTATGGCCAATTTGAAGTTGCCATTGCAAAATCACTAAGTGTGGAGTTGGGAGGACATGCACAGTACCACGCGACTATAGAGCATTTCAACCCTACATAGACAATATTGGCCTACAACCACAAGATCACACATAGAAGTGAAATGTAGAAAAATAATTAGGAACTGATGAGTTTTGAGTATTTATTACCTTTTTAAAATATAATTTATTTAGTTTGTAAGTTTAAATAATTTCACTTCTCATAATGGCTGTGTTTAACAATTGGGTCACAAGATTACTGAAAATTTAATAATTGGCTCTTGAGAGCCAATATAAGCTGCCTCCAGCTCTCCATAATCTGACTGACACTTCAAGCTGAGCAGATCCTTATCCTTCTCTGGCCACAGCATTTAGCACAGTCCCTGACACACTGTCAGCCCTCTGTAAGCACGTGCTGATGGAGGAGTGACTTGCATTATCTGTCCACCTAGTCTGTGAGCTCCTTGAAAGAAAGACATCATTATAGTCGCTTCGAATCCTCAGTCCCCAACACAGTGCCTGGTACATCATGGGTGCTCAGATGAATGTCCAAGTTCATACCCTAGGGAGCACCTGAAATGTTTCATCTGGGGGCAGAAATGACCCACAGCCGGGTTAACAAGCAGGGCATTACAGAGGGTGGGTATTAATGAATCTCATTTCACTGCCTGTGTTAGTTATCTATTGCTGCATAACAAATTGCCACCTATTTAATGGCTTAAAACAACAAATAGTTACTATCTCAAAGTTTCTGTGTGTTAGGAGTGTGGGCACATTTTAACTGCGTCTTCTGCTCAGTGTCTTACAAGACTGTAATCAAGGTGTTATGTGGGTTGCATTCTCATCTGGATGCTCCGCTGGGGAAGAATCCACTTCCAAGCTCATTCGTGTTGTGATGTGACTAAGGTTGTCACATATTTCCTTGAGGTTGTGTGACAAAAGGCCCCAGGGCTTCGTTGGCTGTGGACTGGAGGCTGTCCTCAGGTCCTAGGGAATGCCCACTGTTCCTTGCTACATGGGCTTCCTTACCATAGTACTTCATCAAGCCAGCAAGGAGAATCTCTTGCCTCAAGGAGGGCGAAATCTCTGTTTTAAGGCCATTTGCCCAGTTAACTTAGACCCACTGAGGATAATCTATCTTTTGATGAACTCAAACTGATTTAGGACCTTAAGTCAGCATAATTCCTTCATATCTGCCATATTCTTTTGGCTAGAAGCAAGTCACAGTTTCCATCCACACTCAGGGGATGGGATTATATAAGACATGAATACCAGGAGGTGGAGGTCATTGGAGGTCACCATAGGCTCTAACTGCCACACTGCTTCATATCCCTGTCCCCAACCCCACCGTGAGGTATGGCTTTAGCTCTTGAGAAGAGTCAGCCAGTAATCCCTGCATTCTCTTGCCTTAAAACATTTCCCTTGTTGAGGTGGTTGATGTATGTAATTTTGGTATTTATCTGTGCTCATGTGGGACACATGGGAGGAGCCAAGTGGTTTCCTTGGTGCCAAGTCTAGGAAACCCAAATCCTTCTGTACCTCTGAGGCAGGTCCCGAGTGTTCTATGATGTCAGGAGGCCTCAGGGAAAGAAGAGATTGTCAAAACAAACCCCTCAGGTTTAGGAGTGAAGTTCACAGTGGCAGGAAAACTCTTCCCCTTGATCTTACCTTGGGCTGTCATGGAGAAGAGAGAAAATTGTGAAATAATGCCATGAAAGAGGTGGGCTCAGTAACTCCACTGAAATGCCCTCCAATACAGGAGGGGTGTGGAGGAAACATCACCGCCTTACTTCCATCTGGCCACTAGAGAGGGCTTATGGTGTCAGTGAAATCATCCATCTTGTAAGTTCCATTGGTTTGAATTTTTTTTTTTAAGATTTCTTTTTTTTTTTTGACAGAGAGAGACAGCGAGAGAGGGAACGCAAGCAGGGGGAGTGGGAGAGGGAGAAGCAGCCTTCCCGCCGAGCAGGAGGCCGATGCGGGGCTCGATCCCAGGACCCTGGGACCATGACCTGAGCCGAAGGCAGACGCTTAACAACTGAGCCACCCAGGCGCCCCCCCATTGGTTTGAATTTTTAACAGCAACACCCTCCAACTTAAGGAGGACCAGACCTTGAAAAAGGGGGTGTTGGTATTACAACTACAAAATTTGGGGTGTGTGCATCTTTATCCAGTGTTTCTGCAGTAAATACTTTTTGGTCCCCAATTCTGTGCCAGGCTCCATGGGAGGCATGAGTAATAGGGTAGAAAACAAGCTTGCCCTCCTGGAGTGTGCGGTCTGGTAAGAAGTCAATGAAAGAATTATACAACAAGATAAAGTGTGACAGGTGCTTTGAAAGAGACAAAGTGAAAAAAAGAAAAATAACATAGGGAGTGCTGTTCTAGAAGGTGTGGTCTGGGGAGGTCTTGCGGAGAAGTGACTTTACAGTTGAGATCTGAAGATGAGAAGACCTCAGTCACTCCTAATGGGGGGAAGAACATTCTAGGAGGGCAGACCAGAGTATGCAAAGTTCCAGACTGGAAATGTTCTGAGCATAGTGAGTGAGAAGGAGAGGAGTGCTAGGTGAGGGAGCAGGTGCCAGATAATGAAGATATATTTGGGAGACAGGACTGAGAGCATTTGATGGATTGGAACTGGAGAATGGCTCATGGATATTCCCATAAGAAGTGAGGGGAGTCAGATACTGAGATAGCTTTCCAATCCTCACATTCCTGCGAACTTTCTTTGGGATAAACCTGTGGCATGCTGTTAACAGGCTCCCCGCTCCTTCCATGAAGAGCCCTGACTTGTGGCATTTGCTGATTTATGTGCTGTAAGTCCTCTCACCATGGCCAACTTTGAGCTACCAGCCAGTTTGCAGGAATCCTGAATATTTAATTTTAGAGCTGGTAGGAGCCCGCTCCAGCACACCAAACCACCCCCAGGTCACAGTACATTCTTCTCTAGGGAACAATTCACCAGGTGGTAGCTTTGAGGCCCGCAAGCGCTCCTCCCCTTCTCTGACACCTCTGTACCTGTTTCTTTATATTTTCCCAAAGCCATCTGAGGTGGTAACCGCAAAGGAAAACACACCATCTCCTTGCTGACTGCTCTCAGGGAGCGGTTCCATAGGTTTAACGACAATTGTCTAATTATGTCTTAGATGCTTATTCCAGAAAAACCTGATAGATAAATTAGCGCAATTAATTGGTCTTTACAGAGCATTTAGGAAAACCCAGGCTGTCCTAAGAAGCCTTCATGTAGAGAGTAAGTCTGGCTGAACCTGTTGTGAATGGAGAAAAGCAGGAAGGAATCGCAGCCCAGGAGTGAGCTAGCCGAGGGTAGCTCCCGAATCTGATTCTGCCCCCCAAAAGCCCTGCTCCTTGAATTCCCTTGGATGATGATCCTTTAACACCTTAACACGTTCCAGGTCTGACCCGTCAGCATCCTCCACAGCTCAGTTTGTCTTTGGACTTCCCCGTTCTTTTGAGCACATCACTATCGTCCTGGTGTCTCAAGCTCAAGAGCTTGGAGGTAACTTTGACCCAGCTCTCTCTCTTGCCCCCTGCATGGATTCCAAGTTGTATTTCTCATGTCTGTTTCTTTAGAGTCGTGCTCTGCAGCTTCTGCTGCCTAGTCTCGATCCACTTTTAACCCATTCTCTGAACCACAGCTGCCCAGACTTCCTATGTGGCCTGCAGGGCCCTGGGAGGCAGGCAGTCTTTCCTCTCTAGCTTCATCTGCCACCGGCCCCTGGCGCGAGTGCTGCAGCTGGAGGAAGTATTCAATTCCTCCAAGTCCTCACGTTCTGGCCTTTGCACATTCTCTTTTCCCTGCATGGAACCCTCTCTCCTATTGGATTAATCAGGATCAGTTAGGTTATGCAATGATAATGAATTAACCCCTACATTTCAGTCACTTAACACTTTAAGGTTCATGTCTCACTCCTGCGAGGTGCAGTATGGATTGGGTGGTCCTTTTCCCTTTGGAGAGGTGGCCCCCAAGTCACTGGCACAAAGGAAAAGAAGTTGGAGGAGGCACCTGTCTTTTAACTAACCCAGCCTGGAAGTGCCACAGGTCATCTTCTCTTCCCCTCTTCCGTCCACAATAGGTCAGATGGCTCCAACCTAACTGCAAGGGAGGCTGGGAAATGTAGACGAACACCATGCTTGGTGCCACACCCTTCTCCTTTTCTGACCCATTATTCAGATCATCGTGTCACTTACTCTGGGAAGCCCTCCCTGATCCCCCTGCACTGGGTCAAAATTTCCTCCTATGTGTGCCCCATGTACACCTTGATCTTGGCACCGGTCGCCCTGAATGGGCCAGTCAGATGCCGATCCCTTGCTCGGCCGTGAGCTCTGCAAGGCAGAGCTCTGGTCTGTTCCTTACTTGGGGCTGCCTCCCCCGCAGTGCTCAACATAGTGCCTGCCATACAGCAAGGCTCAGTGCATGATCCTGGAGGGGATGGCCAGTCTAACCCCAGCATTCAGGGTTCTCTCAGTTCTGACCTGGTCCATGTACTTCTCTCTGTCCCTCTCACCCAGCTGCTCTGCGTTTTAGGTCTTTCGTGCATAGTATAGTGCATAAGCCCTTGGGCTTTCTGTCAGGCAGCTCTGAACCTGATTGTCAGCTCTAGTATTTACTGGTTATGAGACCCTAGACAAATTACTTCACTGTTCTGTACCTCAGGGTCCTCATCTGTCAAATGGACTTCATGATACCTATTTTTTGGGGATTCCATGAAAAAATGCTTTTAAAATGCATCCTCACTAGCATAGAGTATGGCAAATATGATACTTCTCTGATTCTCAGATGCCTTTTTTTAACCTTTCAAAACATATCTGAAATCAGACGCATCTTAACAATTGCTGTTATGAAAACACTGTGTTATTATTCAGTTCCCAGCTTCTGCTCTTTCTTGGTGGTGTGTCTTAGATTCTGTGAAATATGGTGTATCTTAGATCCCATGATAGATGAGAGTTAATAATTGATCTTTATTAACAATTATTTTTGCCTCTTAAAATGATCTCCACCTCTGGTAATTTTTTTTTTTTTTTTGTAAATCTGTGGCCATTTCTCTCATCCTTCCAATGCTTTTGATTAAAATGAGTGTGAAAATTGGAGTGCATACCTTCTTATCAGGACCTTCCAGTGGAACAGGCATGGTAAATTTTGCAGCTGAGGCGTCTCCCCATCCGGGAGGCCTCCCTGCCTCTCTCACATGCAATTGTTTCTCTTCCTTTCATGTTTCTCACAGTGTAGTACTAACTAGAGCCTGCCTTGGACTTCATTAAAAATTAACTTACTAAAATTAGACACGCCTATTTTTTAAGCACTGACTTTTTGAGCTATGCTCTATACAATGTACTTCCTTACTGAATCCCCAGAAAGTATGAGAGGCATTATGTCTAAGATGAGATAATTGAAGCACAGAGAGGTTTGGTAATGTACAAAAAGACACACAGCCAGTGAATGGCGGAGCATGCTTAACAGGGCCCTGTCTGATGGGAGACACCACTAAGCAGCTTCTCATATATGCCTGATCCATCTCTGGGTGGTCCACGGTCCATGGCACATAGTACAGGGACCACGACACAGCAGGTACTCGAACCATGTTACTTGATAGGGAGCCGCGGAGGTCATCTCGAATCTGCACCTTAGTACACTTAACAAGGTAAGACCTCAGTTCTCCTTGTATCAAAAACTATGAATTCCTCTAACCTTTGCCCCAAAAGAGAAACATTCTATTTTTTTTTTTTTTAATTTGCATCCTTTGCCCTTCCCAAAGCCATCGGATCAAGTGTTCCTGTTGATCCCGTTTGAATCGCCCCCACTGGTACCCAGCGCAACCACATTACCTCTCCCCGCTACGGCAGCGTCTTCCCAGCAGCAGCTGGTGCTACTGGACCGCTGCCCAAGAGCCCAGTAAAAGAAGAGCACACTTCCAGTCCCCCCAGATGCTTAAGCCGTACCACTCACTCCCCTCCCCAGCGCATGCCTGTGGCCGCCTCTGAGAGCCAGATTGCTCCAGCCCCTAGAGCTGCTGGCGGGGCTTAAAAAAAAAAAAAAAAAAAAAAAAAAAAAGTGACCTCTTGACAGGCTCTTGTGGGCACAGAAAACCAATCTTTGCCCGTGAGCAGCAAGAAGGTGCTTACGGAACTGAGAGATGATGCCTGATTCTCTCCTCGGGGAGCAGGCGACGATAGAGAGGTGTTGGCGCCCTTATTAAAAAATGGCCTTCCGGGGCGAGTCTTGCGGGGACTCCCGCACACCTCAAGTGAAGCCCGCTTGCAGGCCCGCGGCTCTGGTGCACACAGGCGAGGTCTTGGGAAAGGAGGGAAATAAAGAGAACGAGCATCCACCTTTCACGGTGGCAGCAGGGTGGTGAAGGCGCTGAAGGCCACAGGCTCAGGACTCGGTCACGAACCCTGGATGATCTGTTGCCCAAACAGGCTGCGGCATTGCGCCTCACGGGCCGAGGCTCCGGGCGCAGGCGGAGGCAACACTGCCCCTCCCTTCTCCTCTTCCTCCTTCCTTTCCCTTACATGCTTCTTGGTCTTCCTTCGCCCTTTCTTCAGGACTCTTCTGTAGAGGAGAAGGTCAGGCCCGTTTGGAGCACTTTGTGGGTTTGGCTTTGCCTGAGGCTTCCCTCCCCAGACTGAGACTCTGAGAGCTCCATCATCATGGGAGGGCTCACGAGGGAATGCACCTGTACTAGGTTCCACAGCTCTCTGGGTGTTTCTGATTCCCAGAGGTGTTCCCACGGAAGCTGGATAAACTCTGGATAATACAGAGAAGATTCCTGATGCTGTAGAGGGTGAGGAAACAAGGAGGTGAGGTCTGCGTCCTTCCAGACTCTGACGTTCTAGTTATCCACTTACCAACCTGCAGGGTGGTGTTTCATCAAACTATGGTGGAGATGAGTGTTTTCTGCCTTGTCTTTCTTGCTACATTTACCTCTGGCGACCCTGATTTGCCTTCTTTACTTTTGAAACCTTCCCCTTGCCTGTCCAAGATGGGTTCAGGGCTTGCCATCCTAGCTCTCCGAGCTTATATAATCTCAAGAAAAAGTAGGGAGAGATTGCCAGAGAAGAAGGGGAGAAGGATTTAGGGGAGATGCCGAGTTGAAACATGGTATAAAGGGCTGGGGGTGAGGGTAAAGGAGGGAGAGAGGAAAAAATGTCCTCGAGGCTTGGGTGTGGAGGAGTTGGGGAGATAATGTCTGGAGAGGTTGTTGGGTGTGAGAAACTGGGGAGAAGGGGCACGAGTACTTGGGGGTGACTGACTGGTGCCCCTCTCAGATTTCCTGAGAAACACGAATAAGAAGAGTTCTTTATAATTTTTCATTTAAAAGCTGGACCATGCTTATTTGGATATGACTCTGCAGACTGGCCGGGGAGGCCCCTGAATATATGAAGGTTACAAAAAAATTTCATTAGCTCTACTGTGCCCGAGTCTGCGCTAGGTGCCCAGGGAGCAAAAATAAGAACTGATCCCTGCCCTGGAGGAATTTTTGGAATTCATTCATTCTAAGAGGCTATGATTCCAAGATTCTAAAATTTCAGAATTCCATTTTGCTGAAATTCTCCAAAATTCCCCCAGCTGGGCTGGGTAGTACATTTCTAGCACTTAGAGTCAGGGAGCAGAATTTCTGGGAGAAAGCACTCTGCACCTCTCTTCTCTCTCTTAGGAAGAGACTGGGCTCTGCTGAGGTTCTGACACCAAAGTCCAGTTGCCTTCAGGAGGGTCCCTCTCACCGACAGAGTGAATAAATGTTCCCGGAACGGAAAGCTCACTGCAGTCGACCCATTGCTCTGGCTCCATTTCTGGTCTTTGTCCCAGCCCTGTCTTCACTCTCGGCTGCTTCTCTGCAAGCCCTTGGCCACCAGCACAATGCTTGAAATCTACTGCTCACGCCAACCTTGACCTAAATCCATAAAGAGCTAAGTAAACTCTTCACCTTGGGTCCTATTTAGAGTCTCTGTTGAAGGATAATAGTTTAACTAAGTTCCAATATCTTGATGAGAAATGGTTGTTCAGAGAGAATATTGACAGGTTTTGTCCCCATTAGAAGGCTTCCATGTATATAATTGGCCAACGCTCACTCGTAAGTCTTAATCTCTTAGGGACCAGCCAAAGCACAGAGATCTCAGCAGATGGGCCGACAGGGCCTAAATGAGTGGGTGTGTCAGCAGTCTCTTTGGGCTCCACTGTCCCTTTCCATGTCTCTGAAGTTTTCCCTCACCTGTCAATATTTTGGTTGATATTACAAACAGGTGTATCCAGCACTGGTCTGCTTTGGACTGTCATTTGCTAGAAGCAATGGCCTTAGTCTCTGTATTTCTGTTGGCCATTAATAATAACAATAACAACAGGCAGCCCTGATACCTGATTATCACTTTATGGTTGGCACAGCAGTTCACTGGCATTAACTCAACTTGACCCCCGTGAGGCAGGAGGCATTGTCACCTGGTAGTCAGGAGCATAGATTTTGGGGTCGGAGAGACCTGAGACCAAATCCCGGCTTGACTATTGGCTGGCAGTGGGATCCAGAGCAAGCTATTTAACCTCCTCACCAGCCTTTAGGGCTTGGGGGATTAGATATTAACCTGCTGCCTGGTGCATGGTTGATGCTTAACATACAGGAACTTCCTAGCTCATTGTTTCTGTTTTACAGGTGAGAGAGAAAAATTAAAGGACTTGCCCGAAGTCACACACTCCCAGTTCGGGGTTCTTTCCTCCCCATGAGGCTACCTGACATTCCTCCCTGGAGACGGGCACCAGTGTATCCTGATGCTTGAAATCCTGCTCAAGGGATGAGGTCAAGGCTCACCCATGCTTTGGGGGGTTATCTTTCCACGTTCCCCAGTGGGATGAAATGCATGAGGTGGCGCATAGATTTTGCCTTTCCCAAAACAAACTGAGTGTTACTGGAGTGGTTGGGGGTGGGAGGGATGGGGTGGCTGGGGGATAGACAGTGGGGAGGGTATGTGCTACGGTGAGCGCTGTGAATTGTGCAAGACTGTTGAATCACAGAGCTGTACTTCTGAAACAAATAACGCAACATATTTTAAGAAAAAAGAAAAAGAAGAAGATAACAGGAGAGGAAGAAAAGGGGAGTATGTCAGAGGGGGAGACGAACCATGAGAGATGATGGACTCTGAAAAACAAACTGAGGGTTCTAGAGGGGAGGAGGGTAGGGGGATGGGTTAGCCTGGTGATGGGTATTGAGGAGGGCACGTTCTGCATGGAGCACTGGGTGTTATGAACAAACAATGAATCATGGAACACTGCATCAAAAACTAATGATGTAATATATGGTGATTAACATAACAATAAAAAAATAAAAAAAAAAGATTTTGCCTTTCCCAGCCTCTGGCCGGTGGTTTGGTTTATCCCCATCTGTCAGCTGACCAAGGCCAGCCAGTGCTTAGTGGGGATCCCGTCCCTTATGCCACGAATGGAAGCGAGTTCTCTTGCTTCCTGTTCTGCTCCTTCTATCTCTGCCCACATTTACAAAGTGCAAACATTAAGAACAAATATTTGAGAGGATGCTTGCTCACTTTGGATGGTTTCAGGTGTTCGGGAGTAATTATTACCAAATCCGTTTCTGTCACAATTTCCTTCTATCAAACACATGTTTTATTGCTGGGTTTATTTTCTTCACACACAGCCCCCCCCCCTTATCAGATTTAATGGCTATCCAGGTGTTCACAAGGGCTTAGCTTTCCGCCCCGGCTGCCAACGTGCTCTTCTGTTCACGGAACTGAAGCAGAACGAGGCAGGAGGAAACCAGTGATGTTTGGACAAGGGGAGGTTTTCATGTAGCTTTTTTTTTTTTTAAGACTTTATCCATTTATTTGAGAGAGAAAGAGAGAGAGAGAGCATTAGCAAGGAGAGGAAGAAGCAGACTCCCCTGTGGAGCAAGGAGCCCTGACGCGGGGCTCGATCCTGGGACTTCGAGATCATGACCTGAGCCGAAGGCAGATGCTTAACAACTGAGCCACCCAGGCGCTGTCATGTAGCTTTTTTGTTTTTGTTTTTTTTTTAACAGGCTGGACTCTTCTTGGGGGATGAGAAGCCTTAAAAGCCAGGTGTTCTGGCTGAAAGCAGTTTGGGAAACTTCCAGGTATGTTTGCCACTGGTTAGGAAAAGGCTGGGCAAGCGCTCCTTCAACCCTACACACGGTGGTACCTGCAAATCAGGCTTCCATCTTTACAAAACCTAGCTCAAACCCAGGGGCTCTTCACGTGCCCAATATGTTTTACACTGTACGAATGGGCTTCTGGAAGACACTTCCCTCAATCCTGAACTATTTATTTATTTATTTTTTTAGAGAGGGGAGTGGGGAGGGGCAGAGGGAGAGAGAGAATCTTAAGCAGACTCCACGCCCAGTGTGAAGCCCCACGCCCGGCTCGATTCCACAACCTGAGATCATGATTTTGATTTCAGCTCAAGCTGAAACCAAAAGTTGGACGCTTAACCGACTGAGCCACCCAGGCGCCCCCATCCTGAACTATTTTTATTTATTTTTTTCCTGAACTATTTCTAAAGAAAACTATTTTTTATCTCCTTTTTTCTCTTCATAAAGCAAGACATACTTATTGCAGAAAGTGGGAATGTAAACAGAGAATTAAAAGCTACTTGGCCCTGCCCTCCAGAAAGAAAAAAAAAACTGTAAACACACCCAAACTGTTTCTCCTCATCCGGGCAGTTATCACACACACACACACACACACACACACACACACACACACACACACACAACAAAAAACAGGCCAAGTTGAGAATTTTAACAAGCACAGTGCTCAGCCACATTCTGGTGCGTACGTGCACCTGAGGGCTGATGCACACCTTGAATGGGATCTTTTGGCATGAGGGATGGGCATCGTTTCTTTCAAAGCACTGTTGGCATGTACTCACTTAAATATATTTTCTCTCCTGCTTGACCTTGGCAAGGCCAGGGTCACAGTCAGTGGGAAAGAGGAAGATAAAAGGGCCGGGGGGTAGGAGCGTTAAGAAAGGCCCTTCATGTCTCAGTGAAGAAGCACCTGTCCCTCATCTTCTGCGGAAAGAAGCCCCACTTAGGACGCTTCAGGTGAGCCTGGAGAGGCTCAAGTACTGGCTTCCACCTGCCCTGAGCCTCCAGCGCGTGCAGCAGCTGTAAGTGCTCACAGCTGGAATGCCGGTCCTGAGGTGACTAAGAACAGTTCATTAATTAATGACCATTGAATGGGGTTTATAATGCCCCGGGATGGCGCATGCTAGAGTAGGCGGCCTCTCACCCAGTATAATTGAGACCTGTAGTTGGAGGTTAATCAGAACATCAGTTCAAGTGGGGAATTGGCTGGAGGGGTCAGACAGCACCCTAAATGCTGCTGAGAATGTTCGGAATGCCATGGGCAGCCATCACTGTGAGCCTAAGGGTGTGAGTTAATTGGGTGGGCTGGGCGAGGTAGGTCAGTGACCGGTTTTTTAGTGTATTATTATCCTCATTTGATAGATGAGGAGACTGATGTTCAGAAAATGTAAATGGACACTTAAACTCAAAAACACATTTCCATTTTAATTTAGCTCTTATTGTCAGAGCGATCTCTTCTTTTGTATGGTTTCTTTCCTTCTTTCCTTCTTTCTTTCTTCCTGAAATAGGGGAAGGAAGAGACCTGTCATATGTAAGTGCCTACAGTGTGCCTGGTACTTTGGACGTTACATTTCCAATTCTCACATCAGTACTAAATTTGGGCCATATTATCTCCATTTGCTGGTGAAGAAACAGAAAGAGATATTCTGTGACATGGCCGAGGTCCCATATTTGGTTAAGTGTATGAGTTTCCTAATTGCTACGATAAAAAATTACCACAAACATGGTGGCTTAAAACAACATAAATTTATGATCTTACAGTTATGTAGCTCAGAGGTACAACACAGGTCTAAAGTGAAGGTGTTGGCAGGGCTGCACCGCTTCCTGGAGGCTCTAGGGGAGAATCTGCTTCCTTGCTTTCCCAGCATCTGGAGGCCACCTTGGTTCATGGTTTCCTTCCTCCATCTTCAAAGCCAGAAATGTGGCATCTGGCTGACCCCTTTCTGGGTTCTCATGTGTTTCTCTGACCACAGCTGGGAAACGTTCTCTATTTAAGGACTCATGTGACTAGATTTGGGCCCATCCAGATAATCAGAGATAATCTCCAATCTTAAAGTTCCTCACCTTAATCACATTTTCAAGTCCCATTTGCTGTACAAAGTAACATGCTCACAGCTTGTGGGGATCAGGATGTGGACATCTTTTGGAAGGTATTATTCTGTCTATCATCATGGTAAGAGAGGGAGTTGGGACTAAAAGTGGGCTGTGTCCATGTTAAAATTTATTATATAAATACAGTCCTCGGGCACTGTGGTATGGAAGGAGGAACAGACACATAAACTGATTGAGCATAATAGATTCCAGAAATAGACTCACACAAGTATGGCCAATTGATTTTTGACCAAGGTGCAAAACAGCAGGATAGTCTTTTCTATAAATGGTGTCAGTACATTTGGACATTCTTTGGGAAAAAAAAAAAAATCTTGACCTAAATCTCATGCTTTGTATAAAAATTCAGAATGGATCCTGGATCTAAATGTAAAATCATAAAACTTTTAAGAAGAAAATCTTTGTGACGTAGGCTAAGGCAAAGAGATCTTAGACATGACACCAAAAGCAAAATCCAGTAAAGAAAAAAGAATTTGAAAAATTGGATTTCGTCAAAATGAAAGGCTTTGCTTTGTGAAAGTCCCTGGTAAGAGATGAAAAGACAAGGCAAGGAGAAGAAATATTTGCAAGTCACATATCTGCTAGAGGACTTGTATCTGAAATGTATAGAGAACTCTCTAAACGCAAAAGTCCTTACTTTTGCAAATCATCCCATTATATATAAAGGACTTGAACAAACATTTCACCAAATGGGGATACAAATATCAAACAGATACATGAATATGTGTTCAACCTAATTTTCCATCAGTCAGATGCAAATTAAAACCATAATGAGATATGACACACTTAAGAGAATGGCTAAAATAAAAAACACTGACAGTATGCCGGGATGAGAAGGGTTACAGAGAAAGTGAATCACACACACATTCCTGGTTGGAAATGAAAAATGAGACAGCCACTCTGGAAAACAATTTGGCTGTTCCTTATAAAGTTAAGTATATATTTACCATCTAACCCAGCAATTGCAGTGTTGGCTATTTATCCCAGGAAAATGAAAACATATATTCACACAAAAACCGATACACAAATGTTCATAGCAGCTTTATTGGTAATATCCAATAAGTGGAAGTCACCTACATATCCTTTAACAGGTGAATGATTATGCAAATGGTTCTAAATCCATACAACAGAATAGTATTCAGCAATGAAAAGAAATGAACTGTTGATCCAGGCAACAACTTGGATGGATCTCAAGGATATTATGCTGAGTGAAAAAAAAAACCAACCACAAGAGTTATATATATTTACTTTATTTAACACTCTTGTCATAATTTTGCCATAGACTCTTTTGTCACACTTCTGTCATCACTTATATGACAAAATTTTAGTGACAGTTGCCAGGGGCTAGGAATGGTACAGGGTGTGACTATAGAAGGAGCGCATGAGGGAGCTTTTTTGTGGTTCTGAATCCTGATTGTGGGGGTGGTTGCACGAACCTATATGTGTGATAAAATATCATAAATCTATATGCCAAAAAAAGTGTATGTAAAAATGAGTGGATTCTGAGTAATAGCTTCGTTAATAATGCACCAATGTCAGTTTTTTGATGACGTGGCTATGTTAGATATTATCATTAAGTTATGTAAGGTATACATGGGAGCTCTGTACTATTTTTGCAATTTCTTGCGAATATGAAGTTTTTTTTCCAAAAAAAGTAAGCAAATAAATAAAACTCTAAAATAAAACACCCCGAGTCTTCTCACTGCACGCCTGAAATCCATCTACCTGGCAAGTGATGCTCCTCATCCAATGTTTCATTATTTGCCTTTGCCATGAAATCTGAACTGAAAAAGGAGAATAAGCCAACATTTTGGCTAAAACAGTCTTTTCCCAAAAGGTTCTGTTGAACGCTAATTCCACAACCTCTCATGTTACGCAAGAAGAAATATTCTGTGTCCAGGCACATTTGGGAATTCCTGGGTTAACGAGGTTTCTTCATGAAACGCTGCTTTGGAGGGCGGGAACATATCTTGTGGATCTCCACGAGGGGGCCACAGAATACAGCAGTTCTCTAACTTTTTGTCTGCAGAAGTTATATATATAATTTCTCCCTGGGAATCCCAAGAGCCTAGGGATCCACGTGCTTGAGAAATACTGAGCTAAAGAATTCATCAGAGAAGAGGAAAGCAAGGAGTATGGCATCATTTTCACTGTGGAACCAGGTGTTTGGCTTCAGGCACGGGACACTCTCAAGCCTTTTGCCACATAGTATAGTAACCTAGAGGAGACATGTTGGAAAGAAAGAGGGTCAATCTTCATTGTGTGAAAGGTCTGAGTTTTTGATTCTCCACTTGGAGTAGAGACTTTGGGGAAAATGCTTCCTCCCCTTCTCCACTTTTAGGGTTGGAGGTCCCATTCCCCATCTGACAGTGGAACTAGATGGATAAAGAATGGCTAACAATTCACCCAGGAAGCCAAACATGAGGACATGCACCTTTAGGAAAGTGGGATAGAGGACATAAGGAAGCAGATCTAGGAGGAGAAGGATCTTTTTTTTTTTCTTTCTTTCTCTTCCTTCCTTCCTTCCTTTTTTTTCTAGACTTCATCTATTTATTTGACAGAGAGTGAGCAAGCGAGAGAGAGAGAGAGAGAGCACAAGCAGGGGGAGTGGCAGAGGGAGAGGGAGAGGGAGAAGCAGACTCCCTGCTGAGCAGGTAGCCTGACACGGGGCTCGATCCCAGGACCCTGGGATCATGACCTGAGAGAAAGGCAGATGCCTTACCGACTGAACCACCCAAGCGCCCCCAGGAGGGGCATTTTCTGGTGATTACAGAGTTGGCCATATGGTAAAACCCTAAGTTTCTCAAGACACCTGCTCATGAGGAATGAAACTTGGGGATGGAGGAGACACTTTGAGTAGACCAAAAAAGTCACGCCATATCCCTTCCTTTCTGTGCACTCTTTTATACGGATTGTAACATATCTAGTACATTAGTTATCTCTTACAGCATAACACATTACCCTCAAACTTAACAGTTAAAACAGCAATAAAATGACTACATTTATCATTGTGAAAATTGAGTAACGTATGGAATTGTTGAATCACTCTCTTGTACACCTGAAGCTAATATAACATTGTATGTCAATGATACTTCAATAGTAAATTTTAAAAAATTGGCCAAACAAAGCAGTAATAAGATTTATTACCTCACACAGTGTCTATTGGTAAAAAATTTAGGAGTGACCTAAGTCATTCTGGGTCATGGTCCCTCATGATGCTATAGTCTTCTGAAGTTTTGTTTGGGGCTGGAGAATCTGATTCCAAGATGGCTCACTAATATAGCTGGCTGGGTGTTGGCAAGAAATCTCAGTTCCTCACCATGAGGACCTCTCATAAGGCTGCTTGAGTATTCTTACGTCATGGCTGCTGGCTTCTTCCAGAACAAGTGACCCAAGAGAGAGCAAGGTGGAAGCTGCAGGGTCTTTTATGATGTAGTCTTGGATGTCACACGCCATCATTTCTGCAATGTCCAATCGATTATACACATCAGCCCTATTCAGCTCTATTCAGTGTGGGAGGGAACTAGACATGGCTTGAATTCCAGCATGAAGGAATCGTCAGGGGCCATCTTGAAGGTTGGCTGTAAAAACCTATAAAAGAAAGAAATTATTGAATGAATATCCTTAAATGGATGGTAAGTGTTCTTGAATGGAGCATGACCATTTTCTAGAGGCGGTACCTCTCATCCTTTCCAAAGAAGAGGCATAATTCTGGGATCACAATTTGCCCATTCTTTCAATAGATATTTATTGAACACCTACTGTGTGTCATCAGTTTGCTTGGGACCTATGCAAAGGGAGCCCTGCTAGAGAAGCATATCCCATGAGCAAAGGCAGCACTTGTCAGATGTTCAAGCTCAGGCAGAAGTACTGCATTGATTCATGACCCGACCTATACCTTTGCCATTCATCCTAATCATTCTTTTAAGCAGGGGCCTCAAAGAATTGCACCAGCCTGAATAGCACTTCTACCCTTTGTTTGTTTGTTGGATAATGACTTCATTCCACGTGCTCTGCTTAAACGGATTGACTCTCTTCTCCCTCCTCTCTCTCTCTCTCGTCATAATTCTTTCTGTTCCCATTTCAGTTGGAGACAGGTGCCCTCCAAACCACACTCCCCACATTTATCAAAGCTAAATAGCTTTCTGCTGCCTTCTCCCATATTTTTAAAAGCAAGCTCCTCTTACCTTACTCAGAGAGCCTAACCTGAACAGGAAACTTGATTAATGCACACTTTATCTCTTCCCTCAGGTTATTTATGTCTCCGTCAAAATTCTTGGTTGCCAGCAAGAAACGGACTCTGGCCACCTTCAGCATAAAGGAATTTATTAGGACATTTGAGTTCTCGGAATTGATGGGTGGCTTAAAAACCAAGCTTAGGAAATGAATGAGAACCAAAGGGCAGGGGCAATGTGGTCAGTGTGCCAGTGTGGCTGATGTGATAATGCACCTCCGTTTGCTCCTTCTGCCCTTGCTTCACACACTGAAGGCTCAAAACCCTGGGAAATAGCATTCATTTGGCGTGGCCAAAGGCAATCCTGGCCCCAGGCTCCAAGGATGGGGAGAAACAAGAGTTGATCCATTTTATAAAAAGAAAAAAAAGTATATATTTCTACACATTCCCTAATTCTCTAAATGGCTCTGGTTGATTTGTCACCCTGCCATTCCAACTGAAGCTCTCCGTTGCTCAATGAGGAGTCAATTACTCCACAGTCCTTAGGATCCACCCAAGCCTTGTATTTTCCATAAATGAGCCCTCCAAATTGGCAAACACTCTCGGGAAGTGTTTCAATTGGATATTCTGTTAATTTACCAATAATCATCTCCTAATGTCATTTATTACAGAAAATTAGATGAATGTAGCATAAGCAGAAAAATATTGATTGCTGCCCTCTGAATTTTTAATATGAATATTTGATTTATAAATTAATTCTTCATTTCATTAATTAGAGTAGTGAGGCAATCTCCCGACCCAAGCTATGGTGCTGAGGATTATTGTGACTTTCTCATCAGCAATTTTAGGCAATGATTCATTCAAATGAATTTCTTTCCTGGTCCAGGTTTTGTGTCCTGCTCCAGCAAGGAGCCTCATGCTTGCCTGGGTCTGTGGTTACCTTCTTATGGTCCTCCCTGGTCCTTTGTTCTTGGTCTATTTGCCCATTTTGGCCAACTTTTTTCTGAGCATCTTCCACAGGTGGTTGGCCTAGTTGACCTCTACTTTGCCTCAGGATCCTATAACCTCATTTAGAAAAGCATTTGGTTCTAGTTGGCTCAAAGTGCCTCTAATTGTCCAAGTATTTGTCCCTAAAACCTAGCCACAGCAAGGCATGTAGCAGGGGCACCACTACTTATAGAATGACTGAAAGAATGAGAAAGTGAACAAATGCTTTCTGTTTTTCAAGGATCCTCCACAGTGAGTATCCTGTTCCATGTTTTAAAACAGCCCCAGAAATGGAGAAAATATAGCTTGGTTGATTAGAAGCTCAGGTCCTAGAGTCAGACAGATCCCTTTCTTTGCTATATACTAGTTATGTGATGCAAGGCAAGTAAACTTACCTCTCTGATCCTCTGTTTCTTCATCAACAAAATGGGAATAATCACGTTCTCTACCTCATTAGGTTTATTTTGTTGTTTCCTTGTGCAGAGGGCAAGACCAATCTTCCACAACCCAAAATTGGTTCAGATGTTGAGACTGATGATGTCACAGATGCATCAAAAGGGTATAAAAATATTTATTGCATCATGAGACATTCTGGGGGGAGGGCAGGACAAGCTCCTAAATTGGTCTAAAAATGGCTGGAAGGGGCAGTGCCTCTTCCGGCTCTCCCTGTGGTCAGTGGATGGGGCTGGGGTAAGAGTTTCCATAAATGGGGAGGAGTTTGCATGGCTTGAATTTCCCCACCGGATCAAGGGAAGGAGTGCCTGAGCTTTTACTGGCTTACCCAGGTGTGGAGCAAAGAGAAGTTGGTATGATGGGGGCCTGAGAGCTGTCAGTGGACAGACGTAAAAAATGGAGTCAGATTCTCTTTTACGGGGTTGTTGTGAGAAAATAGCTGCTTAAAGCACTGAGCACAGTGTAGGGTTAAGTAAGTATTTAATAAATGGATTATGAATGCAATGATTGGTTTAATCCTTTTCGAAGCTTTTGCATCTACTATCTCTTTTCCTCTTTATAACAACCCAAGAAATTGAGAGACCCAGTCAGAAGTAGATCTGGTACAAAGGTCAACAAATGGTAGCTGCTGACCTCACTATCTCCAGTCCCTTGTCTTTGTCTGCCTTACCACCATCGCCATCACCATCACTACCATCACCATCACCATCACTACCCATCACCATCACCATCATCACCATCAACATTGCCATGACTATTATCACCATCACCATCATTACCATCGCCACTGCCACAATCATCAACAGCATCATGGCCCATCATCACAATTGTCATCACTATCATCACAGGATTTCTCAGACTACCCACTTTCTTAGGTTGGAGAACTCTATTTTCTGCCTTATTGTAGATGAAGTGATATTAGCTATGAGTAACAAAAGCCACAGGCTCACCTAGCTTAAAAATAAGGAATTTCATCTCTCAAGGAACAAGAAGTCCAAGAAGGGTGGTTCCCAGGGGCTCAAAGACATCTTTAAAGAACCCGGTTCTTCTCTCCTCTCTGCTCTGCCATCCTCATTGCATTTACCTGGTCTTCAGCTGGTTCATAAGATGAAGGATCAACATTCACACACAGAAATGTGTATTTGGTAGAAAACTGGAGTGTTTCTTTCATGAGGTTTTTTTTGTTTTTGTTTTTATCAGCAAGTAAAATCTTTTGCTCCCTTACTGGTATCTAGTGGGTGGAGGTCAGGCATGTGGCTAAACATCCCATAGTGCACAGGACAGCCCCACAGCCACCTCCAACGAAGAGTTATCAGTAGCGTCAAGATTGAGAAATTCTGATCTAGATAATTAACAAGTAAAACCAGGCTTGCCTTTCAACCCTACCTCACAGGAGACATTTACTCTCCTGTTTCTGTCTCTGTCTCTGCCTCTCTGTCTCTGTCTCTCATACAGTTTTTTTTTCTTTTTAAGATTTATTTATTTGAGAGAGAGAGAGAGAGAGAGAGAGGGAGAGAGCATGAGCAGGGGGAGTGGGATAGAATCTCCTGCAGACTCCCCACTGAGCACCGGAGCCAGACACAGGGCTCGATCTCACAACCCTGAGATCATGACCTAAGCCGAAACCAAGAGTTGGATGCTCAAATGACTGAGCCATCCAGGTGCCCCCACACAGCCTTTTTTTTTCTAATGTGACTTTGTAAGTGGAGAGAATTATGACAGAGACTGAAGAGCGGGCATTTTGTTTCACTGTGTCTCTGTCCTCTAACACCTCCGTGCTCACAGCCCGGGGCCTCTGGTGCCCCAGCATAAAATCTGTGAGATTTAAATGTATACTATGAGATGCCTTATAAAACATACAAAATATGATCTGACAAGGTCCTTTCCCTATTCTGCACAAAACCTCCAGGCAGTAATTCAATTTCAGGGCTTTTCTCCTATTAAAATAGGTGCGTGACGCCACCCAGACCCTGGACCCAAGCACAATATTGTGGTTGGCACTGGGCATTTCCTTTTCTGGGTAATGGATTTTATTTCACCAAAAATGAGCATTCAAAGAGCTTTGAGGGAGACACCATTGTTTTTAGATGGTTTTGTTTGCCTTGGAAGATGCGAGATGTCACTGCATAATGATAATAACCATTAACTCTGGGTTTGTTCTGGGGTTAATGGATTATTATAATGCTGTGGAAAATTATTTCCCAATAAATGTTAAATTTCTTTCTTTTCCTTGAGACTCTCTCTCTTTGCCACATGTTCAGTGTTTTCTTCTTCTGCATTAAAGATGTGCAAAGCCCAGAAAAATGGGGCTGACAAAACCTACTGTGTTTTCTTTATCATTTCTGACTCTTTTTTTTTTTTTTAATATCCCACGTTAATGACTAGTTTGCCTTGGGGGAAAGGAACGGTATTAAGTATCTTAACAGAAGAAGTTTGGTGAGCTTTGTGGGTGCTTATTTCTGTGGGGCTCACATGCATCAAATGTTGACTGTTTCCACAAAATTCCCAAGTTTGACCTGGTGGATTATGATGGCTTCGGTCACCAATGTAATCCTTTTAAAGTCATCCTTTATTTATTGTAGTGGCAAAGAATAAATGTGTTGGGCTGGTGGGACTGCTTTAGAAGGGCGTTTAGCACCAAGCCTCTGTGTCACTTTGGCAGGGGTTTCGGGTTGGCGGCTTAAAGTTTTTAAAATGCGTTTGAGGAAATACACAGCTTTCCACATGACTTCTTCCCCTTATCCGATCCCTCCTCCTGCTCTCTCAGGTGTAATCACTGACTGCTTCTATTGAACAGCCAGGGGCCCAAAAGTCAATTCTTGGTATGAAACAACCAGCATTCATCCCATGAACATTGATGATCAGGTCCAGTGCACCACACAGAGATGCAGCTTGGGGTCCTGACCCCAAGCACGTCACCGTCAGTCCTCTCCCAGAGTCTCTACAGAGCAAACTCTCTTTAGCCCCCGAGGGCTGAGATAATGCAAAGACTAGAATGCCAAGTCAGACTTGAGGAGAATCAGGGCTCTTACCTAGTATCCAACTTAACTGACAATTTAAGGACACAAGTTATTGTCAGGCACAGGCGAAACAGGGAGAGGCCGGACCCCCAGTGGAGTCCCCAGACCCTCTCCTGCTACATGAGAATGCTCCCTCTTCCAGATTTCACAAATGAAGTCTCTGAGCAATGCCTGTGGGGGCAACACTTACCTGAGAGCTATTTTGATCACGAAGCATTTCTACTTTACACTCCGGTGAATACTCAGGTTAAGTGACATCTTCTGGGGAGGTACACCCCATAAATCCAGGGATTTCAGATTTGTTTGTCGTAAGCAACCCAGACGCCTCAGGTGCATCCCGCTGAAAGCACTCCATGGGGGAGGACTCTCTCCCAGTAAACACATCATCTGTGTTTTCCAGAAGGTCAGTCACCACGTTTATGAGCGGATTTGACTGGGTCACTTTCCTTGTTTCCCAAGGCATCACTTGAAGAGGGAAGAATGGACTGCAGGCTTTGCTCACGTGTCCTTCCAGGTGCCATGACGGACTAGCGGTGTCTGCCACAGGTGTGTGTGGAGGGGCTGGGGGCGGAGGGCAGCAGGGGTGTGGCTCTGAGCCCCTCTGAGCAAGCCTGTCTTGCTCATGTGAGGCTTTGAGAGAACAGGCAGTTGCTCAAAGTCATAACCTGGTGTGGTAGGGAGAAGAGACTCACACCAGTGTCCCGGGGTTCCAGGGCTTTCCACTGGTGTTCTTGTGTCTCTCAGTGGTTAAAAGTTCAGACTTTGGAGTGAAAGCACCATGCAGCCTCTACTCCTCACCAGTTAGAATCTCCTGAGCCTTTAGAAATCCAGAAAGGAAAAGGACATTGCCGATTTTTTTTTTTTTTTTTAAATCAGGGCTCCTCTGGGCTAGATGCTGGGCTCAGGGCTTTATATCTGCTCCCTAATTGAATACTCCTTGCTCCCCTATGGGGTGGGTCCTATCATTATTTTCATTTTGCAGACAGGGAAACTGAGGCCCAGAGAGGTTAAGTGACTTAGCCATGGGCACATATCTTAAGTGTGAAGAGGAGGTAGTCAAAGCCAGACACACTCTTGACTGGGGCATTTCAATCACACCCTGGGTTTGATTAGAGGGGCTGTCTTTGCAAAAATGGCTTCATCAGGGTTCCCGTTGTCACCTCCAGCCCTTCTACCTCCCATCATTAAACAGTATGAGTTTCCAAGTGGCTCCTCTTCATTTCCTGTCCTGTGGAGAGTGAATGGTTATTATAAGTAAAAAGCAAGGGTTTTCAAACAAGTTGAAGGAAAAAGAATGAAGGTCTAAGCAAAAAGTTGAGAATGGATTTTAAGGCCAGCACACTGAGTTGTGGCAACTTTATATGGGTTTGCTAGCAAAGATCCATGTTTGCTGGGCGGCCATCGAAGTGCATGGTGCCACTCCTTGGTTGGATCATGTAGCAAAAACAGTAGTGTAGGGAAAAGAGAACAAACTCTGACCTCCAACCCTGACAGGTCATCTGTGACCCTGGCCCACTGTCTTTACCTGTCTCTCTCACTTCCCCAGGGCTCCTTTTCTCTACCTTTTGGGTAAGATAGCCTCTGGGGAGGCCAGCTCAGTCCTGCCAACTCTGACCTGCTATTTGGCTTACCACTTCTTCTACTGGACTTCTGATCAAGTCTGAGCATTTTGCAAACACAGATCACAAACATAATAGGCAGTGTCTCTTTTATCTTTCTGGATGCTTGATTCCACTTGGGAATCTAATCTAATGTAAAACTATAGATCCTCTTCCCAGAAAAATCTATGTATATACAACATTTGGCCTACAATTTCAGGAGATCCTAGAACCTTCCCCCAATGCCCATGGATTTTAGGTTAAAAATCCCTGGGGTTGGGCAACAATACACTTGCAATTTGGAGATAGAAGCACAGGAAACTGGGTTCAGAAATATAATGCATGCTTAAAGTATGGACAGTTTCACAAAACTCCCCATTGTGGTAGGCAGTTTTTGGCTGGCCCCCAATGATCCTTGCTTCCTGGTACTCATGCTCTTACATAGTCTCCTCTGCTTGAGCACCATCTGGACCCAATGGCTTGCTTCTGATGTGCAGAATTTGACAAGAGTGAAGAGATGTCACTTTG
This sequence comes from Callorhinus ursinus, assembly GCF_003265705.2. Classification (NCBI taxonomy): domain Eukaryota; kingdom Metazoa; phylum Chordata; class Mammalia; order Carnivora; family Otariidae; genus Callorhinus; species Callorhinus ursinus. The sequence continues at coordinate 14,583,574 of NW_027397077.1, forward strand.
GAGATCAGGTTATAAAAAGACTGTGCCTTCCCTCTTGCTCACCCTCTCTCACTTGTTCTCTCTAATGGACACTGGCTGCTGTGCTGTGAGCTGCCCTATGGAGACACCCATGTGGCCAAGAACTGGCTAACAGTCTGTGAAGAACTGAGGCCCTCATCCGATGGCTCATGAGGAACTAAATCCTGGCAACAATCACGTGAACAAACTTGGAACCAGGTCCTCCCTCAGTCCAGCCATAATTGAGGAATTCCAGCTGACATCGTGGTCACAGCTTTGTGGTGGACCTTGAGGCAGGGGCCCTTAGCTAAGCCATACCTGGATTCCCAACCACAAGAATGCTTATGTTCTTAAGCTACCAAGTTTTGGCGTAATTTGTTACACAGGAATAGATAATGAGTACACTCACAGTCTAACTCCAGGTGCAAGATACTACACAAAAGCCCAGGAAGCCTCTGAGAGGGACTCTCAGCAGACTCAGTGTCCTTAAGAAGCATGAAGGCAGTGTCTGCTGTGGGATCCCAGGCAGGGGGCTGTACATGACCTTAACTCCACAGGCGTCCGATGCCACCCAGCCACTGCCAACGCTAGGCCTCAACTGGTGTCTGAAACCTACTGGCTTTTCCATCTTGGGCTCTGGCTCTTCTTTTTTTTTTTAAGTGTTATCTGAGCTATTTTTATTTTTATTTATTTATTTTTTAATTTTTATTGTTACGTTAATCACCATACATTACATCATTAGTTCTTGATGTAGTGTTCCATGATTCATTGTTTGTGCATAACACCCAGTGCTCCATGCAGAAAGTGCCCTCCTTAATACCCATCACCAGGCTAACCCATCCCCCGACCTCCCTCCCCTCTAGAACCCTCAGTTTGTTTCTCAGAGTCCATTGTCTCTCATGGTTCCTCTCCCCCTCAGACTTACTCCCCTTCATTCTTCCCCTCCTGCTATCTTCTTCTTGTTCTTTTTTCTTAACATATCTTGCATTATTTGTTTCAGAAGTATAGATCTGTGATTCAACAGTCTTGCACAATTCACAGCGCTCACCATAGCACATACCCTCCCCAATGTCTATCACCCAGCCACCCCATCCCTCCCACCCCCCACCACTCCAGCAACCCTCAGTTTGTTTCCTGAGATTAAGAATTCCTCATATCAGTGAGGTCATATGATACATGTCTTTCTCTGATTGACTTATTTCATTCAGCATAACACCCTCCAGTTCCATCCACGTCGTTGCAAATGGCAAGATCTCATTCCTTTTGATGGCTGCATAATATTCCATTGTGTATATATACCACTTCTTCTTTATCCATTCATCTGTCGATGGACATCTTGGCTCTTTCCACAGTTTGGCTATTGTGGACATTGCTGCTATAAACATTGGGGTGCATGTACCCCTTCGGATCCCTACATTTGTATCTTTGTGGTAGATACCCAGTAGTGCAATTGCTGGATCGTATGGTAGCTCTATTTTCAACTGTTTGAGGAACCTCCATACTGTTTTCCAGAGTGGTTGCACCAGCTTGCATTCCCACCAACAGTGTAGGAGGGTTCCCCTTTCTCCACATCCCCGCCAACATCTGTCGTTTCCTGACTTGTTAATTTTGGGCTCTGGCTCTTTTTAATGGCCAAACACAATAGGAAAAGAAAGTTGATTGGCTCTCATTATTATGAATGAGGAAGTGGTCATCAATTCATCTCTCTGGGACAGATGTTCTGTTGCCACAGACAAGGGGCGACCTTTGCTCAACTCATAGATAAGACATTATTTTTTTTGGCCTCCCAGTCAGTCCATGGGAGTCAGGTCACAAGGAGCCAAGGGCTGTAGTCTGGACAAATGGCTCTGGCAAACTGGTGGCTGTGAAGAAGGGCAGGTCATTCAGTTGTTGGGCGTGCCAAGCTAGATAACCATCAGAGTACAAATCATGACAGCAGAAAGACACAACGTCAACCACCGTAAAGCATGGAAACTACCAGTCAGGCTCGCACAGGGTGGAGGTGGGCTAGAAAGGGGAAGACTTGCTCAAGGACGATAGCACAGGTAGGCTAAAGCCTCCACTAATTTTTAAAACTTTTTGGCCCTGGGGGATCACGCACGGATAGGAAGGAAGTCATTTTCCACCTCATCGGCTGGATGTCATCCTGTGAGTAGTAAGAAGGCCCAGCTGCAGGGAGACTATTAAAGGAGACGGAGACATTGGGTACCTTCCTCCTATATCTTCCAGGGTAGCTGCATTTCAACAGGGAACTCTTGGGGTAGGAAAAAAATTAAGATGGAAGGGAATGAGCTGCAAAAGTTGTTCTCTATTCATGTGTCTCTACTCTTGGTTCTAGAAATTACAGTCCCTCAGACTTGCCCATGCATCAGCTAGGAGAAATGGAAGGATTGTTTAGGAATTCTGTTGTGCCCCATGCAAAGAAACCTGCTCACGGTGCTTATGGAATTGAGGTTCTGAACCTTTTTTTGAGCCATGACCTTCTTTGGTAGTCAGGGGAGTCCTGTGGAAGAATGTTTTTTTACATACATAAAATGAAATGAAATGAAATAAAATAAAATAAAATAAAGTAAAAGTAAGACTATGAAGAAAGCCAATTATATTGAAACAGTTATCAAAATAATTTTCAAAATCCAAATTTGGGATATAGTGATATATGTGCTTTTATTTATTTGTTTATTTATTTATTTTTAAGATTTTATTTATTTATTTGAGAGAGAGAGAGTGCACGAGCAGGGGGAGGGGCAGAGGGAGAGGACAAGCAGACTCCCTGCTGAACAGGGAGCTTGACACCGGGTTTGATCCCAGGACCTGAGATCATGACCTGAGCTGAAGGCAGACGCTTAACCCACTGAGCCACCAGGTGCACCATTTATTGATTTATTTCTAAAGATTTATTTATTTATTTATTTGAGAGAGAGAGAGAGTGTGTGTGTGTGAGAGTTGGGGGAGGGTCAGAGGGAGAGAATCTTCAAGCAGACTCCCCAATGAGTGGGGAGCCCTACTCAGGGCTCCATCTCATGACCTGTGAGATCACAACCTGAGCCAAAACCATGAGTTGGACATTCAACCAACTGAGCCATCCAGGTGACCCTATAAATGCATTAAATAACTTAAATAAACCACCAGAATCTCAAAATAGGGGTAAGTATAAGTGATAAATAAAAATAAAGGCAACAATTGTAATGTTAAATGAAAATGGCTGTGATTTTTATTGACAAAGTCACAGGCATTACTGATACTATTCTGGTCTGTTGCTTACATTCATTATGGGAGGGAATGCAAAATGTTAGAGCTTTGTTAAAAAGATGTAACCTTTTCCCCTGCAAGTTTATGAAACCCTGAATTCTTTCTCAGTATGATATGGGATCTGTAGATCTAGAAAAAAAGGCTTATTCTTCTCATGGGGAATATGTTCTGGAGGTTGTAGTCCAGGGCTGGCGCAGCTGCTCAAGGAAGAATCAAGGGTTCAGACTTCTGGTTCCTTGTTCTGATATCCTTAGCATGTGACTTTTGTCCTCATGGTTACAAAATGGCTGTGGCACCTCCAGGCATCGCTTCTGCATTTCAGTTAGGAAGAAGAGGGAAGAGGAAGAGGAAAAAGGGATGTGCCAGCTGAGTTTGTCCATTGTTATCAGAAAAACAATAATTTTTCCTGGAAGCCCCATTCTTTACTTCAATTGACAGAACTGGTGACTTGGCCATCTCCAGCTACATGGGAATCTGGGGAGGGGGTCTTCTAACAGGCTACACTGCTGCCCAGACTAGGGTCGTATTAGCAAGACAAAGGGGAGGGGAAATCGGGTAGCTCAACCAACATTGGCTATGACTGTTGTCTGACTTCTTGACAAGTTCTCTCCTCGTAAGCTTCTGATTTCCAGCATTGCCATTTGGATTAGCTATGGAGGGATTAAGGTTGGCCTCATTCATTCATTTATTCATTCATACATTCAGTCACTGCTTATTGAAGGTTTGGGTTAGGCACTGAATCAACTATGTTGAAAAAAAGAGCCATGATCTAGAGCTCTCTTGGAGAGAGATGATAGAAAATGTATTGGGATTACAAATCCACGAATGCCACACCCAGATGGTGAAGAAATGCAGCTTCTTTATTTCCCATAACCCATCCGATCTCCCTCATAACCTCCCCCTGCTGGCAAGGGACCGAGTTTAAAGGAGTCAATTAATAATATCTCAGGTTCTGAGGGTTTCAACTGTCTCTTTTCAGTTTGAATATCCAGTTTGTTCGAAGTTCACCTGCCTCTGCCAAGATCCCCTGTTGGACCCACCCCAGAGCATGTGGAAACAGCAGGGACCTGCCGTATGTCCCCCCAAATGGTGGAAGGCTTGAGAAGCCAGACTCCTGCCCTGCCCAGCCTTCCAGTGTGCACTAGGCATGCAGTCCGCTGCATCTAGGGGCTGTGGATTGGGGCAGGTGAGCCTGGGAGCCGATCCCGCCCAGAGTGGTGAATGTGACGTGGCCAAACCTCCTGCCATCACCTGCCTCAGGCACCTCCTTGTTCTGGGGCCTCGGCTCAGAGGGCGAAGCCCCATCCCAGTCTCTCCATCCATTCCCTCTGCCACTCCTCAGTCGCCTGGCTCACTGCTTTTCTCCTGCATCCCATTTCTCCCTAAGTTAGCAATGTGGGAATACTCTGGTCCCATCCACCTGCCTGCTTTTGGTCTGGTAAAGAAGATCGTATTAGAAATATTGGCCTCTTCTATCTGCAGAGCCTCGCCTGCAGGCTCGGATCAGTTTTTGCATTCTCAGTGAGACGAAGATACCGAAACCCAGGATCTAGGGAGCGGGATTTAGACGTGTGTGTGTGTGTGTGTGTGTGTGCACGCGTGTGCGTGTGCGTGTGTGTGTGTGTGCGTGCGCTGGCAGGAAGAGGTGGGGATGGGGATTAAAAGACATTCCTTTGCTATTTGCCATCTACCATCCCTATTACTCAAAGAATTAGTGCTTAGAAACTGAAACTTTTTATGAGTGTGCTGGACACGGCACAATTACTTCTAATAAAAATTCAATCAAGCTATAAACAAGGAGGCAGGACAATGTTTTGATTAATTGTCTGGCTAACCAAGGATTAACTTGAATTCCTGCTTTGTTCCAGAATTGTAACGCAAACGCCTTAGAAAATGTTTGAGTGCTCTCCCTTGCCCTCTTCCTCTGTAGGCAGCTGCTAGTGGGGACTCTGCAGTCACCGTCCTGTAGGGGGACAGACGAAGCAGGAAATGCCTCAGGGCTGCTGCTCCCAGCGTGGCTTCGGAAAGCTGCTTTTTTGATTCCTTCCTGGATTCAAAATTATTTTGCCACCGGCCTATGTATCCCGCGTTAGGGAGACAAAAGTAGGTTCCCGGTGAATAGAGTTCTATTACATCTGGGCCTTGGGAGGCTGTCAGCTCTGTGAAGATGGGGGCGGTGTCTAGCTTGTGGGCCAGCTTCAGCAAACTGGTGCACAATAGATGCCTTATAATATCATTTAAATGAACGGATGAGTCTCGTTAGCACACAGTTCACCCCACAGGCATGAAAGATCTTGTGCTCTGCCCAGATTTTTCACTGTGCTCCTTCAGGCATCCCTGTGTGCAGTAGCTTCTGATAAAATGAAATCTTACCCGGTTGGGGCCTGAAGAAACTGTTTCCACCCAGTCCTCTTTCCTCCATGACATTCCTGGGAAGCTCATGTCTTCCCAGAAGAGCTGGAATCAGCTCAGGTTCCCCTGTGTTGTATCTTCTGGATACGAGGACGTGAACCACAGAGGTCAGGACGTGGGCTCTAGAAGCAGGCAGAGCTGCCTGACGTCTGTATCCCAGGAGAGAGACCGCCCGGAATGCTCCCCCTCCACTCTGGCCTCCCTGCCCTCGAGCATGCCAAGTACAGCCCTGCCTCCAGACCTTTGCACCAGCTGTACCTTCTACCCAGAAACGCTTCCCAGAGCGGCCCAATCTTCAGCATTCAGAGCTCTGGTCAAATGTCTCCGTGGAAGGGCTTTCTTGCCATCACCCTCTCAAGAAAGGCCTCCTTCCCTGTGAGTTCCCTTGTAACCGGTGCCCTGCTTTATTCTCTTCCAGTACATTCCAGCCTGGGCTGTTGTCTTTGTGTTTATGTGGATCCCCCAGAAGAGTGTCAGTGTTATGAGGACAGGGGCTTTGACTATCTTGCTCCCTGCTGACCCCCCCAGTGCTCAGAACAGGGCGTGATACAAAGCAGACGTTTGAAACCGATTTGTTGCAATGAATGGAGGAATGAATCAGGTTGCTTAAGTTTCCTCGTCTATCCAATGGCTATAAAAATAGCTTAGAGGTTGTCAGGAAGATTAATCGAGATCATGTGTGGAAGTGATGACCTTCGTAGGAACTCAATACAAGACAGTGAATTTGAAGGCTTCCTTGGCTACCGAATATATCCTGGGCTCCAAGGATTGGTAGGGTAACTCCAGACCTTATGAACTGCTCTGACTTTTAATTCTGCTGTGTGGACAAGTAGAAGAAATATCCTTGCAAACAATGAAATTGCTTAAAGGACAGTATGGCCCCTTGCACATTATTGTTATTTCAAAGCTGGTGCTCTGAGGCATTTGGGAACAATCTCCTTGAAGGCATTCTTCCAGCTAGGCATTTCAGCTCAGACTATAATTTCACTGTAAATGTGTATTTCCTCTTTAAGCAGAGGGTCATTAAGTTTAATAGTGTCAAAGTGCTCTCTGTGTTACGTGCAACTTAATTAGTGCACATGGTGATATTAAACAGCCCATTCACACTGAGAAATATATTTATACTTCTTTTTCCTTGGCTTATACTGATTTATCCTGCAGCACACCATAAATGTAAATTACAAAGGAGTAATTATTTGCTCTTAAAAGAAAGAAGGAAATTGAGATGTGAATGGCCACATGCTTGGCTGGGATGGAGAACTCAGGGGGTCTGGGTGGGGAGGAAAGCTTGGTGGAAATCTATTTCCTCAAGAAAGCTTTCCTCAGCTCCAAGGCTGGGTTAGGTCTCCTAGTTTTCCAGAACCCTTCTTCCTTCAACACATGCATCCCATAGGTTTCTCAGTTTATCATCTGTCTCCTGCTACAAATATGAGTTCCAAGATGGCAGAAGCATGGTTGTCTCAGTCACTACCGTATTCCCACCCCTAACACCGTGTCTGGTGGATACAAGGTGCTCAGTAACTATAAAAATCTATCTCAACAGATGTTTACTCAGTACCTTCTCTGGGCCAAGGATTTTGTAATTCTGTGTATGTGGGTTGGGGAGAGGGTTACAACGGTCATCAAAAACAGAGTTGCTGACTTTCTGGAGTTTACAGTCAAGATGAGAAGACAGATATTAAATATTAAACAATTACAACTGTGATAAGGTATTTGCTGCTATGAGTGTCTGTTTTGGGAGTCTGACCTAGTCAGGGAGCTCAGGAAAGTTTTTCACAAAGAAGCAGTGTTTAAGTTGAGATCTGAAGGATGGGTGGGCATTAACAAGCTGAAGAGGGGAGGCAATAAGCAACAGCAAAGGCCCTGGGGCAGAGGAACCCAGGAAGAAGCAAGAGAAACCTAAAGCAGGTCAGTGTGGCTGGAGAGAGAGGGGTCAGTGGTCCAGATGAGTCTGGAGGGGGTGGGGGGGCTACATCACCCAGGACTTTGATGCTGGTTCTTGTGGAATATTTGCTGTCTGGATGTTCCCTCTTGGGAGGACCCAAGCCCTGTGGAGAGGCCACATGTAGACACTCCTGTCAATAGTCCAGTTAAAGCTCAGCCTTCACATCACCCCAGACACCCCAGGCACCAGACCCATGCATGAAGCTTCCAGATGATTCCAGTCATCAGATGTCCAATCACTTCTGCCCATTTTGGCCTTTCCAGCTGAGGCCCGAGATGTTGTGAAGCTGAGGTGAGCCATCTGGCTGATCCCTCTCTGAATTTCTGACCCACACAAATCATGAGCATGCCATCATGCTGGTGCTTTGGCACCATGTGGGCTTGGGTGGTTTGTTATGTAGCAGCAGGTAAGGAGAACACATGTCAAAGGAGACAGGAAAGGCAACGTTGCCAAGGGCAGCAGGTAGCAGCTCCAATCATCTGGACACCGAAGGTCAGACAGGAACTCCGAGGTTCTGCTTCCAGAACCTCATTCTGCGGGTGACTGGGTAGAAGACCTGAGACATGCGTCTTCAACTCAACAGCTCGTCTCTCCCCTCTCTGGCAGGGCCAAGGCAGGAGAAGGAACCAAGTGGACAGACCACTCTCTCGGAGTTCTTTTTTAAACCTTTCTTCCAGGTGCGAATGTCACACACCACCTGCGATTATCTGCCCGAGTCCTTATTTAATTGTTATTTTGGGATCAGTTGTTTTTGAAAGATTCCCCCCGTTGATACCACTGCTGGTGTTTTGCCAAGAGAGATAAACAGTCTCAGCTTGTACTGCGATTGGATTCAGTGTGAGCAAAATACAGCAGCTGCCTCCCGGCGGAGCCTTCTGTCCTGGAAATACCTGGGTGGCCTGATTCAAATTCACCTTTCAAATCTTTACCGTGTCCATTTCGGGGATGTGCAGTCGCTACGTTCGTTCGTAATCACCTAATCGGGTCGCTCAAACCTCAGACAGTCGCAGTCCCTGAAGAGTGTGCTGGTGAGTGACTTATCTTGATCACCCCAAACTAGTGATTATTCTATTCACCCCAAATGGGGAAGCAAAACCCAAGGCTGAGCAAATGTTCACTTCTGTGGTCTTTAAAAAATGTTATGAATTAGATTGAAAATCGAAATTACTCAGCACAATAATTAATGCTTACTGAGTGTTGTGATTTTGCACATCAGGTGGTAAAACTGTAACTGTGAATAAATTGCTTATAGTAAGATTTTCCCCCCCTTTAATGCTGCAGTGGCAGATGGGCTAATAAATATGCAACACTTTGTTCCGACATTTGCAGTTTCAGAGGGGTAAAGGCTTCCCCCCCCTTCCACACAAACAAAATGCACAATCATCCAATATTGTACTTTTTAATGGAAAAACTCAACTCATGTAATGTAAATAGCATTCCACTTTCAACAATTTTACTAGTTTAGCAACAGTTATAATGTGAAAGAACACATAAGCTGGTATTTATGTTCTTTCTTTGCAGGAGCATTTTCTTTCTGCATGAGAGAGTTTTTGACTTTGAATTTAGGGAGCATTCTTGTACCTTAATTGGCAACTAAGGCGGGGGGTGGCCATCGCTAAGTAAGCATTCATGCTACAGTCCCATTTGCTTCTAGTTGATAGGAGGCAGTGTGAGGGATGGTCAGGAGCAGGCTGCGGCCACAGGCACGTCTCTGGCCCTACTTAGCTGGGTGACCTTGGGCAGATCCCGTTTACTCTCAGATCCCCAGCATTTGCATTTGCCCCTTGGGCTGGAAGTTCACATGGTCCCTCAGGGCTAGCGAGTGTGAGGCTTCAATATTGCAGGTGGTGCCTGGCCCGTGGTTTCGCTCAACACAGGTTTGCTTTCATGACGATGGAGGTGGCTGAGAGATGTAGAGTTGAGTAAAAATCTTTGTTCTGAGGAAGGACAACCTCAGTTAAAAATATCCTAGTAACTCTTACCAGGAGAGACAGGCTGCTCAGGTACACTTTTCTGTTGTGGTTCTGGGGTGTCCAACACAGTTATAGGGCAGACATTTGCAGGCTGGGCGCAGGGAAGGCAACACAGCTACAAGCCCTTCGGTGTGGGATGCTGTGGTTAGCTCCCTTGAAAGGAGGCTCCTTGTTGTCCTGAAGGCAGTGAGAGTGAAGGGGATCGGGAGGAGGAGGGGTGCTGGGTAACTAGGCGCTTGGGAGCAGCTGTGGTCAGGACCGGGGGACGGACCCAGCAAGCCGCCAGCTGAGCTGAGGTGTGGAGCCTGTCCGCTCTGCTGGGGGAGTCCCAGAAAGAGCTAGGCCACATTTTGATGGGGGTGGGAGGCACAGAGGTTTTGCCATTATTATCCCAGAGGGAGCTCCCGAACCATTAAGCATTTTGGGTTATGTTAACATCGATGACAATTAACGCCAATTGTAGCTTGAGAGGTACCAGCACTCTTAGAGGTCCAAATAATTGCTTTAAAGAGTCATCGCTTTCAGATTAAAACAAAGCCATCTATAGTTTTATCATAGACACAAGGGGAGACTTTTCTTTCTAAAATGTCCTCAACTTCTTTTATTTGTAAGCAGGGCAGAGGAAAAAAGTGCCTTAGCTGTTCTTGAGAGCTGGGCAGGGCACCACTGCCTCGGGGTTCATGTGGGGTCTGATGATTTCAACACCGTTTTAGCCCCTGGATTCACTAAGACACATGGCGTCTTCAGAGCAATAACTGTATAGGGTAAATCCTTGGGGTTTTTCCAGAGATGAGATTCTTGGCTCCAACAGTGTATCCTCGAGAACAAGGTTATGCTGCAGAAACACAGGACCCTCAACTCCAAGCTCAAAACAATAACGGTTTATTTCCCGCCCACACTGCGTGTTCTTGCAGGTGGCAGGGGGCCCTGCTTATCACAGCGTCTCAGGGACGCAGCCTGGCAGAATGACGCAGGCCTCCTTGCTAGAAGAAAAAGAGAGGTCTGGAGGGCCTTTCATCGGAAAGTGAGAAAAGTGCTCAGCAGGTCAGTGACACAGCACTTGGCACTCACGACTCATCAGTCGGAAGAGATCACTTGGCTTCACCGGACCCCAGGGAGGCTGGAAGTAGAAACCTACCATGTTCTGGGAGGCAAAGAGCTGGAAATTTGGTGAGCAGCTTTCGTGACAGCCACAGTCCACCCTCTCCTGCTCACCAGGTGTTTGGTCTCTACCCCATCCTGCAGGCAAAATACCCTCACCCTCTTCCCAGGAGAGACAGTCCCCAAGTCCCACCCTGTCATGGTGTCCAGCTTAAAGAGCAGGATCTTGGGTTAATGGACCAAGGTCTCTACATCAGGTCTAGATATGATTTATGTTAATTCAGAGATCATGAATTAAAAGGACAAATTACACACAACCCCCAGAAGGCAGTGGTGGAGAAAAGAATAATTGTGATGATGATGGGGTGGCCTCTGGTCCATGGCAATTCTGAATTTTGCTGGCAGATAACCCCGCCCTGGGTCTGGGGACTACTCCTTGATTAGGGTTGTGTTCTGTGGTTTCCCAGTCCCTCTGGCTCCATCTTCTGGGCGGTTTTCCTTTACCTCTAATCTCCTTGACCACTTCCGAAGGAAGCATTGGAGAACATGCCTCCTTGAGGGCCAAACAGCTTTCTCAGCCTGTTTCCTGTCTGAGGAAGATTGGAGGTCCAAAGGTGGTTTTAAATCTTGAACAGTCGTAAATGTTTTTAGTCCAGACTCCTAGTTTCTCTGACTATACAACTCTGTCAGAAACTTAATTGGATTCTTATTTATTTGATTCTGATCAGCTTCGTGTGCCCATAGTTATACTCATAGATTTTTTTCAAGACATGCCTCTCTCTTGACTGGAACCTCTTGGGTTTGACAGGAAAGCCATGTTCTCAGTCTCTTTCCCAGGGCCATTTTGATCTCCTCATTCTAGCAGCCAGGCTGATGGGGAAGCCAGCACTTGGAAGAGTGCAGGTACCAGGCAGAGGGGAAAAAGCAAGTGGCAAAGTGTGCCAGTCCTTCATCTCCTACCTGGAAGTGGGCGCATATCACTTCTGCTCACATGTTATTGGCCAAAGCAAGTTGTGAAGCCATTCTTCACTTTAAGTGGGCAGCAGAGTGTAGGCGGCAGAATGGCAGAATGCAGTCTGAGTGCAGACAGAGCTGGAATGTTTGTGAGCAGCCCAAGTGACCACACGTTTTTGCACTCTGATGAGCATGTAGCTGCACAACCAGAAGATAGGAAGTGAGATTCACGGTAAAAGCCATTGATTATTCTGTTTAAGTAGGCCAAGTCCAAAGTAGCATGTTTCTGAACCATACAAAGCAGCATGTTTATGAAACATACCCGTCTTAAAGGTTTTGCATGGGAAAATACCTGTGACTGTTCCATTGGGAACGTAGTTGAAAGAGGGTTCAAGTCCTCATGCTAGAGAAACAACAGGTTAGAAGGAAGGATTCTTGAAAATTGGTTGTTCCATGGAATTTATGTCAATCACTAAAAATTGTGGCATTTCTTTGTGTTATTCAGAACTTCTAGGTGGATTATTGAAAACTTCTTTACATGGATTGAGGGAGAAGGTGCCCTCTCAGATATTATTTGGGTTAATGAAGAAATTAGATATGACCTTGGGACGAAATGAAAAAAAGGGAACAGACTCTTAATTATTGCTGAATTAACACAGAGCCTAATAAGTAATTAAAAAAAAATGAATGAGTGGCAACATTCCATTGATTTTAGACTTCTGATGGCAGAGAAAATTGTATGCCAGAGTTTCGATAAATGTGTTGACTTTACACATCATATTGGAGAGAACTGACATCGTTATAATGTTGAATTTTCCAATCCATGAACATGGAACGTCCTTTCAATTATTTAGGTCTTTGTTGTATCCAGCCTCAAAGATGACTCCCCGCTTCCTGAAATTTACACCCTTGTGTAGTCTCCACCCACACTGACTCAGAGTTGGTTTGTGTGACCAATAGAGTATGGCACAATGATGGTGTGGGACATCTGAGGCTAGGTCATAAAAGGCATAGTGGCTCTACCTTGGCTTTTTGTATCATTTCTCTGGGGTGAGCCAACTTCACTGTTCCAAGGTCACCTAAGCAGCCATGTAGAGAGGCTCATCAGCCTTCAGATGACCGCAGCCTGAGATGAAATCTTTTTTTTTTTTAAGATTTATTTATTTGAGAGAGAGAAAAAGAGAGAGAGGGAGGGAGGGAGAGAGTGTGCCCACGCACATGAGCAGGGGTGAGGGGCAGAGAGAGAAGGAGAGAGAGAATCCCAAGCAGACTCCCCACTGAGCATGGAGCCCGACATAGGGCTAGACTTCATGACCCTGAGATCACAACCTGGGCAGAAACCAAGAGTGGGATGCTCAACAATTGCACTACCCAGGGGCGCCAGCCTGAGATGAAATCTTGACTGCAATTTCATGAGAGCACCCCAGCCTGAACTGTTTAGGGCTAAGCCACTCCTGAATTTCTGACCGGTAGAAATTGTGGGAGATAATGTTTCATCTTTTTTTTTTTTAAGATTTTTAAAAATTTATTCATTTGAGACACAGAGATACAGAGAGAGAGAGAGGGCATGAGCAGGGGGAGAGGCAGAGGGAGAGAGAGGCGCAGGCTCCCTGCTGAGCCAGGAACCCAATGCAGGGTTTGATCCCAGGACCCTGGGATCACGACCTGAGCGGGAGGCAGATACTTAACCATCTGAGCCACCCAGGCGTCCCTAATCTTGTTTTAAGCAACCAAGTTTTAGGGAAATTTGTTATGCATTAAGAGATAACTAATGTAGTTTTTAAATTAACACCAATAAATATTTATCATTTTTGGTGTAGAGAACTTTCACATTTTCTATTAGATTTATTCTTAGGTATTTGATATTTTTTGGTGTCCTATAAATAGTAGTATATTTTCTATTTAGTTTTCCACTTTTTTTGTGTCCATTACATAGGAAAACAATTGATTTTTATGTATTGATTTTATATCCAACAAGAGTAGTAATTAATTCTCTCAATTTTTAATAATTTATCTGTAGATAAAATAAGGCACTGTAGATAAATTTGTTAATTTTAGTAATTTATCTGTAGATTCCTTGGGTTTTCTATGAAAAGAACAGTGTCATCTGCATAATGACAGTGTTGTGTCTTCCTTTCCAATTGACATGGCTTTTATTTCTTTTTCTTGCCGATTGCACTGGTTCAGACTGCCAGGACAATGTTGCATAGAAGTGGTAATAGTGGGCATTCTTGTAACAGTCTCAGTATCAAGGGGAAATCTTTCTATGTTTCAACACTAACAGTTTTGCTCTTTTTTGTTTGTTTTGTAGATACCATCTATCAGATTGTGGAAATTCTCTTCTATTCCTAGTTTCTAAGAGATTTTATCATGAATGAATGTTGAATTTTATCAAATGCATTTTTTGCATCACCGTGATTATATACTTTTTTCTTGTTAATATACTGAATTAAATTGATCAGTTTTTTAATGTTAAGCCAAACTCACATTCTTTTTTTTTTTAAGATTTATTTATTTATTTATTTGAGAGAGAGAGAATGAGAGAGACAGAGAGCACGAGAGGGCAGAGGGTCAGAGGGAGAAGCAGACTCCCTGCCGAGCAGGGAGCCCGATGCAGGACTCGATCCCGGGACTCCAGGATCATGACCTGAGCCGGAGGCAGTCGTTTAACCAACTGAGCCACCCAGGCGCCCGCCAAACTCACATTCTTAGAGTAAATCTGACTTCATCATGATGTTGGGTTTATTCCTGTTTATATATCACTGATTTTATTTTGTTTGTTGCTATGGGCTAAATGTTTGTGTCTTCCCCAAATCCACGTGTTGAAGCCTTAATCCCCAGTGGGATGATATTGGAGGTGGGGCATTTAGAGGGGATGAGGTCATGGGGTTAAAGCCCTTATGATGAGATTGGTACACTTGTAAGGGGCTGGAGAGATCAGTGGTCTTTCTCTTCCGTGTGAGGGTACAGAAAGATGGTTGCCTGCAAACCAGGAAGAGAGCTCCCAACAGACACTGCATCTCCTGGTGTCCTGATCTTAGCCTCCCTAGCATCTAGAGCTTTGAGAAGTAAGTGCTACTTGTTGTTCTAATCACCCATTCTATGGTATTATGGGATGGCAGCCCGAAATGAATAAGATAAAAAAAAATTTTTTTATGAGGTTCTTCAGTGGTTCCCATTGGGAAGATTGGTCTATACCAAACTTGTTCACCATTATTAGAAATAAAATTCCCTGGAAGGTTTTGAGCCGATGAGTGACCTGATAGGTCATATTTTTAAGGGTTCACTCTGGCTGCCATGTTGAAAATAAATTGGTGGTGGGGTTCTGGTGCAATGGTTAAAGCAGGCAGACCAGTGAGAGAGGACAACGGTATTGGTCCGGGGTGATAGTGGTGAGCATGGTGAGAAGTAGTTGGATTCTGGATACACTGGGGATAAAGCCTGTGGGATTCCTGATGGTCTGAAAGTGGAGTGTGAGAGAAAGGGGAGAAGCAAGGTTGCTTCCAGGTCTTCTGGTCTCAGCAACCGGAAGGATGGAGTCGTCATTGGTTGAGCCAGCGGAGACTATGGCTGGAGAAAGATTATGAATGGAGCAGGTTTGGTGAAGTTTGAGTGTTTACATTTGATATATTAACTCTTTCAACCTTCCCCAATACAAATGCAATGGAGTTGAGATTTTCATAAAATAAAGTTTATTTTTTAAAAAGTAATTCATCATACACTACAACTGAGGTGGTTCAGTAATGTGAGTTCATTTTGAAGATGAGGGATGACCCCTTTCTTTGCTGGAAGCTGTGGAGTGTCCCTGAGAGTGTGCGTCTAACGCCACTTGGAGATGATGCAAATGCCTTTGTGATCATGAAGCCCGGCTCGGTGGGGCTCTTCTGTTTCTGCCATGACAGGCCCTGAATATAGACTTTATTTGATTATTGATGTGTCAGAAAAGGTTTGTCAATCTGGTTCTGGAGAAGGAAGAGCTAGAAGCTTTCTAGGAAACAAACAAACAAACAAACAAACCCCAAACACTGACTTTAGAAAAGATAAGTTTCTGAAACTTTCCTTTCTTGAATGCGACTGTATCCCTGGTCAGTTATAGTTTTCATCATGAAGGAAGTAGGAGAAGATAACAGGCATGAAGGGCCCTAGGTTGACTCCCCAGATCCCAGCTTGGTTCTTTTTATTAGTTGCGAAGCTGAAAGCTGAATCCTACAACACCACATTTCCTGATATTTTCACTCCTCTGAACATGTGAGTTTAACTCAAGATAAGAAATGCTTCAGGTCCTGTTAAACTTACACACTATCTGTTGTGTTATGAATTGAAGGGCACATTTCAGAAAAAGTGGAGGACTGACTATAAATGATCTTTTAGTGCCAACAGAAAGGTGGTAGCTGAGGGTGCCAGGTTACTATAGAAACACCAGGGGGATGAGAAGAATTAGAAGAATGCCTTGTGGAGAAGCAGATTTTTGAAGTGCCACTGCATGCCTTGTCTAACATTTTCCTTTACAAAACGGGGAGATAATAGGGAGGAATGCTCCTACTCTACAAAACTATCAATAATGTTCAAATGTATATAGGTGTATATATAGCAAATTTTTCACAGACTTAGAAAAAAATTTTTTTTAACATAGACTCTAATTTTTAAAGTATAAAATGCAACAGATAAATAGGAAAAATATTTCTCAAGCTGCAACCATGGAGATAGCACCTAAGCAGGAAGCAAGGGGTCAAGATGAGCAACCTCCCTCTTTTCATGAGCAATAGAGATTCCAGCCACCTCAAGACTGACCGCTGGTCAACAGTGCTGCCTGCAGCTGCGTCATGACATGTGACCTCAGTCAGCCTGAGAGATCCCGCAGACTCACTCTGGAGAGCACCTGAACCTGTCTGTGCCTCAGTTTCCTAATTTGTAAAGTGGGCTAATGTCTATTTCAAAGAGTATTGTTATGAGTATTAAATGAAATGCTTGGGAACACAGTGAGAGCTCAGTAAATCATTGTAGTGATGACAATATAGATGATGAGGGCAGTTGCCAAGGAAGTCATTGTGATAATGGAATTTCTGGGCTAGAATAAAGACTGAACAGGGTCATAGTCCAAAGCCTACCCTAATGAAACCTTAGGTTAAATGAAAACAATGGATAATTTTCCCTTTGATGTGTAATCTGATGGTATTTGTCAAATTCAGGTTGGGAGAAATGCTATAAAAATACTGTAAGAATGCATTTTAAAAACCACTGAGTTTTGCATATAAACCCGAAGTGGTACTGGTTATGATAAAGATGTAGATCGTTCTGGAATGTGACCACAAGGTCACACACACGCAAGTGACACCAGAGCCTCAGGTGGTCTAGGATGAATCAAGGGAAGCTTTAAATGCCCTTTATCACTTCAGGTGGATGAAATTATAACTTCCAGAAAGCATTAAGAGAAATTTACTGTACACACTGTTTTAAAGGCTGATGGGTACCTATTTTCTTTCTTTCTTTCTTTCTTTCTTTCTTTCTTTCTTTCTTTCTTTCTTTCTTTCTTTCTTTCTTTTCTTTCTTCTTTCTTTCTTTCCTCTTTCTTTCTTTCTTTCTTTCTTTCTTTCTTTCTTTCTTTCTTTCTTTCTTTCTTTCTTTTCTTTCTTTCTTTCTTTCTTTCTTCTTTCTTTCTTTCGCTCTTACACTCGGTGTTGGAAATGGAAATAAAACCTGATGGTGCTGGAATTAGCAGGAGAGTAAAGACAGGAGAAAAACAGCTTCTCTCCCTAACAGGTTTCTAACACCCGACGTGGCATGAAAGCCGTAGGGAAAGCAACCACGGTGGGGGGAGGGCTTGTGAACTTCTCTCTCTCTCCTCCATCAGGGAAGGCAGCAAACGCCGCCAAAAAGGTTGGGAAACTGGGTATTGAAGACATTGATATCTTTTTGGTAGGCTGTTCTGGGTCTATAGCTTGTGTTGAAGTTCTAGACAGAAATGTGAGGAGAGACATTTGTAGATGATAGCTGACCTTCTGAAAAGCAATGGAATGCAAAGCTGGAACCAATGATTTCTGTAACTTCTTCACAGAATTTACCCAAATATTAGAAAAACCTCATTAATTTATCCTATGGAGAAGAAAGCCAGACTGAAATGATACAAAATGTGGATTACAGACTCTGTTTAAACAAATATAGTTTAATTATTTCAAATACTTTTCATATGCCCTAAGATAAAATGTGTGTTAACAGGTAAAATGAGATGAGCCAGAAAGACTGCTTGGAATAATCTACACCACACCATGAAGAATAGAAGGAAAAACCTTTAACATACATGACCTGCTTGGCTTGGAATTGATCATTCCTGAAGTCTTTGTTTGAAAAGGAGCTGTTGATTTGGAAGGAAGGAAGGAGGATGACTCTGAAAATTCATAGTGGAATCAATTATTTCTATATGGGTCAGACCCAAGTTGTCACAGCTATTGAATAAGTACAGCTTTGAAGAATTTCTGGAATGTCCATTTTTCAACTACAGGTACAGAGTTCCAGGTGTTGAATCTCTAATCAGTTTCCCCCAATTCTTAGTTAGTTTTCTTTATGGCTTATTGCATGAGGCTGATGGTCCTTTTCTTTCAGAGTCCTGACAAAAATTTTTTAAAAAGATTTTATTTATTTATTTGAGAGTGAGAGAGAGAACATGAGCAGGGGGAGAGGCAGAGAGGGAGAGGGAGAAACAGACTCCCGCTGAGCAGGATCCCAGAACTCTGAGATCATGACCTGAGCTGAAGGCCAGACGCTTAATTGACTGAGCCACCCAGGGGCCCTGACAAAACATTTTTTAGCCTAGTCTTCTAGCAACATACAGAAATTCTAGCTTACATACATAAAAGTAAATATGTACCATTCATACTGTTAGGCATAATGCCACAGTCATGTATATCACCAGAGGTCCAAATCTGAGAGCCCATTGTTCACTAGGCCCAGGCATGCATAATAATCACAACGGCAAACATTTACTGAGTGCTCACTTTGTACTAAGTGTTCTTTCATAGGTACCTCATTTATCTGTATCTTGTATGTCTCTATGTTTGCCCGAATGTGGGGGTTAAATTGTCCCCAGATTAAAACAAACAAACAATCCCAAAAAACTAACCTACAGTTTCACCCCATTTACGTTCTGCAAAGACCCTTGGGTAAGGGGCCTGTGGTCCTCCAAGTGCCCTCTGACTCTGGAGGAAGGCTTTCTGGTTTCTTGACCTCCGCTCCTACTGTCCTTTCCCCTTCTCTCCCTCTCTGCCCTGCACTTATTATTCCGCTATTCCGCAATCGCCTTAATTCCTTCATAGCACAAAATACCTCTCATTCAAGACTGCGGGCAAAATAGACTTTACAAAAGACTTACGACTCTTGAGGGAGTGATTTAAGCACGTTTTTAAATTCCCAGGGCCTCTCCTGTAGTCTCATATTTAGAAGTATGCCATATACACAGGAAAATTGAAAGCCCTTGCTCAACATCTCTGCTCAGATTGGGGAAAAATGCTATTTTTATATGAAAGAAAAATACATCTGACTCACTAAGAGCTACTATAAATGGAAAGACTCCAAAACTTCTTAACAGTATTTAACTTAATGATACCAATTCACGAATGGTTTTGTGAACTGATGGATTGTAGTTAAAAAATACACACTCAGGCACATGAACACACGTACTGATTTCAATAGCCTAAGACAGGGGCTCCAATCCCTTCCACACAGTTACCCGATGTTCTTCCTTTGTTGGTTTGGAAGCTGGAACACAGATATGTTCATGAACATAAAATATAATCCAAGCCAGGAAAGAGAATGAGTGGTTTAACTTGAAATGTACACTAGACAGAGTGAAGAGAGCAAAACCAAACAAAACAAGCCATATTTTCCATTCTAGTGGTCATCAACCACATGAGGCTAAAGCAAGTTGTTAGAACAGTATTGGATTGCCTGCAGATGAAATCCATCAAATGATGGTTAGTTTGTTGATTGGAACCATTGAATGTCACTGACACCATATGCCCTTTGGAATCTTCAAACTGTTCAATCTGGCACCACGGGAAGGAAAGAGGAGAAGTTAGAAGCAAGCAATGAAAATGGGTTAGGCCAGAGGGTCTCAGCCTTGGCTTCTCTGAAATACTGCCATGCCCAGGGCACAACTGAGGCCAGAAGATAGGAATCCCTGGGGCTGGACCCTGGTAGCAGCAGTGTTTACACTTCCAAGATGATGCAACATGCAGACAGTTGAGTTTTCAGATTACACTGAAAGTGACAATTGGCAGTCCACAGAAAGGAATTTCAGAAATTATAAGACAAATGCTATAGTGCTATCCTTTTTGCATTAAGGCTATGGACATTGACTGGGAAATGCATTTACTGATCAGAGCCTATTATAACAGGAATCTCTGGAATGAATTCTTTTTCTGTTTATCTGGACTTTGAAGCATCCATAGATCCTTATGTTTAGCTAACAAAAGAAGCCATGCTTTTTTTTCTTAAATCAAATTTCTTTTGATAATAACAGATGTTCTTGAAAAGTACCTGACCTAAAAGAATTAAAACCTTTTGAAATAAGTGAATTGAAAGGTATTTTAGGTATATTGTGTAGACCTAAGCACCTAGATGAATTTTAGAAATATTTAGATATCAAAAGTCAAAGAGAAGACAAGAATTAAGGGTTAAAAGATATTTTGCTTACTAGAATCAGCCCACAATAAGATGCTATCAATTTCTTTGACCAGCTAAAAGGTTTTAAAGGAAAAGGAAAGCTCTTTTCAATTGACTTGGCTAAAAGGTTTATAAGTTTCCAGGGGTTGAAATGAATGAAGCACTTTTGCATGTTGTAGGAAAACAGAGAGTGGAATTTTGATTGATTTTCTTTAATTAAGATAACCTTGCGTTTAGGAAGCTGCAAAGCAAAACTGGAAATGATTTTAATCCCATCTCATGATTTATTTATGGATTATTAAAACTCCATCATTAATAAAAATTATATTTCAGAATGGCATATTATCAGAAATAAACAAAGAGTGATTTCCCCTCCTGGATCCTAAGCCAAATACGCCTAGATGATTGGGCTTATCTCAATTATTAAGGTCCTAGGGACACCCTCCCTCCCACCACCATGCCTTTGGAAATATCCTTTACAGCAAATTAGAGATAATTTCCCCTGATCTACAGGTTGAAATATTGGCAATACTTAGTACTACTAGGAGCGAGTTTATATGCTTACATCTTGCCGGGTTCAGCACCAACATTGACAATGATAAGTTGGGCTGATGAAAACTGATCAATACCATTTCCCACACTTCACTTCTGTAATGCTTCCCAGGGTTACAGGTGATTAACTACAGAAGAATATGTCATCAGTAAAAATTAGTGTTATCTGTGGCCCATGTTTGTTGGTTAATTCTTTTAAGTTAAATTATTTTGACTTAATGTGATTTTAAATTATATTAAAACCACCCAAACCAGAACCAAGATATTCATTAAGATACAAAGCTCCAGTATTCATGATGAATGGACTTTAGCTTAGATTTATCCTTTGTCATAAGTTAACTGTATTACCTGCGGTTATAAGTTTGTATAATTTAAAACATGAGAAAGAAAAATTTCTTCATCTTAGGTGACCGAAGTTTCTGGCTTAAGGAAAGTTTAGGCATCAGCATATCTTGTTTTAGATGAAAATCCTATAGTGTGGTCAGGGATCTATGAAATATCTGGGCAAAACAAAACAAAAAGCAAAAAACCCACAGCCATCACCAAACAACACATACACACTCTCCCAACCAACCCCCCAACTTGGGAAGACACATTTCTGGGAGTTGTGGTGGAGGTCAGGGCTTGCAGATCTGGAGAGGTGGAAGGTGATCTTCTGCAGCATTTCTCAAAGGAGGTTCTGTGAGTGGATAAACCCCTTGAGATGTTCTATTGCAAAAGGGTTCTGAGGACAAAGAAATTTGAGAAATGCTATATATTCTGCTTCTTCTTAGACATTCCCTCTGCATGTTAATTTATTAAAGCCATTGAGAACTTTTCCAGTTAAGACAAATGACCATTTCTGCTTCTCCAGTATTAATGCAACACGGTTTGACCATGGACTTCTTCCCCAACCTCATAAAGTTTATTAACCTTGAATGGCATTTGTTTTTTGAAACACACTTTGGGAATGCTGATCTTTGAGGCATAAAGGCTGACAATGGAGGGAAGAAAGAATCTGCACAGAGCAAAAGAGAAGGAGCCAGAGAGCGCAACCTTCTGGCGGGGCCCTAGTGTCCTCAGGCGACCACTATATAGTGTCTGTGATGTCCACCTGACTCTGTCATTTGAATCCTCACTTTAATTCCCTCAGGTGGGAACAGAGCTGGGTTGGAAGTGAGGATTCATGGATTCCATTCTCCCTTCTGCAGCTGAGTGCCTTTGGACAATTAACTTCCTAATCTGAATCTCACTTTTCTCCATTATAAAATCTGAGTTTAAAAAAATAATCTTGGGCGCCTGGGTGGCTCAGATGGTTAAGCGTCTGCCTTCGGCTCAGGTCATGATCCCAGGGTCCTGGGATCGAGTCCCGCGTCGGGCTCCCTGCTCCTTGGGAGCCTGCTTCTCCCTCTGCCTCTCTCTCTCTGTGTGTGTGTGTCTTTCATGAATAAATCAATAAAATCTAAAAAAAAAAAATCTTGATTGGCCTTTCTAGGCCCAATTAGATGATTCTACCTCAACTATTATAATGGGAGAAAAAGAAAAGATAGGATTTGCTTGAATTCTCTTCATGACCAACTTTTCTGGAGTGCAAAAGGAATGATGAATGAAACAGAAATCCTGTAATACAACCTTATGTGGATAGGTGATTTCTAGTCCTCATTATTCTGGCCATTGTGTTTGAAGATTGAGAGTCATGGGGGCAACCTGGATGAAAGCTGGTTTTAGTACTGTACTTGCTGTCATTCAAGTCTTTTTCTCCCCCCAAACAGTCCAGAAACTTTCATCCACTAGATCTTTAATTAAAGCCAAAGGGCAACTTTAAAATTAGTTCTTTTAATTAATTGTCCTTCAGGTTGTACAATCTGTGATTGCACTATTCTTGGTTATTAAACACAGTTTGCATTTCAAAAAAAAATCAAGATGTGGTTGAAATGACTGATTTAAATGAAGCTAATCTAAAAATATGGAGAAACACAATTGGGCAAATTATTATGCAAAAGTGTCTATGTTTTTTGCATATGCCAGTATTTTCCTTTAATATAAAATTAAATTAAATTAATTGGAGAGAGAAGTTATAATCGCCAGGGAAGCTAAATCATTGATCTGATGCCACGTATCAGCTGATTGTTGTTTTTCCATAAGTCTCAATACCTGGGTTCTATAACTAAATAATAATTTAGAGACTGAAGACTTAAAGTCACTTGCAAGTTGCATCCCAAATTATATGAAACAAAATGAGTGACTCCCAAAACTGATACCAGATTATCTTAAGATGTATTTTCATAGTGAATCAAACTATTTTTTCAGGATCCATCTGTAATAATCAGTTTCAGATATGATATTCAGTATACATTTGATTAGAAAGGTAGAAATCAAGTTCTTGAAAGTGGAAACTAATCCACTCTTCCCCTCTGATACATCTGCCATGAGGCAAATCTTCTGCCCTCTCATCATGTTGGATTCTGATCCCTAGCAGTGGTTCTCAAGCATTATGGCACATTAGAACTGCCAGGGGAGGTTTTAAAAATTTCCAGTGCCCAGATTGCATTTGAGACTAATCAAATCAGACTCTTTGGGGGTGCAACCCAGGCACCAATATGTTTATAAACTTCTCAGGAGATTCTAATATGCAGCAAAATTTGATGACCAGTGAAGCAGTATCGCCCAATGAATTTCCAAGTTAACCTGCTATACAATTTTGGTTTAAAATTAGCAGTGTGAAACACATCTGTTTTTATTTTTCAACACTTCCGTAGAAATTGCCTCAACATAGGGGCACCTGGGTGCTCAGTAGGTTAAGCACCTGACTCTTGATTTTGGCTCAGGTCATGATCTCAGGGCTGTGGGATCGAGCCCCACATCAGGCTCCATGCGCAGCAGGGAGTCTGCTTGAGATTCTCTTCCTTTCCCTCTCCCTCTGCCCCTCCCTGCTCATGCACGTACTCTCTCTCTCTCAAATAAATAAATCTTAAAAAAAAAAAAGGAAATAGTCTCAACAGAAATGAAGCTACTCCTTAAAAAAAAAAAAAAGACAAATAAAATGTAAAAAGTGGGTAAGAGCTTGTGGTAGATGCCTTTTGGTGTCTACTTGGTTCATGAGAAACTCCTTAATTGTCTTCCTTTCCCATCCACACCAGAGGGTTCTGGTGGTCACTGGACCAAAGTGGCCAACCAGAATATACATCTGGGATTTTTGAATTGAAATTCAGAATTTATATTTCTTTGTGGTTGGATGTATGGGCTGTGGAATGGCTGAATGTTCTGGTAGGTGGACCGAGTAGCTGAGAATTATGGGGAGAGACAATTCGTTTTGCAAACAAATCAGAGTTGAGTGGCAGAGACAATGCTTCTAAGATTCCAAAAGTAGACATCCGTTGTTTTTGCTTGGTTGGCATCCCTTCCCATTTTGTTAACAGTGCCTTATTCTTCAGGGACTATCTCGCTCCCATTCCATGTGGTCCTGGGGATAACTGACAAATCAAGCCTATCAGCCTTTGCTCCTTGAGCAGAGACTCAAGGCAGAAAAAGGGGGCACCATCATTTTGGTGACCATTGTTGGGAGAAACTGTTAGTTTCTGCTATAGGAACCGTGGAGCTGTCTGTATTCCTGTGCCTCCCGGGGTCAAATTGTTCAACAAGTCTTTCAATTCTGAGATCAAGGGTGTCTGCTGCTTGCGATTTAAGAATCCCAGCACAGTGTTCTAGGTCCTAGCTCAAATTCACATGGAGGTTTGTAGCATTCTGTTTTGGGGCTCATGAGGCACTCTTGTATCCTTAAGTATTTTTAGCTTATGGTGTTTTTGATATTTATAACCACATCTTAACTAGAAGAGACCTTTAGTTGACTCTCCTATTTATGTGGATGGCCCCGAGACTGACTAAAGCAAGTTCAAGGCTCTCCAGGTCCTACTCCAATCTTCAAGGTCATAGCCAGGATAGCCCAACTATTTTATCATTCTGTATGCTTTCTGAAAACCTCAGTTATTTATTTGCATTTTGTAAGTATGAACATCTTGGGGAAAAATTCCTAACAAAGGTATACTTCATGAACAATAGGATTAAAAGCTTATCAAACAGAAACATGGTTCTAAATAATGTATGATCCTTTGAACAGGAGCCCAAATCTCTTCCTGAAAAAGAGCTCTTATTTCCTCTATCAAGCAACATTAAATGAAATTATAGTACTGCCATTAAATCCAATTGTACACCAGTAATTTTTCATTTCCAATGGTACTCTTCTTTATTAAAAAATCTTTATTAAATAACAAAATATTCCAGCTAATATAAGTACTTCCTTGAGCTCAATATTAATATACTTGGCACACAATTCAAGGCTGTCTCCTCAAACTCAGGAAGTGCATGATTTTTTCCTTGTGATGCAACAAGCAGATTTATAGTGAGCCTCCTCTGTTTCTCCAGGCCTAGTCACAGAAATGGTGAGGTATGTGGGGTGTTCAAATGGGTGACTTCTTAAATCTGGATCCATGGAGCTAGATTTGGGTCATATTATTAGAATTCAGAGATAATTGGTAAAAAAAAAAAAAAAAAAAAGCAAAACCCAAAACCAAAAAAGCACAGCACAGTGCTAAGCAGTGTAAGTGATTTACAATGTTTTGATCTTTGGCAAACTCTGGATGAACCTTTATGAAATGGAACAGTGGGGCAAATGCTAAAAAAAAGGGGATCGTCAAGTCTGACCAGTTCACAGTGTTTCCTTTTCTAAGAGTCTAAGGAAGGGTAAATATTATCTTGGAATATTCTGGTAAGGAATGCAAGCAAGGCAAATAAAAGGAGGCAGTTTAAAAGGTATTCCTTTGACCGTCATACTTTATTTCTAATACAAATAGGTAATAAAATAAAAAGTACCCAGGTATCTTTGAAACAAGAATACATTTTCTGTGTATCAAGCCATCATTTACAGATTAACACTGCAAAACATTTGAATTAATAACTCTTAATTTGCTTCCATAAGATTATAGGCAATAAAAAATGATATGTAGGATGAGAACTACAAGAAGAAACCAATTCAAAGTCCTAAAATCTTGTCCCTGTATTAATTCCTTCACTGCCAAAAAAATCACATGCATCTACAAAGAGAAGGTAGGTATCCTTAACATCAAACGTTATTTACAAAATAACTCCATTTCTCTCGGTTACTCTGGATACTGCGGGCCTGCCTGATACACGCACTGTGGGGCCAACGCCACGGTCAGCTCGGCTCGCCTGCTCCCCCTGGGTGCGGCCATTCTAGGCGCCGGAGGGAGACCTCACACCAGCTCGTAGTATTTCCCCGTCTGGGGATCAAAGTAGCAGTTCAGACACGGGTCATACAGCAGAGTCAGCACCTCCTCGCCCTCTTCCACACTCGGGTCTTCTTCACCTGCCGGGAGGAGAACCACAGACATGTTAGCCGCCTGCTGGCCCGGAACTGCTGACCGTCAGGGCAGAAGGGCAAGGAGACAGGCACCTCTAACCCTCCTGGGAGATGCTCCTTGTGCGGGCGGAATGTCAAGGCCAGAAGGGAGGAGCACGGCAGACGTGCAGACTCTGTGCACACAGCATAAGACAGGGCCGGCTTCACTCTGAAGGACGAGAAAAGCTGAGTGTGGAGGCCAGGCAGGGAGGGAGAGAAGAAAGGGACAGGGCCAAGGGACTCACGGGACCAAGGATACAAGAGGGATTCAAGACTTGGGGGCGACAGTTCCAGACTTGGCTGTGGGCCAGAGCTGTATGAATGCACCCTAAAAGTGCTACCAAGTAAACCCGGATTAAAATGGTAATGCTGTTTAGGAACACAAGACACACAAAGCATAGAACACATACAAAAAACTGTCAGGTGATGGGTAATTTTATTAGTGGTAGGAAGGTCTGTTTACATTTGCTAGTAACATGGATGTGGCTTCATGTTTGTTTCTTGTGACAACTGTTCAGATGGTTTGGAGGAACTGCTGCTGCCTAAGTTATTAGCAGGTTTGGTTGGTTTCCAACCCATGGCATGGACTGAAAAAAAAAAAAAACTGTTTTCGTAAGATCTTTCCTGAGCACCTTATACGTGCCCAGTGCTATGCTAAGTACTTGTGCACTTGATGCCGTCATCAGCAAGTGAGTGACTTGTGAATACTTGTGAGTACTTCTGAAAACCATGTGATAGGGAGTCCAGAAGCTAGGAGGGTAAGACCTCCCTGAGCTGGAGAGGATCAGAGCAGGCTCAGGGAGGAGGGGTGATTGGGAGAACACTCCTCTCTCTTCCTTAGCACAGGCTACTAAGAACCAGAGAAAACCCAGTGTCTGGGGCTGTGAGCTCACCAGGGTTGCTTTGAGAAAGGCTCAGGTGTGGGCTTGGGGCAGGGCTGACACGTAACAGAGGCTCAGTCAATACTGAATGTTTCTGGAAAGGGTGAATACATGACTGTGAAAGCAAAGTCTATGGTTATAAGTGTCACTGCCTAGAGTACGGGAAGGTGGTGGGACTCCATTTTTCCAGCCAAAACCAGACCGAGCTGTCCTTGTCACAGGACAGTGAGAAGCCCGAGTTAAGTCCCAGGGGGCGGGGCCAAGATGGTAAAGTCGGGGGTTGAGATGCTACCACAGCCATGCCTCTGACCATCCAAAGACACATAACATGATCGCCCCTGCACCAGGCACTGAGTGGGGTGCTGGGGATGAGATGGTCGACGAAACAGGCACTGTTCTCAAGGAGTGTGCAGTGACTTGGGCAAAACACAAGAGCAGCTGACTCTCTTACAGGCAGCACACAGCACCAGCAGTCCTTAAAAAGTGGAACTAACTGGAGGACTAGGTGCCTCTGCCTTGCTGGCTAACATCTCAACTGGCGGAGCCCTGGGTGGTTTAGAAAGCACTTCGCGTGCAGTAGCTCGCTTGACCCTCCTGTGAAATCAACAGGGATTATGGGTGCCCATTTGACAGAAGAGGGAAGCAGCGTCTGTTAACCGGCTCACCTGAGGTCACTCTGCTGAGTCAGAGGCACAGTCAGGGAGGAACCTGGGTTTCCAGACTCTCAGTTCTGCGTTCTTTCTACCGTATTGGCGCCCTGCTTTCGTTAAGAAGGTGGTGGAACACGTTCAGTTGGGAGCTATTATGTTATGCGAATTTAAACATGGAAGAGGATAAAAAATGTACACTTTACAGGTGTCCTACATTTGAAAAACTCAGGTTTGGAAACAAAAGAAATTTCATTTCTCATACTTCAAAAATCACAAAGATGAGAGAGTCCATGTGGGAGGGCAGAGGCAAAATCCAGGCTTATTAGCTCCAGAAAAGACAAAGCTTGAGGTTATAGCAGCCCTTCTGGCCTTAAGTACATCAAAGGTGATAAATGAGAGAGAAGTCAAGAAGATTCTGTGGGGTTCCAGGAGGAAGCAAGAGGATCAACGAAGGAAAGTTACGAGGAGCCAGAGTTTGGCTCAGCACCAGGAAGAATTTTCTAAACAGTAGAGCGGACCAGGGAATGGGAGGTGGACGCTGGGGAGGGTGAAGCAGGGACTGGGGCAATCACTTGTGTGAGATTTTATCGTGCACAGGGCAGGACCAGATCCAATGATCCCTGTGGTGCCTTTGATGAGTTTCTGTGACTCTTGGCTGCAGTGGCTTATGTCCTTGAAGTATGACAGGGCTTTGCTAATGGCCACGTTAATGGTGGTAGCTGACCTGAGCACCCTGCACAGTTTCTAATTAAGAACAGGAAATCAGAGAAAGCAGGCTGCCTTTCCTTTACTTTCTATTGTTACCTCAAGAGTGGTCCCCAGGGCCCTGCCCCCACCTTCTTCCTTTAAGTAGGAGAGGTTGGGAATGCTTTTCAAGTGACTGTTTCTCAAGGAAGATGACCCCCTTTTAGGGCACTTTTGCACCTCAAAGGGAGGGTGTGCATGTCCTTTACCTTCACATATTCAATCCATCATCCCTTTCTTATTTAGGCTTCTTCAGAGAACAGAACCAATAAGTAACTTATGTGTACCTGCTGCGTGAAGATGTCTATTAAATCTGTACCATGTCTAGGTGTGGATGTGACATTCACACACAAAACAAAAGCAGCAGGTAAAGATTAATGAGGGGGGATGGGAGAGGCAACTGCAGAGTGGCCAAGAGAGCCCTGGGCCCTAGGATCTGGCAGACGGGACAGAGGGGAGCTTGGCCGCTGCCTACCCAAACGACCTTCAGGCAGTTATGGGTTATTTTGCCTCACTGGACCCTCATTTCCTTATTTACCAAATGAGAATAACAATGCCTGTTTCATAGGGTTTTGTGGAAGATGAAACTGGACCCTGGATAATATGCATAGCACAGTGCACATAGCAGTGGTCAACAAATGATCGTTACTGTTACTATTAAGGATAATGACAATCTTGAAATAAATCATGAACTACAGGCTCTAAATTGCTTAGTCACTCAGAACAGAAACACTGATAAAGCTTAGAGTCCTAAGATAAGGCTTCATAGAGATGGGCAGCATGACACTGAGGCAGTGGAGTCAGAGAGACCTGGGTCCAAATCCCATTCTACCACTTTGTATAGCTGTGGGACATTGGGAAAATTCAGCACTCTGAGCCTTAGTCTTCTCATGGGAGGATAGTAATACTACCTGTGATAGTACCTATGAGAACTAAGTAAGATACTTAGTAAGACTCCACACACACAGTGAGTACTCAATAAATGTTGTTGATATAATTGTCATCATGAAAAACGGAAGATACCCGAGTTAGACACAAAAGGGCTATGTCCACTTATACCTTATTCCCCATCCCAAAACTATACCTGTTTGATTTTTCACTACCAAGAGAAAAAAAAAATAGTGGATTTGAATGAAATACAAAGCCCCCAACTAGTTTCATAAAGGACATTATCATGAATTCATCTTTAAGTAGAAAGAGTTCTTAAACCAAAAATCACATATTTTTCAAAAAGTAAAATGAATTTTTCCATCAGGTGTAATGTTAAAATCATGTATCACCGAGGTAAATGATTACAAGTCAACCTATCTCGGGGGTCTGCTGTCCGATGCTTCATTTTTACTCCAGCCACACAGTGGGGGAAATTCTGACCTCTGGCATGTAAGTTACATGCCGTATAACTGCTTAGCGCACTTGGTGCTGGTACTTTCCAAAAAGATAAAAATTTAAGCCGGCGCTATTAAGTTAGGAAACTTACATTTACATTTACAACCAGTCAGGAATCTTTCTAGATGAAAATAACAGTTGTAATGGGCCATGGGTCTTTATCACCCAACTGCAAAGGGATCGAGGTGGAGCCAATTCATTAGTAGGGGTTTTGCTACATAATGCATACAAACTGAAGCAGTAACTGCTATATAAATGCATTCGTTCCAATACATATCACTATAAGACTGGAACCTCATGCATTATAACCATGGGACTAAAGCAGGTTTTGTGGTTTTTAGTACTAAAGCTTTAAATGGATGAATTTTAAAACTCAACCAACAGTGACACTCGTATAAAAATTGGGTGACATTATGTATAATTTTACATTGAAATAAGTGCTTTAAACTTGCATAAAAGGTTTTGTTTTCATTATAACTTAATTTTCAAAGCCTCCAATTTACATCATTTTAAGCCATTGTAATCTCTACATAATGAAATTATAATATCATTAAGCAATTACCACTATGATGTCAAGCAATGGGAAATGTTTTGAAAGGTAATTATTGTGCAAGGGTATGGGGTAATTTTCAATTATATTCTTGGATGGTACAGAGTTAGTTTTTCCCCAAAATGCTAAATTGCTCTATTTAAAGACTGGCTACAGAAACTCTAAAAGGACAAATTAACAAATAAAACCATTCTCTGCTACCAGACTAAGAGCATCTGGACAGGGGTCCAAATTACATTTTTACTCTTCTCCACATAATAAAGTCATTTCCAGTGAAATAAAATTGCCTTTCAGATAATAATCTATTTACAAACTTCCAGCTTCATCCACTCTGAAATTGGTTAACAGCAATAATAGAAGAAAAACCAACAGAGCCGGACCGAATGCAGCAATATTAGCTGCCCTTCCCTCTGTTAGATCAGTTCAGGCAAACAATTCCTTCAGTTCACCTTTTGAAAGTCCATTAATATAAATGCTTAATTATCTATATTTATTGCATTTTAACCATAGATAATAGAAAACCTATATGCGGAGGCTAAGTCCTCAAGCTTGAAAACAAATAATGTGGCACCACTTTATCAGATGTAAAATCTCTGAATCAAGACGCTGCACTTGATTTTCGATTTTCTGACGCTGCCATGCAGAATTTTTTTTAAAAAGTTAATGCGTTTTCTCTTTTATAGATCTTGAGAACTGATTGACTGTATTTTTATGTGCATACTAATACACTATTGTTTAAACAATTCAATGGTGAGGGATCACCATTCCAAACAGTCAGCCTCAGGATCAATAAAGATGACATTTTAGATAAGATTCCGCTGAGCACCAGGCACTTGCAAACTCTTCCACCAAGGCCTCTCACAGTAGGGCAAAATTAACTTGCACTAAAACCTGAGGAAGTCTACTGTGAACTGCTGAATTTTGGTTTTCAGCAAGTATGTGTCCTGGAATGGAAGAAAGATAAATGACCAAGCACGGGATAAAAAGGATGAAAAAGATACATTCTTCTATTAGAAAACCGCATTGTTTCTTGGAAGGCAAATGACATGCCATGATTATAGTTCAGGTTTCATTTGGGAAATAAGTACATCAACCCTTTTGCAAAAACCAGTGGCTATATTTTACTTGGAAAATGCCACTGAAGACAACATGTTGAAGGATTTGGAAGATTAACTGGGAATTAGTGCAATTTCATTCTTTCCAGGTGGTCTCTACTTACAAATGTGCAGTGATTCAAATGTGTGCGTGTATATCAAATCATCAGTTACACTTACACAGTGTTACATCTTAAACTTACACAATGTTACATTTTAATTTTATCTCAGTAAAACTGGGAAACAAACCTACGAAACAATTGTGCACTTGGAAATGTGCAGTTTATGACTCTGAATGCATTTTGTTACACACCCTGGGAAGTCCTTAACCAGACTACTGAGCTCTGAAACCCGTAGTGTCTCAATGGCCTGATTTCAGGCAAGGTGGCAACATCGTAGCTAGGGGAAAATGCATCCCAGTTCCAGCAAGGGAAGTTGAAATCACACCCTGAACTAAGAACCTTGCTGGGGTGCATCTGGGGAATAAGTAGGCAGGAACGGTTCTGGAGTCAGAGAGAGAGCCTCAGGCACTGGCAACGTGTTTACTTCTCTACTTCTGGGCTCACTTCTAGTACTCCTAGTAGGAGGGCATCTCTTTAGTGAAAGCGTTATCACCAGCCCCCCACCTCCCAACCACTTTTGTGCGGAGAAGACACCCCTCAGACTCTGATAGCTGCATAAGAGAAAATCTCTCCCTTCCCCAAGGTTAATCTGAGAGCAAAAGGCAACTACGTGCCTAACAGGGGAAGGGGTGGGGACTCTGGATTCAAGAATGTCATGAGTACTAATGAATCATTATATGAGCTGAGCATGGAGGTGGGGATGCTATGGGTTGAAGGAGAGTACTAAAGGGAGTAGTATTTTATCCAGAAAGCTTCAAGAAAGAGAACTTCCTAAATTTAAAAAATTGCAGTGGACGCTTCAGTCGTATGTTTCTTATTAACCTCAATGGGAATTCTGTGGTCCTATAGAAGCATGGGGGTTAAGGGCGTAGATCGCTAGGTCCGACAGGCCTGGGTCAGAGTCCTGCTCCACACTCAATGGGTCTGTGATGCAGGCGGTGACCTTAATTCCGCCTGTGTGTGGGGGGGACCATAACACAGCCTCGCACCTGGGAGTATCAGGAGAAGTCATCGTGAGGTCACACAGCAAAATTTGACATTGTGGCGGGCACATGGCCGATGCTAGCTTCTATTATTACTTTTACATTGCCAGTATTGTTTCTTTCTGGGAGAAGGTCTCTTGGCACCTTAAATAAATCTTGAAGATCCAAAGAAGATCCAAAGAGTAGACCAAATCATCCTTCTGTTTTCCATGAGCAGATGATTCATGCAATCACTCATTAAACATTTATGAAGCGTGTACTGTGTCCTAGGTGCCAAGTCAAGCACTTGGGGATACCATGGTTTTTCAGTGAAGCATAATGTCTGTAAGCTAACTAATAAAACAGATTTTAGAAGATTGCTTTTAGACTCAGAGTATCAGGTGAATGTCGAATAACTCTGGAAGGACTCCTCTGTTGGACCCCGAGCAGACAGCCAGATTCCCCTTTCTCTGGCTAGCTTCAAGGAACCATGAGGTTCTTCTAAATTCTTGACTAGTAATTTGGATATTACATCTTTAAAATCAGCATCTGTTGCCTATTTGTGTCTCGTGGGAGATTAACCAGTGTTCATAAAGGAATATCCTCTGTGGCTTTGCCATAAAAAAGGTACAAGAATGTTATTTTTATGAGGTTCTGGCAACTCTAAAAGCACTTCTGAATGTCTTTCTTACTCAAAATCTATGTAAACTTCAGGAGAGGTTTTGCAGTCCTGAGAGCTCCATTTTGGAGCTGGGAAGCATGAATAATTGAAGGGTCATATCTATAAAGGAACAAATGTCAAAAACAAATTGACAACTATTCTTCAAGCAAAGTCTGCTTTATTTTCAAAGGTCAGCTTGGTAGTTCTCTTGAGTAAGTTCTGAAATCATAACTTCCCATTTTCCCATTTCACATGCACTACAGGAAAACACATTTTTGCTAAGTGTTAAGGGCTCCCATGCCCCTGGTAACTGACATTCAGCGAGTGCGCTGTGGCCCGGGAGGAACTGCACACAGCTGCCCGTCTCTCCCTCTAGCCAAGGGGCCCAGAGCGCAGTGCTGTTCCTGCCGGCTGCCCGGCTCTGCAGGAAGACAGGCTGTTTACTTTAAGGGGGCATTTATGCCCTTGTGGCATTCTGTCTGAGCAGAAACTGTGGCTGTGGCACAAACTCGTACTGAATAAGGCAGAGACTCAAAGGCCAAGTCTAAGGCATGTGTGAAAATGAATAGAGGGAGACCCTCATTTGAAATGGAGTTGGGAAACCCCGAAGGGACTTCAAGCTTTCTGTGGCAGCCAACGCCATGCTCCTGGGCAGGAAGAAGTTCACTTTACTGCTCCCGCAGAAGGAAGGAAGATTTTCTCCCTGACAAGCAATAGCCTAGCCAATGAGAAACATTGCCACCTGGAACTCTTACTTTTTAGACTTTTACACTCTAATAGACTTTCCTTCAAAGCAGCTTTTCCCAACGCCCTCCTTTTTCTCTACAAAGTAACTCTCCTCTCCTTTGTTCTCCAGGCTTGCCTATGCTTTGCTGCAGCTTGCATGTCCCAAATTGCCATTCCTCTGCTATTCCTCAATAAAATCATTTTGCTGATAAAATAACCCACTCTTTTGTTGTAGAGGTTAACACATGCACTTACTTTCGTATGGCCTGGGGCAAGTTTTCTAGAACTAGGCATTGGTCAGGCCATCTTTCCCTGCTGTGCAACTGCAGTTATGCCTCTAACTCTGCAGATGCATCTCGGCCTCTCCACCTCAGCTGGAGCTGTGGGGGTTCAGCACGTTACTTCCCGGCTCTAATGTGGGAAAGGTGGTGTCCATGTGGGAAAGGTGGGGAACAGCAGTGTCTATACCTCAGGAGGCTATCATGAGAAGTAAAGGGTACTTGCAGGTGTGGGTCACAGAAAGGTGAAATAAATATTAGCTATGATCATTTTTATCCTAGAAGTCTAAAGATGGGAGGCCCTCCTTCCCTGTGAACCAGCCTTCAAAACCACCTTCACAGGTTCTGCAGAAAGGCACTGATAGGGAGGAAGCCTGGGTCCTACTGCCAGCTGGGGCTCTGATTGGGCATTTTACGTTAAGCAAGGTCAAGTTGAGGGTGTTGGACTGCATCACTGTTCTCAGCTGGTTCATCAGAGCCCCAAGGCAGGGTTCTGAGACCCTAACTTCCCCTTTAGCCAGAGCAGTTCTGCTTTTATCTCTTTTATATGTTGGAATTTCATATGAAATTCATTTGAAAGAAAAGTTTTCACTGCTTATAAACACAGTTTAAGAGCCACTGCCCAAGGTGACTGATCACTGTTTTAGTTGCTAAAATGCGAGGGTCTAGGTTCAATACTCTCATTGTCAAATTTTAGAAATATACCTAATATACTAAAATACTGGAACGGGGGAAAACTGAAAGTAAGACTTCAATGAATTACTCATTTTTTTTCAAAGATGGTATAAAAAAATGGCCTTTAGAAGAACATTTCTCTCCCCCTTTTTCCCCTTTCTCCCTTCCTGTCTTCCCTCTAACAAAAATTTAGAGAGTAGCTAATAATCTTTAGAAATTGCATGGGCTACTTGGGATCCAGGAGTGAGCACACTGATAAAGTTTCTGCTTTTAAAAACTCACAGGCTACATAGGAAAGAAGACATTAAACAACAAATCACGAATGACAAACTGTGAAAAGGGCACGAAAAAAATGTACAAGGCGAAGGGAGATGGACCTACTTAGATAAGCTTGTCTAGAAAGGCCTTTGAGAAGGTAGGTGACAAGCAAATACCCAGGCCTGGCAGCTCGGCAATCCAGGAATCCTGTCTCTCAGGTCCTCGCTCCCTCAGATTTGGTCAGCACAGCAACTTTGCCCCCAAGCCCCTCACTCCCATGGAGAAAATGCTGCCACTTGTCATTCCTGACAAGCATGGATGGGCAGGGGAGGCAGGTCCAGTGCTGAAACGGGACGACAGGTCTGCTCTTCCCCCCCGCCCCCTTAAAGAGCTTAGGTACTTAGCCCTTGAGATGTTTCAATTCGTTTTTTTTTTTTCTGTAGATCAGGAACTCTCAAGAGAAAAATAAAATTTCAATTCCTGATTTTATATATATTATTTTTGGAGTAAGTAATTTAGGTACTTGGTTCAAAATCAAAAAAGTATAACAACAGTGGTTGGGCTCTGGGGCCGGGCTGTTTGGATTCCCATCCCAGCTCTGCTGAGGACTGGTGGTGTGACCCTGGGCAAGGCATTCAAGAACTTCATACCTCAGTTTTCTCAGCTGTAAAGAACAACAATTACACACGCACACAAACAGTACCTTCCTTGTGGTGTTGCCGTGACAGCTAATGTTAGAACTTAGCACGGTGTCCGGCATATCTCCCTAAATTCCTGGTATCGTGGGACAGAAGCCCAGGAAGAGGCCCAGACTGCCCGCAACCACGTCTCCCTCTTGCTTCTGGTGATATAAACTGGATACTTGAACCCATCATTTTTCCTTGACCAACAATTTATAAGAACACTACCTTGGCATATTGATATGTTATCTAAAACTAAGCCAATGACATGTAAAGAGTCACCAAATAGGAAACACTAATTTTTGATAATATTAATTAGCTACAAACCACTCGAGCAGATCAGAAAAGGGGAAAGGGACGGCTGATAGAAACCGAGGCTGACAGGCAGGAAGGGCGCCAGATCTGGTTAATATCGGCCAGAACATTTCTACAATCTTCTGAATTTAATTTGTTAATTTGCCCTCGATGGAAGTTCTGTTTACCTTCAACATAACTGAGCTCCTGCTGTCAAAACCTCACTTGGCAATGGTGACTTGAAGCCATCCTTTTTCAGCTAATTCTCACTAATATATATCTTGGGTGCCTTTGCTCAAGGACCACGCTCTCTATTCCTGTGGTTTATTTAAGACACTTAACATAACATATTATTTGTTCTCTCACAGCAAGGTCTCCTCCTGACAGCCAAGATTCTATTTTTCTGTCCTAAGTAATTATAAATGTACACCTCTAAAAAGATTCCCAATTTGAGGGGCATAATCTATTTCAGACAGTAAATCACGGAGACATCTCCATCCCTTGGGCAGCAAAAATGTACAACCCAGATGTATGAGCTTTCACTCTGAATTTTCCATACCTGAAGAAAAATGGGATGCTCCACTTTCTCTCTGGGGCAGGTGGTGGGGGGGAACCTGGCACCTTTGTTGGAGCAATTTATATTGGCTTCAGTTCCTATATTATTATTATTTTTTACCTTCAGATAGCATGCTTCCCTCTTCAGAATCCCAACTCAAAAAGCCGTCTCAGGGAGTCTCACTCTGAGGTTATTTGTCACTCCAGTTATGCACTTTAGACTCTCCTCTGCCCTCCCATCCCAATCCTTCCGTTTCTACCAAAGGCTTCTTTTCCCTTCCTCCTCTATGCACTCCTGACAGTCACGCTCCCTGCTCACAACCAAAACCTGATGGTTCATTTCTATGACTCTCGCCAACAAAGGGAGGCAGGCAGATTTTCATTCCCGCTTCCTTCCCATTCCATCACTAACACTACTTGCTGTAACTCTGTACCAGCCTTATCTTTAAAGACAAGTATCCTTGTATGAATGAAAACATGTATCCAGCGATCTAGGAGCATCAGGTCTGCTTTATAATAATATGAACAGCTAGTAAGTGCTTTGTGCACAGTATACCTTATTGAATCTTCATGAAAAACTTTCAGGTGGACACTATCTATTATCAGTCTTACTTTACAAATGCGGTAACCAAAAGTCCTAAAGGCCACACAGCAGGAATTGGTAGAGCCGGAATCCAGATGAAGATCAGTTTGATACCAAAGGACTTATCATCCTATAAAATGAGGCACAGGGTATCTCATTTTGGGGGTGTGAGCCTAAATGATTAGCATTTAATAAAAACAGTGGCATCTCAAAGTGACTGATTTTCTCTATTTGCAGTTAATGATTTTTATTTTTTTATGCATAACATTTTCCATAGTCCCACCTTGAGCACTCAAGCTTCCAGAAGAATCCAGATGCTGGTCTGTTGGCTGTTGACTGGGAGGAACAATCGGTGGGCTCAACATATTTAACCAGTCCCTAAAAAGACAAGAAGAAAGTAAATAAACAACAGGTCTGCAATTTCATATATAAATTTTACCTTTCCCTTGCATTTTTCATTTCCTGGGGCTTCCACAAAGAAACATGTTTTCCCCCTCCTTCATATTTCAGAAGGACAGAATGTGCAGAAGTTAATATTCAGTTCTATAAATGGATTAATATAATGTCAATCACTGAACTAACCAGTTGTTCCACAAATACATCAACTAGATTAAAGATGACTATTCCTCTTGAAAGTTTCTTATTGTGGCTCTTAAAGTGTACACAGCACCTCTCCTATAAGAAAATTATTTCAGTAACTCAGAAGAAGTGCAGCAGAGACAAAGCTTCTTATGATCTTTGGGTAAGGAAGCATAGCAAAGTTGCATGTCACCTCCATGACAACATTACAGATATGATCCAAAACAGAAGCTGGTCTTGGAGTGGTCAGGGACCAGCCACAATGGCAGGGTCAGCAGGCACTCACTCAGATCTTTAGAGCATCGGAGGGCAAAAGAAGGTAGAGTGAGGGGAGCAGGGCCCCTGAGTGACCCATTCCTTCAGTTCTCCTATTAAGAACGGGGGCAAAACTACTCCTACGTTCCCTGTTCTCTGCCTCCAACTTGCCAAGCTCATTTTCCAAGTTCTTTACTCTCTTCCTCCTCCATTCTTTTCTGGTCTTCCCAGTCCCTCTAGGAGGTGCCTGCATGGGTGTGATGCAAGAGGGTGACATCCAGAGGGCATGAGTCACTGTGTGTGCTACTTCAAGCCTTTCTTGTCTCTCAACTTGTGAGCTTCTTCAGGGGAAGGGAGCAGGAAGGGAGAGTGAAGGCTCTTCTAACGTGAACTCTCTTTCTTGCATTGATATTAGCATCTGTTTCGTTTACCTTATTATTCTCAACAGGGGCACGTTCTCATGACTAAACAACTTCTTTCTAAATTTCTGTATTTCTGTCTTTATGTACAGTGGGAGCCAGTCCCAGCAGGAAGTAAGAGCACTGGTTTGCCCTGTCAGTCCTGGCGCCATGTTTCCCCATGCAAAAGCTTGGCCACACTGCTTACATCATAAGCCTCTTCAATAAAGAGGAGATAATGACAGTACCTCAGAGTTTTGTTGTTGGGACTAAATGACACACACACACACACACACACACACACACACACACACACACACACAAAGGGTGAAAAACATTTGGCATGGATCTGGGTACAGAGTAGCATTCAATAGATTTCAGCTATGACCACCATCATCTTGATTATTGGTGAAAATCATAGTGTCTCTTTCCCTACAGTGATAAACCAAGACCACAGGAATTGGATTTTGTTGGAATTAAACCAGTCAAGGAGGGAAGAATGGTTACAAGTCTCTATAGCAGAAGTTTTCCATGAAAGTCGTTCACTCTTCCTGCAAAAAAAAAAGTATCTCAACGTAAAAATTACCTAATTCTTATTTGTGATATTTTAAGACACTTTCAGTTACTCCTCACCTTAGCTATCACTATGGCTAGTGAAATAAGCAAGGTGAACGTGCTGTATAATTGAATTTCATAACAACACATTAAGGACATCAGAAAGGAATTGTCGCAGACTTCCAAGCTAATGGGGCATTTTCTGATAAGCACCTTTCATTTAGTCCATTTCATTACTGTAGACCCAAATCCCCACATTATAGAAAATTACAAGGTCACATACAAATTACCAGCCCTGGCGACCTCATTACTCAGCAAGAGTGCTGGAGAGCAATGAGGAACACCAGCAACAGAAATAATAATGTTATCATATGATGACATCCTCTGTGACAAATCAGAAACTCTAAACACCGGCAGGAGGAGCTCCTACTCACGGTCCATGGACATGGGGGTTGTGTGACTGTTATAAAAGGTAAGATATTCACTTCTTAGGCCAATGACTTGATTGATTAATGTTTTTCCTTCTCTGTAGTAGCTATGAAAAGTGCAGAGTTCTTCCTTTTGTGATTTTTTTGGTTGTTTAAAATAATTTCAGATTTATAGCTTTTCTGTAAGAAAAGTACAAAGAGTGCTTCTTCTTTGCAAGAAGAGTACAAAGAACTCCTACATATCCTTCATCCAGACTCCCCACCTTAAACACTTTATCACATTTGCTATCTATCATCTATCTATCTATCTATCTATCATCTATCTAGCTATCATCATTTCTCTAAATGGGATTGGCAAACTATGGCCTGTGGGCAAAGTCTGGCTCAACGCCTGTTTTTGCACAGCCTGCAAATCGAGAATGATTTTTACATTTTTAAAGGTGGGTGAAAAAATTAAAATAATAATGTTTCATGACATATGATAATTATATAAAATTCAAATGTCAGTGTCTGTAAATAAATTTTATGGAATAAAGTCATTTTCACTCGTTATGTATTGTCTATGGCTGTTTTTGTGCTACAATGACGGAATTAAGTATTTGTTATTTGGCCCTTTACAGAAAAATGTTTGATGATCCCTGGTCTAAAACTGTGGGCTCATTTCTTCAATACTAATACAATACCATAGATTCATTCTCATCTCTCCTCTTTCCATATTTGTAACTCCTTTTGACAGTAAGGAACCTGGCTCCCATTATCCTCAATAAATTTACTTATTTTCTGAAGTATAGAACGTGTCAAAAGTAGTTTCAGAACTGTTAAGCAAACAAAACCAAACCAAACAACCAATAGAAAACCCCAAACCTACTCTCTAGAGTTCTGTTCATGATTCTTTTTATTCCTTTGTTAAAAGAGTATAAAACAGTAAAATAGTATGGTCTAAATTTACTCGGGTTAGTTCCTCTCCTTCCTCTTCAGTGTGGTTGTATTATTTGTTTAAAATGTAGTTGGAGTCATCCACTTCTGTTTTTTTCTCCATTAACTATTGATTTTTATTATTTTTGTTGTTGAGTATGTAAAATGTTAACAGTTCAAAAGTCAAAAAACACAAAGAGTCATATTCAGGTAAGAGTCACATTTCCCTCATGTCTCCCAGTCTGTTTCCAGCCCCTTATCACTTCCATGCCGTCCCTACCAGCCCCTCTGTAGGAAATCAATTTCATTCTGGTATCTCCTATGTTTCTTTTCACAAAAAGTAAGCAGATACGTGTCTAATGCAAAAGGTAGCATATTATAATGACTCTTGCACTTTCATCTTTCAACTTAAAATATAACCTGGAAATCATTCACCCCCCCAGTTCACAGAGAGCATTTCATTCCTTTTTTTTTTTTTTGAGAGCATTTCATTCTTTTTCATGGCTGCGTAGTACTCCATGTGTGGCTATGCTATCATGTATTTCCCACTCTCTCATGTTTGAGCATGTTTTCAATATTTTGCAATTACTGCAATTAATGCTGCAGTGAATAACTTTGAGCTACTGATTTTTGTATACTTGGAGATATATCTTTAAGGTAAATTCCTAGAAGTGGAATTTCTGGGACAAAAGGTAAATAGACACTTGGTTTTAGATACTGACAAATTCCCTCCTCAAGGGCGGTGCCATCTGCATTCCCACCAGCCATGCGGGTCAGTGCTGGTTTCTCTACAGCCATGTCATAAGAGTATGTTGTCAAGTTTTTAATGCTTTCCAATCTGAGAGATAAAAGCTGGTATCTTAAAGTAGTTCTGATTTGCATTTGTTCTCAACATGAGCATTATGAATGGAGTCAACTGTCTTTTCATGTGCATAAGGCCATTATGTAATATGTAGATATATGCATATATGCATTTTATATCTCTATTTTTTGTGTGTATTCATGTCTTTGCCCCTTCTTCTATCAGGTTTTTTGTCTTTTCCCTTCCCCTTGTCATGTGTCTTTGCTTACACTGTTTTTTTTTTTTTGCCATGCAAAAGTTTAAAAAAATGTTCTCTGTAATCAAACATATTACTCTTTTCTTTTATTGCCTCTGTACTTTGAGTTATAGTACATGGTGTGAGTTTATTCTGGTGTAAGGTGAATCTAATTTTATCTTTTAAAAATGACTACACAGTTCTCTTGACAAGTGATATTATTTTAACTTAAGACTCAGAAGATTTTATACAATTAAGAAATTTTGATCAAAGCAATGTGTTTGTTTGGCTTTTACTAAGTATGCATTTATAAAGTGTATTTTGAAAAAAAAAAAGGGTTCTTGGTTAACTATAAAATATGGAAAATATTGGGCTAAACACAGTCAACCAGGACTTTTTCTTGCAGGACTTTTGAGACTTTTAGCACACTGTGAATCTCCCAAGAGGAGGACAGCCCCCATGCATGCATCTAGAACTGTCACATTTTTGGGGATCATAAGTCCATAGACCACACCTTGAGAAATGCTGCTTCAGGTTATACTACTTTCCCATCCTGGTGGCATTGTTTTTGTTTGTTTTATTTTTATTTTACTTTGTATATGTTTAACAATTTCATTTTCTCCAGAGCATTTTTTGGTGACTTGTTGATAAGCACAGGTGCATAGTCTAGCACCTGTATCTTATATGCTTACATTTTCATATGTGATATTTAATACTAATTGACTTGACCCTTGATCAACTTCTTTAAACTCCATGCCTTCCTAACTCAGGAAGCAGTAAACATCTAAGGAAGTGGGAGTTTAGCTGAGGCACACTCACAGCATGTGAGCCCCAGCTAGAGTTCTGAATGTCTCCCTGGTCTGCTCTTACCTCAGCTGCTATGCTCTGGAATCTGTTCTTGCTCTTTGTTCAACCATTTTCATACTTGTCTTATCTTTTGCACTTGGCACTCTGGTTGCTTTCCTCAGCTCTGATTATAACCCTTTTCTCCCGAGGACTGACTCTCTCTACCTGTTATGAAAGCCTCTAACTCCTTTGGCGGATGAACAACACCCTTTTCAGTCAGGCCTGCTCTCTGAGTACGTTCAGGTACTGTTGTGTCCTCTCCTTTCCTCTTGTGGACTCAGGCAGGCCTCCCATCCCTGCCTCTCCTCTTGAAACTAGAGAAAGGACCTCCAGGCACACCTATGCATGCTGAGTACTGTCACCAGAAGATGTGTTTTATTTAAGAGTCAAGGCAATGGATTCACATTAAATAACACATATAAAAATATAGAGCAAATGAAGAATAAATACCATCTTGTGAATTTTCACAATGGCCAGATCTATCTAATATTAAAATCTTGGCCAAAGTAAGGATACGTCTTGTTTTCCTCCCACTTGCATGCTAGATTTTTTGAAGCCAGGCACTGAGCATTAACTGAATCAGATATTTTTACAACCGAGGAGGATGTCCTCAGTGAAGATAGACTATGGTTTCAGCTCCTTCATTTAAAAGCACAATTTTGTTTACAAGAAGAATTTTACACACATTTATTTAATTAATGTGTTTCCTCTCAGTACATTATGTGTGTACATACATATAAACCTATACACAAATACATGACATGAGGCCAACAGTTAGCTTAATCATCTCTCTACATATTCAGTAACCATTTACTGAACTCCTGTGTGTCAGGTCCTGGGGAATCAGAGAGCTCACAGTCTGATGGAAGCAGCATTCTAGGCAGCAGAAAATGAATTAAAACATGGTTTGTACACAAAGGCTGCTGTGGGTCGATCAGATCACCTGCTTGTTCCCTTCAGAGACCTCCCTTGTAATGAAATTATCTACAATCTTGTATATACTGAAGTATTTATTTTGGGGGGGATAATTATTTGAGAAATCAAAAAAAGATCTAAGAAATCTAAAGAAATTACTCATCTAGTTCTCATTTACAGCCCTGAGCTACCTGCTATCCTAAAGCTCCGGGTTAGAGGAGCCAGCCAGTCAAATCTGGATAGATGAGATCTTATATTCGGAATTTAGCAATACGCAGCAATTTCTATCCAATACTTAATGATACTCAGCATTTGGTGCTGGTGTGCATTTCTTATTTACTGAGAGAAATGTGGGTTTTACAAGTCTTGTATAACCAGAGACAGAATAGGGAGAGGTCTGGGAAACATCTTACTCTGGGGGGATTTCATGGATTCGTCTTAAAAGCTGATGAATACTGTTTTCCCAGAGAAACATACATAAATACTAAGTTTTACTTCCAATTTCAGGAGGTCTGAGATCACCCGAAGCGCACTCATGGACTTTTGGACTCCCAAATTAGGTACAGGTACACCTTGGAATACCGTGGAGGTGCTGTTTTAAGCAGTGTAAATTCCATGGTTGGCAAAGGTTTTTTGTAAAGAGCCAGACAGAAAATACACTGGGCTTTACAAGCCATGAGGTCTCTATTGCAACCATTCAACTCTGCTGTTGTAGTGTGAAAGCACACATAAACAATAGGTAAACGTATGAGCATGGCTGTATTCCAATAAAATCTTACCAAAAATTCTCGCAATGAACAGGATTTGGCCCACAGGCTGTAGCTGAACGACCTCCATCTTAGAAGAAGGAATTGTGAAGTGAAACATTCTGAGGGCTTTTATGAAAATTCCTGTCAATTTTCCTCCTAAATGTGTTTCGAATCCACCTTTCTCACCAACTCTACTTCTACCACCAAAGCCCAACGATTATCTTGCCTCATGTTATCTGTAGCAAAAACTCTTAATGGATCCCCTCATCACCATTCATTCTGGCTTCACTTCTCTGCTGTCCACACTGTAGCCAAAATTCCAATCTGATTATGTCAACCTCTTGTTTAAAACCCTTCACTATCATTGGGAAGATACTGTACTTGAGAGTAAAACCAGAATCTTTATGCTGGCCTTTGAGGATTTGCATAAACTAATCTCTGTGTATTTTTCCAACCTTGTCTTGCATTATTCTCCCTCTCACTAAGTTCCAGCCATGCTGGTCTTCTCTCAATTTCTGGAATATGCCATGCTTCCAACTATTATGGGGCCTTTGCCCAGGCTGTGCCCCCTTGTGTAGAGTACATTCTCCTCCCCTGTTTCTACCCTTTCTTGGCTTGGTAACTAATCCCCACTGTGATGGTGTTTGGAAGCAAGGCTTTGGGAAGTGCTTAGGTCATGAGGGCAGAGCCCTCATAAATGAGATTAGTGCCCTTATAAA
Source organism: Callorhinus ursinus (assembly GCF_003265705.2). Classification (NCBI taxonomy): domain Eukaryota; kingdom Metazoa; phylum Chordata; class Mammalia; order Carnivora; family Otariidae; genus Callorhinus; species Callorhinus ursinus. Next base: position 14,628,305 of record NW_027397077.1, read on the forward strand.
AAGTGAACCCAGAGAACTCCCTTGGCCTTTCTATCACGCGAGGACAGAGTGTGAATACAGCTGTCTATGAACCAGGAAGACAAACTGTGACCAGATTATAAACTCCATCAGGCAGGCAATCATGTCTGTTTTCTTCATCTTGGGCCTGATGCATAGTAGATGCTCAACAAATGTTTGTTGAATGATTACACTGGAATTAAAATTTTAAAAAATGTTGAATGAATGAATGAATAAATACTTGTAGGAAGGCAGGCCAGGGCTATAAGAGAAATACCTAGAGGTGAGAGTGAAAAGATTGAGAAATGGATGAATTCTTGAGAAAGATCTGGTAGAGAGAAGGTCAGGAGAACATGCTCTGAGAGCAGTGGGAGCAACAGCAGAGGCCAGGAAAGGCAGCTAGTTCAGAACAATATAGGAATTATTATTCCCAGATATTTCTTCTCCTCCCCCTCCTAAAAGTGCTCAGGGGATGTTTACATTATGGTGGGATATGGAATAGGATTGCATTTCTTCCATAGCAAAAGCTGGGAAACACACTGCATAAAGAAACACTGTATTTTCGTTTCACATCAATCTATGTTATTTGGAGACATGCAACAAACACTCACACAAAAGGGAAATCATACTCTTTCTTCTTCTGGCCTCTACAAAATCATCTCTCCTGCCCATACCTTTGTCAGAAAATCCATAAAATGGAGAGGACCCAGCTCCCTCCAAGTGCTCAATGGTCCAACAAATCACAGAAATCATTAATTCCTCTTACTCTACCAAATATACTTTGTATATTCTCTGTAGAGCTGAATATCTTTCCTGTTTGGCAGTGTTTTCCCTCAGGCTAAAAAAGAATATTAATGACATAGCATCTTGGGGCCATTTTACAGACACTGACTCATTAGATATGGCAGATAATTCAACTCAGGGGACACAAATCCAAGCATCAGCCATCAAATTCAACTACAACATGTGAACTGTAATAGCCCATTTCTTAAGACAGCATGGAGAGAGGCTGGCCCCTTCCTTGTCTTCTCTGCACTGTTACCAGCATTGCTGCTTTATGATTTCACATTGAATAGATGTTTATTGAGCCACCGCACGGTCAGACTTTGTGCCGGGCACTGAGGAATAAGACATGATTCTGCCCTTGAGGAATCCAGTCTCCTGGAGACAGACTGTTTGTTAGACCAACATCTAGAAGAAGGTGGAATAAGTATTTTTAGATAAAGTTAAGCCCAGGGAACCATTTACAGTTAGGGGAAGGTTTCAGACAGGGGTTTCAGCAAAAGTGATGAAAGGGTTGTTCCTGGAGGATGAGAACGAAGGAGCAAGACAGAGAAAAGATAGAAGGATGTTCTAGAAAAAACAGCATGCACTACAGCAGAAAGGCCTGGAGAGCCAGGAGCACTCCTCGCAGTGTGAAATGATGGGCACTGGGCATATGTATGTGTTAGATGATGGGAGTGTTGTCAATTGCTAAAGAAGGCAGGGGTTTTAGGTGGTGAACTAAAAAGTTTTTACTTCATTCTGAAGGCCCTGAGGATCTTTTGAAGGATATTAAGTTAGAAGAATCTTGGATTTGCCTTTTAGAAAGTCGCAGTAGCAGTTGTGTGGAGAATGGACTGGTGGGGAATAAAAAGGGGGCTAGAAAGATGAGTTAGGATTTCGTTGCTGTATAATCTAGGCAAGAACTAAAGGTATTATTTTGGAAATTTAGTATATGTGGGTATGAAAATACACTCTGTGAGGAACATAGAGCCTTCCCTTTGACAAAACTGATTTCCCATTTCCATTTCCCTTATTTCCAAAATAAGGTCCTACTGTACAGAAGTCTCCTAAGAAGACATCTTGTTTTTGTCATTCTATGAGAGTGAAGGCTCTAGAGATGGCAGTTTTCCTCAAGTATCTTACACTCTAATTAGGACTATTTTAGATTCTTTCTGTGTGTCCCATATATTATCTAAGTAAAATTCAAATAGTTATTGAAGGTCCATGTGTCCAATGCTGTGCTGGGTATATAAGGATACTGGATAAAAATAAGACATGGTCCTAGAAAAGTAGGCAAAGATATGAATGGGCAGGTAAGAAGAAAAGACATTATAAATATACCCACCCCTCAATATGGAAAGATGTTGACCATGTATATAATTGTAGAAATGCAAATTAAAATGAGATACCACTGACACATAACAGCTTGGCAAATGTTCTGAAGTTTCATGAAACTCAGTGTGAGCTGGTAGGAATGTAAACTGGTGGACAATTTGGTAATATCTATCAAAGTTACCTTTCGACCAAATAATATTACTGCTAGGAATTTATTGTAAACATATACTTGCCCAAGCTCACAGAGATATGTACATGAGGATATTTATTACAGCACTGTTTACCCTAACAAAAAGCTAGAAAAACCACCTAAATGTCCATTAGCAGAGAACTGGCTAAATAAATTACGGTACATTCAAGCAATGAAATAACGTCTGGCAGTTAATGAAGAATGTGTTCATCTATATGTGCAAATTCAGAAAGATGTCCAAACTCTATTCAGTAAAAACAGAAAAAGCGAGTATAGAATAGTAGAAAGTCTTATTCCATTTATGTTGAAAAAATATATAAATAAAATATGTATTTCCTTATAATATGCACAGAAAATTTCAGAAGGATGCCCAAGAAACTGTTGGCCATCAGCATACCTGGGAGCAGAAACGTGGGTTTGGGGGTGGGAGGAGTAAGATCTGTTTCTCACTTTCTATCTTTCTGCTCTGGTTGAATTTTTTTCTACTTTCATTTTTAAAGGCAGATTCTCTCTCTTCAGGAGCTTTCAACTTGATGACATCTATAAGAAAACTTCTCTGAAACACAGTGTCAAAGTATCTTTTAAAAAGTGTTTTAATTGATGAATGATTACTGGAAACAGGAGTCTAGATTGGTCCCTCGACCAATAGGGGAGGAGAGAGGAAAACAGTGCCTTCCTCATGCCAACATGTACCATCTGAGCTGATCCTAGCAGCCTTCCCCGTTGGAAATACCAACTTCAATGATGAAAGCAGAACATTTTGGGTCTTTACAAATGTTGGTAATGTTCCTGGAAATTGTCAAGTTCTCATTTGCATAAACAACAGCTGCTTTATCTAATGCTATAGATAAGACTAAAAAACATAGGTGGTGGCTTTTTATTATTTTTTTTTAACACATCATCCACGAGCCTGATTATTAAAACAAAATGGGCTGGGCTGAAATCTGAACTGTCAGGTCTGACAACTCAATGACATAACTTGATAAAGAGTGGTTACAATGAGAAAGTTGGAAGATGCTCTGCAAGAGGCCAGTTTAAAAGCTCAGAGGGAACACACAGACTTCTTCATTCTACAAAATGTATTTAGGAGAATATGGAAGAAGCAGCTTAATATTATATTTTAACCTGCTTTTCAAAGGATTTCTTTCTTTTTTTTTAAGTTGCTAGAAGATAAAAGGTCTCAGTGCCTTGGAAAACTAAGCAGTGACTCACTTATCTTTTACCTTTCACTGGAGGGAAATCATTTTGGGCTGAAAATTCTCAAGGAAGTCAGTTTATCTCCTCAAAACAGAAAAAACTAATCAAGCATTGTCTGATTAATTAGGGACACTTGAAAAAAATGCTATCAAGGCCTACAGCTGTAATCAATTTAATCAACATGCAGCGAGCCAATCTGGTTTCCTTGATTAACAAAGCTGAATGTTAAACAGAGAAGTGTGATATTGTAGTGCCATTAGCTAAGGCTACAAATTGAGCATTTTCCCTAAATGTTCAAAGTCAGGTCAGGATAAAGTAAAAACTCTCTTATGATGAAGACCATGGGCGTGAACATTGCAATTCTTCCCCTTGATATTTCCATGCGGGAAGAACAAGTTTCATCTGAGGAGTAGAAATGGGTAGTAACTTCAGAATGCTTCAAGGAAGACACACACAAAATCAACTAGAAAAGATCACACAATAATAAAATGAGGACAAAAAAAGTGATGTGAGATTTCTCTCAGTTTAGTGTCACCCAAGTTGGTTATGGAATTCATCAGGAACAGACATGCCAGACATAAAGAGAGAAAATTTTTCTTATTACATTTTTAAGGTGTGGATGTGAAATGCATCCATATAGTGTCTGATGAATAAATTGGAAAATTCAATTTGCTTATTTTATTTGCATGAAGTCAATTTAAATGTCAAGATGTCTAACGCAAGATTGGTTTATTAATGGTTTGTTTCTTGCTCTTAAAAATCACAGTTGTAACTATAAAGTGATGATTATATTTTGTGTAGTTGATCTTTGCAATATAGTCTGGAATTCTGTCTGTGAAAATGGCAATTCTCAATCTTTTGGGGATAAAAAAATTCTCTTTTTTTGTGCTTGGAATTTAGTAAGAGCACAAATAAATACTTGCTAACTAATGTGTTGTAATCAGATACTATATTTGTTGCATGTAATGTTATCAAAATAGTTTAATTATGGAAATATGGAAATAATTTACCTAAAAAATAAACTGAAAAACATTCAAGGGAATCTCAGTATCATTCCCATTCATGTATGTTTTCTTGAAGAGGGGTGGAAAGGAAAGAGTATACATGGCACATAGAAATCACTTCATAAGAGTTCAAGCCTGCCTACTAGTAATATATCATAGTACCTGTGATTTTGGTTGGTCAATTTTCTTCTCCCTCTTCTGAGAATGAAGCTCTTCTTCTTCTTCTTTTTTAAGATTTATTTATTTTGGAGAGGGGGGTAGGGCAGAGGGAGAGGGAGAGAGAGTCCCAAGCACACTCTATGCTGAGCATGGAGCCCGATGCAGGGCTTGATCTCAAGACCCTGAGGCCACGACCTGAGCCGAAACCAAGAGTCAGATGTCTAACTGACTGTGCCACCCAGGTGCCTCTGTAGTTATTCTTTTTTATGGGCAACCCACTTCATGTGGTTTGGGGGGGGGTGCTAAGCCTTCCTTCACTTTCAGTATGGGGGCAGACATGAGACTTAAGGTAGACCAAAGTCTACTCTTGGACTTTTGCTGGATTTATGAATAGGGCCTTGACTCATGTTCATGAAAATGTGCATGTGCGAATTACATTTATTGAGTACACTTTCCCAACAGAAAATGAAAGGTTGAGAAAAACTGTATGAAGCTGTGATATTTTTAAAGAGGTCCTTCAGGAATCTTATATTTATTTGGGAGACAAATACTGTTTTACCCAGCAGAAGGATGCTCATAGAATGAGCATTTCTCATTCAAAATAAACATGACATCTTTGAAGATGCAGGGCAAACATCTGTCTCCTGAAATAACAGGTTTTATCTTCATATCTTTGAAGGAACATTCAAAAAATATCTGAATGCCTGCTTTTGCCACCTTATACTTTTGTTCTAAGTATTGATAATAGAGTGGTGACCAAGCCACGGTCCCTGCTTGTAAGGAGTTTACAGTCTAGAGATGGAGACAGATAATAAATAAATATACAAATAAGTGAAGGGGTTCATGCCACTCCAAAATGTGCCACTTTGACATATGGATTATTTTGAGTTGAAGGCAATGAGAAGAAGTAGACACAAGAAAAAGTCTTTGCCCTCCCTTTCTCTACCAGGAAGGGTTGGATGATTTTTAATCACTGGAGCCAACTCTAGACTCTTACCAGAGATGACACCAGAGCAATCTACACAACAAAACTTACTAACTTGCTCTTATTTTCCATTAATAATAATTGCCCTATATATATATATCTCCCCTCCTATAATCTGCCAACTCTGGAAAGAAACTCAAAGTCCCTTTCCTTTGTCTTGTCACTTCTACAAAATTTATTGTTGTTGTTGTTGTTTTAAGATCCTTTATGAGCCCCAGTTCTAACCACTCCTTTGAGTCACTCATCACCGAGTATTTCTGTGATTCTGCACAATGCAGGTGTTAATACATCTCTGTTTTTCTTGTTATTTGTCTTTTGCCACTCTAATTTTCAGGAGAGCGTGGTGGGGGTGGAGGGAATAAGTTTTTCCTCTCCAACAAAAGGAATATTATTTCAGATAGCTAAAAGTGCTCTAAAAATCTAAAATAAAATTAGATTTCTTGAGTATATCACATTAACAGCTCTTGCACAAAGTAAAGGTGATAGGTTCTCATAAAAACTCCAACCTGTTGCATATAGACCGATCCTAATGCACAGGGATAATGGGAACCATAGAATGGCTGCTTTGGGGTCATCTCTTAGAGGTGGATGCTTCTAATATAATGAGCCTCTAAGATGAACAAAATAAATTCACATTTAAACCACGTTTACCAAGGAAGTCCTATCACTGAGAATCCATAGATATTTTCAAGCTCTTACATTGTAATTACAAGGAGGAATGGGGAGGCAATGGAGAATTGGAGAGAAGTTCATGACTTTATTTTTTTTAGAAGATTTTATTTATTTGAGAGAGAGAGAGAGAGAGAGAGCGCGCGTGCGCACAAGTGGGGGGAGGGGCAGAGGGAGAAGCAGACTCCCCACTGAGCAGGGGGCCCAATGTGAGACTTGATTCCAGAATCCTGGGATCATGACCTGAGCCAAAGGCAGATGCTTAACCAACTGAGCCACCCAGGTGCCCCAGTTCATGACTTTAGATTGACCACCTCAACTTCTAGGATTGATTTCCTAAAACCCAGCAAGGCTTGGCTGGTTACAAAATGGAATGCTAACATATTCTTATGCTGCATATCTGGATGAACAAGTGGCTGGTGGGGGGGCGGTGGGTAGAGGGAGACTAACAATTGCAACAACTATCCCCACCACAACCAAAAACACCTCGATAATCCAGTGTGGAGCTGGACATTAAACACATATTTGGGGTACCAGCATACCATATAATTTAAGTTGCACAGTTTTTGATTTGAGTTTAAATTTCCTTTTAGGCTTGCTACCTTTGGGTTAAACTCTACCTTTTCACCTGGAATATGGGAATAACAAGACTCACCACAACCAGGTTGTGGCAGGGATTAAATTAGTAATACAGCCTATGGAAACCCTCACCACTCAGGGCCTGCTACAGGGATGGAGCCAGTAAGTGACAGATGTAGTAATAGTGTTAGTAGTTACTATTATCTGAAATTACAGAAAAATATTCACTGTCAAGCAACTTTATATTACACCTTTTCTGGAGTTATAGGACAACTATGTGTTAAATGCATTATAACTAAATCATTAGCAAAACTTTGCAGCTTTCTCTAACTTTAACTAGAGAATAATTACCTTAAAATTAGAATACAAAATAAAACCATCTAAGCCTTTCTACGGGATGATGGGACTTAATGTTGCAGAAAGAGTAGGTGGGGTTTAATTTAATGCGCTAGTCTAGCTCTCTGGGCTTTTGTAAAGAATACCTACAGGGTATCATTTTCATCATTAAGTGTGTCAGATTATCAGACGCCATATTTATGTGCTGATTTCCATTTTCCTTTCAAAGTTTGGTTATTCTTTTATGTTCAGTAGTCAAATAAAACAATGATATGCTAAAAAGAAGGCTCTGTGAGGTGAATGAAAATATAATTTTTCCCTGGTGTTGGCTGGTTGCACAAGAAAATAAAGAACTGGGGAAAGTTGACAGGATCTTTAGTTGACTAGATTTATTCCCCAGCAGTTGCAGGGTGTGTTAATTTGGGTGTGTAACATTTTGGCTAATGAAAAATACTGTGATTGAATGCTGATATGGGTGATAAACGGACTTTTGAACAGATACGATGGTAAAATGCTATTTTTAAAACATCAGGAAGAAATAATCAGAATTCTTTTGTTGCTTGGACCATTTTAGTGAGTAAACTGGGCTTGCCATAAAGGACAATAATTCTTTCACATCACGAAGCTACCATCATCATCATGATTATTCATGGTGTTACTCCAGCTGTTATTTAACCTAAGTATGGTCCTTGTTCTAAAGAAAGCTTACATGGTAAAGTAAAAAAGGCAGGAATAGGGGCACCTGAGTGGCTCAGTTGGTTAAGCAACTGCCTTTGGCTCAGGTTATGATCCTGGAGTCCCCGGATCGAGTCCCGCATCGGGCTCCCTGCCCGGCGGGGAGTCTGCTTCTCCCTGTGACCCTCTCCCCTCTCATGTGCTCTCTCTCTCTCAAATAAATAAATAAAATCTTAAAAAAAAAAAAGAAAAAAGGCAGGAATATACAGAAACATTAAAATACCAGAAAGAGCAAACTGACTATATTAGACTAAAAGTCACACTAATGGTTCTTATCAACAAATTCTTTTACTCAGAAAGTGTAACATACACGTAGAAAAGTGCACAGATAATAAATGTACAACTCAATGAATGATCCCAAAGTGGCCATAACCACCACCTGGACCAAGAACAGAAGCTTCCCTCACTCCTCCTCCTGATCATTACACTCCCTGATCCCCAGATGGTAACTTTTAACAGTACCCACTAGTTGGCCTGTGTTTAAATTTTATATGAATGCAATCAAACAACATGTATTCTTCAGCTATCTAGATTCTTTCCCTGAATATTACATTTATAAAATTCATCCATGGTAACTAACATAACATAATAAAATAAAATTAAAAAAATAATTCATCCATGTTTTTGAGTGTAAATAGTATTCCATTGTGTAAATAGTATTCCATTGTGTAAATATAACCCAAATTACTTAGGTCTTCTGCTATTGAAGGGGGTTGGGTTGTTTGCAATTTGGGGCTATCATGAATGTGTTTATGTTGGGAGAAAAAACTTTCCTCTTCCAACTTGGGTCCAGTGGTTGGGGGCCTGCAAATGAACTGACAATAGCCAGATGAACAGGAAAAAAGACAAAGTTTATTTCCATGTGCACATGGGAGTTGCTTATAAGTAACTCACTGGATAGTCAGAGATAAAAGTTTATATGCCAAGTTAATGAAGGGGGTGGGTTTAGGTCTTCAAGGGGCAAATATGGAAGGTTCTATTAGATTTTTTATGCCAATAGGAACGGGCAGTCTGTCTTCATGGCAGCTGTATTTTCAGGAGGCTCTATTTAGTGAGAGAATGGGAGTTCAGATATGATTTCTTTCCGCAACCTCTGTAGCTCAAATGTTTTCACTGTAAAATAATCCTTGTATCAACTCTGGGAGTCTGACTGGGTCCCCACAGTTTATATGTTTTTGGATGCACATATGTATGCATTCTACTGGCCATATCTCTAGGAGGGTAACTGTTGGGTAAAAGAGTATGGTTGTGTTTAGCTTATGTAGTTGCCTCCAAAACAGTTTTCCCAAGTAGTTGTATCAATTTATACTCCCACCAGCAGTGTGTGAGAGTTCTAATTCCTCCAAATCCTCACCAAAATTATTGATATTTTGTATTTTAGCCATTGTGATGAGGTGTAGTGGAATCATTGTTCTTTTAATTTGCATTTTTTCTGATTTTTTAAAATGCCTGTACATTTTTGTGTTTATTGGTCATTTGGATACTTTCTTTTGGAAATGCCTGTTCAAGTATCTCAGTCATTCTTATTTTCTTTTGGAGTGCTTCTTTTCTTCTCACTGATATGAGGTTCTTTATATATTCTGGACTTATATATATTTTGGAGCCCTTCCTGTGTTGCAAATACCTTCTTCCACTCTGTGGCATGCCTTTTTACCTTGTTAAGTGGTGTTCTTTAATAAGTTCCTAATTTTAATATGGTCAGTTACCAATTTTTTTTATGGTTACTGAAATTTGAGAAGCTATTCTTTAAAGTTGTTTTCAAAAATTTTATTGTTCAATATGGTAGTCATCAGACACAAGTGGCGACTGAGCACTTGAAATGGATCTAATCTGAATTGAGATGGGCAGTAAATATAAAACACACTGGATGTCAAGGACTTATGATGACAAAAAGAATGTAAAGTACCTCATTAATACAATATTTTATGCTGATTATGAAGGGACCAACAACCAACTGGAATGACATAAAGATTACTTTAAGCTGAAAACATTTGGGCAAATAGCAAACGTTAAAAGAAATCTTATGTGAACTTCCCTTATCTGACTAGAGCAGAGCTTTTCAAGAGTCAGCTGCTGCAAATCCCCCACTCTGGAAAAGTCTTCAGTCAGGCATGTGATTGACCTTTAGTGACTGGACATTCCAAGAAATTGTGTAAACAAGCCTTATCAGAACCTTACATCCTTTCCCACTGAAGTCCTAACCCCTCCTCTCTACCCCCATTTATTAAGCTGATATATAAATCTTTACCCCTGGCTGTTTGGGGGGCCTCTCCTTACAGAATGCTTCCACATGCATGCGTATAAAACTTTTCTCCTGTTCATACACTGTCAACAAATTCATAGCTCCCATCTCCCACCAATCACTCAAACCTAAGTTGGTAGAGAAAAAGCTTTCCTCCCCCAAATTATAACTGAAATGATAGTATTTCAGATAAACTGTGCTAAATAATTTAACAAAATTAATTTTACTGGTTAATTTTTAAATGTTACTAGAAAACTTAAATATGTGGCTCACATTCTATTTCAACTGGACAGCAGCTCTGGATGCTGTTTTATTCCTCTAGATGTGATTCTTTTGCTTCTGGCAGGCAATTAGGGTAGGGTCAGAGGGCTGTCACCAATTAGGACAATTCAAAATAAATGTGTCTTGAATTCTCCAGAAAGCTGGTCTATTTCTGGTTAACTTGTTTACCTAAGGTGTAGCACTCTGGGGTTTCCTATGGTCCCTTCTCTTCATAGACCCAGAAACTCCAGTGTTTGTCCCCCAAGCCCATGAGGCTGTTGGAGGGTTTAGGCTCAGCCTCTCAGCTGCTGCTCTGTGGAATGGAATTTTTCCTGAGAGAATGGTACAGCATTCAGGCTCCCTCCCTTCTCTGCTTCCCTTCTCTTCTGGAGCAAAGCCCCATAAATTCTCACTGCCCTGGAAGCTCTCCAATGACTTAAATCAGATGATTCTCATATTTTGTTTGGTGCTTCTGCTTATTCTCAGAGGGAAGTTCAGTGTGAAACAACCAAGTCTGCCATTGCCAGAGGCAGAACTTATATTAATTAAAAAATAATCATGCCTGTCATTAATGTTGTAGGATTTTAATCATGGATGATGTGGAGAAGAGTCAGGGTTCTGGAGAAAGGGCAGTCCTAATTTCACTTTAGTCAGGGAAGGTTTTACAGAAGAGTTGGGATGACTTTTAGAGTAGGAGATTAGATAGCAAGGTGATAGTTCCAGAGTCAGGGAGTGTCATATAGGGCTAGGAATTGATTCTATTGATAACCTAGCTGAATAAATGGCTAATAGAAATTCTAGATCAAAGAAGTCAAATGGATTATAAATCACATGCTAATTCTGATTGGTAGTACTGCCTGGAGTACATTATTGAGAAGGATTTTAAGTTTGCAGTGGGGCTCAGTGGGCAAGAAGATTACAGTCCACTGGCAAAGTCTGCAATGGACAAAGGATGGGGTATAGCTGCACATGAGTGTGAGTCATAACACCCCAGAAATTATATGAAATGATTGAATTATCACACATCACAAGCATACTACTGAACTCTTTGTAAATTAAAATAATTTAGATTTATCATGTAAACTTTCTGCACATGCCACCCCAAAAATACTGCTTTGGCATATTGATTGAGCTGAAGACATTTGAGAAACAGTAGATTCAGGAAGGGCTCCTTTATGTTCCCCTTTCTACCTAAAAGCAGGGCATAAAATTTCCCAGGAGCAAGGTGTCCTTTCTGGTACATGGTATAATTCAATCACCCGGGATACCACTGACAGACACCTTATTAATACAACCCTTATCTCCCATTAGTTTCCCCTATATATTCACTGTCCCACAGTTTGCCATTCTAAGGGCAAAAACCCCTTTTCCTTTGTCATGTCACTTCTCTACAAATACACTGTCCTGTGCTAAGATGCTATATAAGCTTTAAGTTCTAACCATTCCTGTGAGTTACCCATCACTGAGTTTCTCCCATGTGTATGTGGGTTGCACACATAAATAAAATTTGTATGCTTTTTCTCTTGTTAATCTTGTCAGTGTAATTTTCAGGGCTCAGCTGCAGAACCCAGGAGAGTAAAGAAAAAAATAATATTTTTTCCTCCTCTATAATCACATTATTTCAAAATGGCTCTTGATCAATATCAACATGATGGAAGATCTTTAATGGAGGACCAAAGGGATTTATATTCAGCAATGACCTACTTAAGGTTATAATAAATGTCCTGCAGAAACAGTGAACATGCTTTGCACATTTATGGGAAACATTAGGCAGAGAGAGAGAGAGAGAGAGAGAGAGAGAGAGAATGAGAATAGGCTGGGTGAAAAATGGGAGAGTCAGAAGGATCTTGATAGTCAAGAAAATTGGTTCAGACACCAATATTTATTCCACAAGTATCTACCAAGATCCAGTTTTGTGTCAGACTCTAGCACAGAATACAAAAATGGAGTTCCTGACCTTTAGAGCTTACAGTATAGTATGGAGGGTGAGACCAACATCAATCAGATAATCACACAAAAATGAATAAACGTTGTAAAGTTAAATGGTGCTGTGAGAACACATAAATAGGGGCTTGGGGGTTCTCTAGGGGAAGTGATACTTGAAAGGAAATCTAATGGATGAATAGGTATTAACCAGTCAAGGTGGAAGGCAAGGTAGGGGAAAACAATCTAGGAAAGGGAAGAAATGGGCAAAGGCCCCAAAGTAGGCAGGTTTGAGAAGGAAAGGCAGCCAGTGTGGCTAAAGCACAAATCTCTAGGGGGAAATGATGCAAAATAAGGTTGGCCCAGTAGGCATGCACCAAGCCACTTAAGCCTTTCAGGCCATTGAAAGATTTTGGTCTTTATCCTATGAACAATGAGAAGCCATTGAAGGTTTTAATATCGGGGTGTCACAGTCAGATGTGTGTTTAGAAAAGGATGCTCTGGCTGCTCTGTAGGGATTGGGTATGGGTTGTGGTGAAAAGGCACATGTAAATGCAGAGAGATAACTTAGGGGGTTACAGCAATGGTCCAAAAGAAAGACGGTGATAGTTTTAGGTGACCAAAAGCCAGAGATAAACCATTAGTGGGACATGGGTACTAAAAAAAAAAAAAAAAAAAAAAAAAAATTAATGTGATTTGAGCTACACTAATATATACAGTGTCCTGGTCAATGGTCTAACTGTCATCTGAACTGTTACATTAGCCTGTTCAATTTAGAGAATCCCAATCTGATAAACCCAAAGGTGTCCAAAATTATACCGGGAACAGGAATGGCAAAGTAGACTTGACGGTGGAGAAATGAGACATTGGAGGAGAAAATGGAACACCCAAAAAGCAATATTCAAAATTCAAAGGGTATTATGTGAAAGAGTGATGACTCAAATTATTGTTCTTGAAAGAGAACTAGGACCCATAGGGAGAAGCTATCAAGCTATCGGGAAACTGATGTCAGCTCAGTCTAAGGGATGCTCAATAATGGAGGAGCTGCTTTATGCTGCACTGAGCCTGCCTCCCTGGCAAAGACATGCGGAAGAGATTTTTGGAGAGATGCTGGGTTAAATCATCTTTGTAATCTCTTCAAACTCTCCAGGATTCTCTGATTCTCTAACAATGTGATCTTTTTTCTTTTTTGAAAACTTTATATTCTTAATATTCCTATTAATACCCCTACCACCACTACCATCCCTTTCTACCATTTATTTTAATTAATTAATTAATTAATTAAGATTTTATTTGACAGAGAGAGAGAGAGATAGCGAGAAAGAGAGAGAACAAGCCAGGGGAGTGGCAGGCAGAGAGCTCCAGCTGAGCAAGGAGCCCTATGGGGGGCTCTATTCCAGGACCTGGAGATCATGACCTGAGCCGAAGGAAGATGCTTAACTGACTGAGCCACCCAGGCACCCCCCTTTCTACCATTTAACGGAAATACATATGCCAGGCCCTGTGCAAAACACTTTAACATATATTTCATTTAATCCTTATAATAACATTACAAAGGAGGTAGTAAAATACCATCTCCATTTTTTAGATAATTTAATTGAGGCTTAGAGAAGTAACTTCACAAGAATACAAACCTAGCATTTTGATTCCAGAGATGGGGCTTTTAACCAGTACGCTGTATCACTTCCTAAAACCACTTATTCTACTATATGCCAATGAATCCCATACTGAGCTCAACGATTTTAACCTGTTTCTAAATCTTCAAATATGAAAGTTTATTAAACACTGTATGTCCTATGATAAAATATATTCAATGTCATAGCTAGCTAGTAACTGTGTCAGTCAGGTAGAATAAGGTTGTTATGCTTGCTAACAAACAACCCCCAAATCTCAGTGGCTTAAAAACAACAAAGGTTTATTTCCTCCTCATGCTAAACATCCATAACAGATGAGCAGGGGAGCTGTTTATCAAAGTCATTCAGCAACCAGGCTGACATAAACAACCACTATCTCGAATGTTGCTGGTAGGTGTTGGGGGAAAAAGAACTCTGCAGGGTCTTACACCTGCAGTCAAATATTTCAGCAAAGCAACAACAGAGGCTCTTGTGCCCACAATGCATTGGTTAGAACTGGTTGCGCTAATTGGCTCCATTCAAAACCAAGTGGACTTAGAAATGCAATCCAGCAACGTGCTAGGCATTGGGAGATCTGGGAAAAGCTGGCAAAGCATGTTAGTAACTGTCGCAGACAGTAAATATGCAAGGAAGCCAGGAAACATGCAAACTGCTTTTGTTGCATTTATTTCAGAGTTTCTACCAAGAAGAATACTGACTATCTCTACACCAGCTTGATTACTTACCCCAAGTTGAGAGTATTATTATATTAGAAGAGGGGAAATGTACAAAACATGCTGAATTCTGGTAGAAGTCTTTGCTGTATTTGTAAAACATAGTTTGAATCATAATCATGTTGGGGATTCAAGCCCTTGGCATGCCATGTTAGTACATTTATTTTACTTGGGTTAGATACAAGTGTTTAGACAGAAAATGTAATATTTTACTATCTTACAAGTTTCATTGTACCGAACTATGTCAAGCCATCACTGGTGAACTGAGGGAAGATATGAAACAACTCAAGCTTTACATTAGGTTTTGAATATTAAGATGTTAGTATAAAAATCATTTAAATGCATTACAGAAATTTTATTCTGAAAATTCTTGGCAATGCCAGTCCATCACTGTCAAATTAAAAGTGTGCTCCTCAAATCCCAGTTTTATTTATATATAAATGAAAACCTCTTAAAAAAGTTTTGCTTTCTGGTAAATATTTGTAATAATATAAAATAAGACAAGTAATTCATCTTATTTTTTGCTGTGACTCAGAGTACTCAATTAAAATTTGAACGGCTTTTATCCACCATCTGTGGAAAAATACATAAGCCCTCCCTGGTCTCAACTCCAAAACTAAAAACCTGCAAAGAAAATATGAAGACAAATCAGTGGCATCAATGAAACATTTCACTGGAAATGGTTCTTAAGGAGATAACAATTTCTTGTTGTAAGTGATTTAAATGCCCAAAGAGAAAGTATGTGTGGTGTTTGTATACTTAAAACATAATTAAAATTTGTATTACAAATTCTAGTTTAGGAAAGAACTGGCTTCAAAAGGCAATTTCCTGTAAGGTCATTGCTCTGATATTTCAGATGGTACCGTTTTATAATTTGAAGGCTACACATTTTAATAGAGAATGGTCCAAAATGTTTTTAAGGTCAAACTGGAAATATGTTGATGATTTAAAAATGCAAACAAAGTGCTTTATTATATTATACTACCAGAATGTTATTGTAGTTTAAAAATATCATTAAATCAGCACAAACCCGCACTTATCATTTCCTGCACATTTTTCACACTGAGCTGCCTTCTGACTATGAGTAATCTGTTAATCTGCTCTTCGCCTCACAATCCGTCAAAGTGACAGATTCATTCCTTCTCTAATACATAATATCTTCATTTACTGTATGCCTTGCTGCAACTTGCTTTTTTGCTAGCACTGAAATTTAGAAAATCACAAGCAAATTTAGAGAATGTCACATGGGTAGTGGTTCTTGTTTGTTTCCCATTTCTTCCATTATTCCAGCAGTTGAAACTAAAACTTTTCTGGACTCTTAATGTGAGTTAATAGCGTTTCCAAAATGAAGGCAGTTTCAGGTTTCAACAAAAGTGTTTTTAAAGAGGTTGGAAGAGGGCAAATGGTAAACACAAAGTAAGCGCACCCTTCACCGCATCAAAACACTGACCATAGTAGAATTTTCTTCCAGTGCTGGTGGACAACAAATAGATTCTCACCCTTCACCCCCACCCCTAGGTGTAAAGAAAAAAAATATCATTTAAGAAAAAGAAAGAAAAAGATATCAATCCAGTTGTTTAGGGATGAATTGCTCCCTGCAAAAGACAGGGCTTCATTAGCATAAACACCCCTGTTTAACTGAAAGCCACATTGATTTTATTTAAGCTGAGACCTTCACTTTTAATCATGATGTTGACTGACAGCAGGCCAGGCCAGATCTCAGGTTTCTTGCTCATTGCTATTTTGATAATACAAATGGTTCTGTGGTTTAAAATTTGTTCGCTATTAATTCAACAGAATATATTCACTGCTCCCCTTGTTTCTTGCTTTAGTTCAGTTGCTTATTAGTCTATAAATTCTACAAATAAAGAAAATGAAGTACTGAAAGACAGGTGAACACAGAAATTCTAGCTAGTTTCCTTTCACCTTAAATAAGAGATAAACTACATCCTCTACAAATCACGATTTGGCTTCACTTGTTACTGATCCAGGTGTTCACATACTAAAACAAAGGTCATTATTGTTAACCTTGAAAGTCAAAAGCAGGGAAGTTATGAGCCCCGGCTTTCTAATCAGTCCTGTTTCAGCACATAGACAATTTTTTTTTCATGCGTACACCCAATACCATTTTCTTGTCCTGAGCACCAAATTGCATCTGATTTGTCTTAATGGATGGCAAGGGAGCTAAAGGCTTTTAAAAATCAATGGATAAGAAAGAGTCAATAGAACAATAATGTTAGTGTTAATTCAATCAAATCAGCTAAAAGTTGTTTGCCTTTTCTCCTTTAAGTCATTTTAAATGGGCCGGACATTTGACTCGTGTGGTATTTATCATACTGAGTGAGTTTTTATGTGGTAATGAACAGCAAAATATGAAGCTGTAAACTCGGGTAAACATAATATATTGTTAGAGTGAAGAAGTATGTGTTTTAACATTAATCAGTTTCCAAATGTAATGTTTTTCATTAACAAGTGAAACAAAATAATTACTGGGAAGAAACAGAACCAACTGCCAACAAAAATAGAGTTTGCAAGTAAGCGCAGGTTTGGGAGGGCTGCGATTTCTCCATGACAGGCTAGGGACCCCCTCCCACACACCTGGACACCTTCCCGGAAACGTTCACACCCTGCCTCGGGAGGCCAGGCCAAGCTAGTAGGCCACAAGCTCAGAGGGCATGTGAAAGTCACCTCTTCAAAGCACTGTGCACGTAGTAGGTGCTTCAGAAATACTCAGGGAGTGTTGCTGAAGGTCTGAACCACACATAGTCTCAATCATTTTATGCTGTAGTGGTTCCTTGTTGAAATAACAAGGGAAGCTCTTCTGCATCGGGTTACAAAATGAATGATGAGGCAGTGAGTCTACGGAGGTGTCTGGCTCTGGCCACTGAACCATAATTACGGTCTTCCATTTCTTAGGTTCACGTCATTATCCTGGACCTCAGCCTGCAATCCCCCCACTTCCCGCTCAGACAGAATAGAGGTGAATGTTATAAACTGGAATTAGTACTTCGACTTTTTAAAGGTGCTCATTACTCTAGAAGGAAAAGCTGAATCTTTTAATTAAAAGCTGAAATGGTAAAATGTTAGAACGGTAAATAATTGCTTTGGTAATTACCTTCTTTACATTGGACCCTGGGCCAAAGGTAATCTGAGTTCATCATGTGGATGGATAACAGTGGCTAGGGAGGCCCGGGTAATCGTGGGAGTTCTTCATTCTGCTAGTTAAAAATGCTAAGAGTCTTCAGGGATCCATCATTTCCAGATACAGCAGCTTTGGGGAGGAAGGGGGAGAGAGTGCAATCTGTTGTTCTATAACTTTTACAGATATAGGTTTCTTGAGTCTGAAATTTTGGAAAATATGACAATAACTAAAATATTGATGCATATTTCCCCAGCCCTAATGGCTTCAGATCCTCTCATGGAGTACAACTGAAAAAGTAGGAGACTCAGGTTGAAATGCTGAGGCTCAGGGGCCCAAGAGAGATCCGGTCAGAGAGCAGGCAGATATCTCAAATGAGAAACTAAAGAGTGGGGTCAGCCAGTGCCCACGCCGGCAGGGCCAGAATGAACAAGCAGAACATGTGAAGAAAAAGAAATACCGTTCAGGTGTGCAGGGGTCCCGGCCGGTTAAGGCCTGGGCCAGGGTGACTGAAGCAGGTGTGCAAACTGAGCTAACTGGCTCTGGGAGAATACTTGGTCAGAACCAGGACCCAAAGTGGGCTGCGCAGCCAAGTGCCCAGAGCAGAGAAGGAAGGAGAGTGGTGGGACAGCGGATCACCAGCTTCCCAGTTCTGTTGGTGAACTGCTGGAACCCAATGGGAAGGGTACCCTCGAAGGTGGGCCAAGGCGTGGTCCTAGGTTCTGAGAGGTCAGCAGAAAGAAGCAGGATGACTATTGAGGGATCTGGCTTGCTACCAGTGCCTTCAGCTTGAGTTCTCTCCACCGCAGGGCTAGAGAAGCCAGTCCAAGCCTGGCCTTTGCCTGTAGATCTAGGAGGGAAGGGGCCCAGCTGGGTCTCTTTGTATCAAGTGTTCGTAAAGTCTGTTGTAAAGCTTCGATCAGTGCACTAAGGACCTCTTTGGGAACAGGACAGGGAGTCACTTGAATTTAAAGGGCACCAGCATCATAAGCTCAGATCCTCTCTCTCTCTCTCTCTCTCTCTCTCTGCCTTTGTGCTTCTTTTCCATTTACCTGTCCAGATTCTGTTGGCCTGGTGAGGGTCAGGTACACCTCTGCCGCAGCGGCAACCCAAGCAGATTTCTAGCAAGTGGAACCTGATGCCACAAAATGGGCATGCATAGGCAAATACAGATAAGCAATTTCCAATAAGAATAAGAAAAAACATAGGCGTTCAATTTCGGAAAACTTGTCTCTGTTGAAAGGTTTAAAACGATACTTTACTGGAGACTTTAGATTGTGGCTATCATCTAAGGGATCATTTAAAACAACATCACTCAAGAGATTTCATTTACTACATGTAGTAACAGGACCAGGTTCCAGATACCCTCAAAGGATAAAAGTATGCAGGTGCTTCCGGGTTCCCGCTAGCAGTTAAATCCATGGCGAGGTAGCTGGTGTAGGGAGACAGGGGAAATTCATTTCTGTGAGTGAGGTTCAATGAGTTCAACACATATTTCTTGAGTGTCTCCTTTGTGTTTGGCGCTGTTTGAGGAGCTACGGATATAGTGAGCAAGAGAGATAAAGTCCCTAGGCTCAGGCAGTTTACATTTCCAGTGTATTCTGGAGGTGTGTGTGTGTGTGTGTGTGTGTGTGTGTGTGTGTGTGTGTAGACAGTAAGCAAACAAGAAGATATCAGGTTGTGAGGAATACTGTAGTAAAAACAAAAAAGATAATGTAATGAGGCTGAGAGGGGCTATTTTAGGTCGGATGCTAAGGAAGGGCCTCTCTGAGGTGACGACATGTAGATGGAGCCCTGAGTGACAGGAGGAAGCTGCTATCTAGGGTCTTTTCTAGGGTGAGGGAACTCCAAGCAGAGGGGCCCTCTCATGCAAAGCTCTTCTAGTGGAACTCAAATCCTTTCCTTTACACAGGGAAAAGGGACATGAAGCTGCTATCTAGGGTCTTTTCTAGGGTGAGGGAACTCCAAGCAGAGGGGCCCTCTCATGCAAAGCTCTTCTAGTGGAACTCAAATCCTTTCCTTTACACAGGAAAAAGGGACATGACCATGGTGTTTGATACACAGTGAGCAGGGAGCACAGTGGTATGAAACACAGTCTGGGTGGTGGGCATTCAGAGTAAGGACCACTCTTTGATCCCCAAGAGCAGTGGGCAACCTTTGGGAGGTTTGCCATGGGGCCATGCTTGGTTCCAGTTTAGGTGTAACACCACTACTCTGGTTGCTGAGTGGAGAGCAGACTGTAGGGGCCAAAGGAGCAGAGAAAGCAGGTGGGAAGCTATGGCATGTGTCCAGGTAAGGGGTGATGGCAATGTGAGCTGGGATTGCAGCAGTGGAGAGTGGCTGGATCTGGCATATGCTTTGGTTGGAGGGAGCACCAGCACAACTTGCTGAGGTTGGACATGGAATGGGTCAGGGTGAGGAAGCAGGGAGCACTCTTGGTTTCTGCCTTGAGTAAAAGCGGGATGATGGTGGCATTTTCTGAGATGGAGAAGACTGAAGAGTAAACAGATGTGTAGAGGGAGAGAAAACCAGGTTGTTGTGAATGCTTGGATCTGAGATTCAAGTGGGGTATCTGTCAAGTTGGCAGCTTGGATAGATGAGCCTGGAAGTCCAGGGAGGGTCAGGCCTGGACATAAACTTTCAGAGTCATTAGAATATAGATGGTATTGGAAGCTATTATTAAATAGCTTGTATAAATACATATTATATTATATATTAACAATTGGGGCCATTCTAATGGTTACCAGTGTCTAGGGAATCTCTGTTTGGCAGGGAGTGGAACATGCATGGAAATTAGATTTAAACTCTATCCAAACAAGAGCCTCTCATAAAAACACATTGTTATCCTGCTTATGATTAAAGCAATACCATTGTCATTCTATTTTCAGGAAAGGAAAGGGTAATTCTTGCGAAGATGTAGGGAAAAAATTGACATTTAACTGGTTAACTTTCAGGATGAAGACTTTCATTTCTCAGTGTTATCTGGGCATACTTCTACTCTCCCTCCCTCAGCTCCTACCCAAGCCAGGCCAGCTGAACAGCACCGGGAGGAAAGAGAACATGCACCCTGCCCTCTGGGGAACCCAGAGCTCAAACAGCAATGGCGTTCAAGGAGTGTGAACCAGACTGGGGCTCTGAGTATGGAGAACCACAGCCCGCAGATGAGCAGGTGTGAATTGCTCGGAATGGGAGTATGAAACGAGACGCAGCAATATGGACAGCTTTTCTTAAGCTAACGAGAGAAATGATGAAAGTAAAAACTGGTGCCTTTGGTTTTATAAACAGATCATTAAGATGTAATGCAAAAATAGAGATACTCGAAAACAACAATAACACAACGTTCAGAGAAACGGTTTGCACAGCTAATCAGGAAATCCTCTGTTGTGCTTTGGGCTGAAGGAGGAGTATTTGTTAAAAATCCGACTCGTTTTAAAATTTTCCAAACTTAATCATTTGGGGAGAAACACGACATGCAAGTTCTGTATTTAATTTTATTTATTTATACATTTTCTCTCTTTTGTGTTGGTAGGAAAAAAAAAAGCTTAAGCAATAGAGAAGCCCATCAGGCTGAGTCCTGACAACTGGAGAGAAAAGAAAAATGAAGCCACAATGATCAGTCCAGAGTAGTACTTGTAGGTTACAATGACAGGCCAGTTGCCTCAGTCAGGCTGGCTGAGCCAGCATGAACCAGGGTCAGTGGTTATTAATCACTTGTCAAAGTCTGCAGGGCTTTATCATCTAATTATAGTTATAAGTATGTTTATATCACACAAACATGTAGCAAAGTGGCAAAGGGTGCAAGCCTTCACACACTCGTGGTGACATTTGAAAAATCTACAGATAAGCGATAAATCATAAAGCAAAACACTTCAGAAAACCATGCCATTCATTACTGTTTGGGCATTTGGGGATTATTTTCTCTCCTGTTTATTTCCATAAACATTTAGAACCTTACGGAGCCTCTGCTCACCTTCCCTCCTCCTCCTAATTTTCCAAAGAGTTGTAAAAATAGCAAGTATAATCACCATTTGAAATGAAAGACTGGTTATCGACTCCATCCATATGAACAGACAACCAGAATGTAATCACAGCTTATTTTATAAAACCCATTTCTGAACAAAAATATCTCGAGCTGTTCTGAAGAATCTACATAGACACATAAATGGATGTGCCTGAGGGACAGCTCTAAACCCCACAAACCAATAGATGGCATTTTCAAAGAAACGACTTAAGGCTGCAAACAGCATCCACTTTGCTCCATTTGGCAGCATGTAGGTTTACATGCTAGGAGACATTTCTCAACAGGAATGAACTGTGAAATTGTTTCCTCCTACCCAACATGCCTCTAAATTGTATTAGATTATGTTAGCCATTTCTGCACCTTGTCATAGAGGCTGTCAGTGCCCCACGAGGCAGTGTGGGTGGACACTGGAGGCAAAGGCCCTGGAATCTGAGACGCTGCCTAAGTATCAGTCAGCATGTTATGCAAAAATAATAAGAATGATTAGACCCAGGCCTAACAATGCGAAGGGAAATGGCTTTGTTGCAAATCTGCACACCGGGTGATATGATGAGGTAAACCATGTGGATTTCAATTCCTAGACTGTAAACTTCTCGGGAAATGATTACCATTGTTTCCCACCTCCATCCAAAGTCAAGCATCACCCTGTGAGCACAAGTGGATTCTTTGACTCTGAGGAAAACAATCTATGAATATATGCCGTGTTTTAGCTATTGGCATCTTAGCGTCAACTCTTCAAAACCCAAATTTCCCTGCTTTGCTATCTTTAACTTTAATCATAAAACACATAAAACTAAGAAGGTAATTATGTTGCAGAAAGAAAAATCTTCCCAGAGCAAAATGTAAATGAAAGACTTTGGGGATATTGGTTGTTCTGTGACATTTAATTAAGCTAACTGGAAACTGACACTCTTAAATATATGTATGTGTGTGGACATGAGTACGGGTACAAGTATGGGTGTGGGTACAAATCTTAGTTCTCTGGAGTAGTTGTAGATACTTCAATGAAGCTAATGTGGCCACTTCTGCTCCCACAGGGCACCAGCGTGCTCTCCTGATAGACCTGCACGCACACGCCTTCATTCCCATCATGTCTGCGTTGCTCTGATCACAATAACACTTAATTCAGGAAATCAAGAGACTACTTGCCTCTTACGTGTTCAGAGCCTCCGCAGGCAGAACTTTCAATCCAGAATTCAGGGTAGATGCTTGTTTATCCAAGGGGTAGACTTAGAGACTTATCTTTTCATTTCTTATATTTTGTTTCATATTCATTATCAGCATCTTTTAAATTTAAACTTAAATTTTAGAGTTCTGTGTTTTAGGATCCAGGTGTGGGATACTATTTGTAAGAAATATAATAAATACGTACCTTAAAAGAATCATAGTTTTCAGTTTTAAGTTAACTTACATGTATTACATGATTCAATTTATCCCATTTTTATATGATGATCTATGTTGACCTCATAACTTTATCATTGTCTTTATTTATGGTCCAATGATGTCTTTGTGCCAATTCTTTCAAGCTGCTGGATTTATGGAGCCAAGAGCCAAACCACATAATCTGCAAGTTTTCTGAAACAGCTAAATAATAATTTTCTAGGAAACTGGGTAGATAACCTGCTGGCAAATGGGATTGACAGCATTTTATTTTTTGCTTTGGAATTTGGTTTTTTACTTTACTGTGTAAAAATGTAAATTAATTTTCCCTAAATGAATGAACATTTGATTGGCTAAATAAAATATGCTATCTGGTTGGTGAATTTTCTTATATTCTATCTTTGGGAATCAAATATTAAAAGAGATATTTAAAGTTACATGGTATTACATAGAAATATTAACTAATCCAACATTATGAAGTATATTTTCTATGTAGGGCAGTGTTCCCTCTGATGGTGGAACTAGGTTTCATATGTAAAATCCATAATGAGTCTCAATGAAAGTCGCAGAATCACGAAGCTGGAAGTGACCTGAGAGAACATGAAACTCAAATCCTTTCCTTTACACATGAGGGTGTTCATATTATTGGTGAGGTCCGGACAGGCTGAGAGGCTTGTCAGAGATCAGATACTGGGTTAGTAGCAGAATTAGGACGGGAATTGGGTCCTCTTTCTCCTTTTACCAAAACAAAAGGCTCCACTCTCTAACATATCTGAACTATCACGTTCATTTGTTCAGATTACAAACCCTGACTTTGTTATAATTTGGACCAAAGCTGCATTTCCAGTTACCTTAAAAGTTTACTCATACACAGATAAAAAGAGCTTATGAGCTGAAAGATTGTAAGAGACATATTTACATGTCAAGAGACAATGGATTTTAAGAATGTTAAAACACCTTTTTATATACTCTGAAATTACAAACTCAATTTTGAACTCCTTATTTTATCTATTTATGATAGTCGCAACTCTCCCTACTACATAACATGAAAAAATGACCAGATCATGTATATAGACCAGGAACACTTAGAAGGGATTACTAATAAAGACCATTTACTCTACCTCTGTTAATATTCTGGGCACGATTAAAAGTCCCGTAAAACACGTAGGTGGTCTCCTGGCAGCCATGTTTAGTTTTACATGGCTGGGTTGGCTGTTCATTGCTGACTGGACCAAAAGTGGATACTTGGCCCAAGCTAGGCCAATCACATTCTCTCTCCTGGAAAGTAGGAATTGGGATTCAGGCATAGCCTGTCAGGCTCGGCATGTATTTTGAACTGTAATACATAAACTCAAGAGCTGTCAGACAGCCATATGTTGACTGGAAACAGAAAGCTGGTGCTTAGAGAGAAGAATGGAACAGACAGGAAGAAGCAAGCAGAGATGGAGTGAGGATACTGCCTGGCTGCCTCTCAGCATTCTGGTCTGTTCCCTTCCTGAGGCCTGGCTGCCCTTGCGTTCCAGGGGACAGCCCTGTATTCTTTTTAATTTTTTATTTTTATTTAAATTAGTTAACCAAGATATAGTAAGTACATTAGTTTCAGATGTAGAGTTCAATAATTCATCAGTTGCGTGTAACAGTGCTCATCACACCACGTGCCCTCCTTACTGTCCATCACCCATTTACCCCATCCCTACACCCACCTCCCCTCCCAGAAACCCTCAGTTTGTTTCCTATGGTTGAGAGTCTCTCATGGTTTTTTTCTCCCTCTCCAATGACTTCCCATTCTGTTTTCCCTCCCTTCTCCTATGGTCCTCTGCCCTGTTTCTTATATTCCACATAGGAGTGAAACCGTATGATAACTGTCTTTCTCTGATTGACTTATTTAGCTCAGCATAATACCGTACTCCAGTTCCATCCACGTCGATGTAAATGGTTAAGTATTCATCCTTTCTGATGAGCCCTGTATTCTTATTTAACAAATCCTTCCTGTCTCTCTCTGTCTCTCTTTTAAGACTAGTTAAGTTGTTTTTGATATGTTCAACTATAATTCAGACACTGTAATAAATATCACACTCTAGGGGTGCCTGGTGGCTCAGTTAGTTCAATGTCTGACTTTGGCTCAGTTCACGATCCTGGGGTCCTGGGGTCGAGCCCCGTGTGGGGCTCCCTGCTCAGTGGGGAGCCTGCTTCTCTCTGTCCCTCCCCCTGCTCGTGCTCTCTCTGTCTCTCTCTGAAATAAATAAATAAAATCTTAAAAAAAAATAAATATCACACTCTAGAGCCAGAGCTACACTACTCTCACTGGTGTTTTGGTCTGTTTTATGGGACAACCCACAGTGCAGGTGAGAGAGCTGGACAATGAGATGCATTTACAACAACTAATCCTGCAGATGGAGCTAAAGTTAGACTGATTTTTAATAAATTCCTAGTATTTAATAAATTGTAATAAAATGATACTGATTTGTACTGATAAATGAATTTATTTTTTTAGAAAACCATATAATACTACACATATTTCAAAACACAAATTCCAATTTGCTTGTCTTTAGTGAGCCTAAGATAATGAGATTTTTCTATATTGATGAATGACTCATAATGCCAATGACATTTTTGAAATAATGAAATAATTTTAGGATTAACTTTAGAAATTTTGAAAAAAGAGAATGGCCTTTGAACTGATATAAGCTATCTTGATAAATTTAAAGGGACCAGATAATACCAAAAAATTCATGCCTAAAATGTACTAAACATCACACACTGATTAAAATGAAATATCTATGCAAATAGAATAATATGGAATAAATTAACACTTGAAGAGAGCTTGCTGAGTGCCAGAAACTGTGCTATGAATTTTTCATGTGTTCATTCATATGATTATCCCAAAAGAGCAGGGGGTAATTATTATGCCTGGACGACCCTGAATTAAATGGCTTGCTCAAAGTCCTACAGCTAGTAAAAGGCAGAGGTGCCATTTAAACCTAGGTAGACTGTTAACCACCATACCACAGTGATCTAAATAAGAAAAGTAGACTGAACTAAGCCTTCTAAAGAAAAGAACTTTGGAAGCTCTTTTTTGTGACACTAAGAAAAATGCACAATCTTTTAAATAATTAAGAAAAAAGATACTTAGCTTATTAATGATTCTTACCGGGGGTTAGAAGGAGAAGGTGGATTCATTTCTTTCTGATAGTGACGACCCTGGTTGACAGGCTGTAAAAAAAGACAAACCATTCATGAGGTGCTAACCAGGGTAATGCTCTTTACATACACTTTCGCATGCACTATCATTGCTGTCATTTTTTCCTGAGGAACAATCTGCAAGAAGGGGCTGTTTATTTCATTGAGGACCTACGGGCTGTTTGGGAGATCCAGCTTAACAAGGTGGTACACATGAGAAAAAACAGGTTATTTTAATGGCCAGTCACTGCACAAGATAGCATCTATGGTGCAATTAAAGTTCATGTGTGGACCCTTCCTCCTTGTGGAGTTTTTACACCATTAACATTCATTGATCTTTCCAGCTACAGTAAAATAAAAGGTATCTCATGGAGTTAGTGCTGCAGAGCAGGTATCAGCAGTAACTCAGAGACCCAGAGACAAGGATTATATATTTATAACTCCACGTCAGGAAGTTTGCAAGGATAACTTGCACTTTCGCTAATGGAATTACACATGTAAATCTCAGGTGAAAGTGGTCATTTCCCCAAGTGTATAATAAAACCTCAAGCATTAATCAGTGAATTGAAAAAAATGGTGCCAGTCCCTAACAAAAATGTGAAATCTCAACTTTTCCCACTGCGAGGAACTTTTAAGTTACTATTTCAAAACACTGCTAAACAAATGTCCACAATAGCCAAACTGTGGAAAGAGCCAAGATGTCCATCGACAGATGAATGGATAAAGAAGATGTGGTATATATATACAATGGAATATTATGCAGCCATCAAAAGGAATGAAATCTTGCCATTTGCAATGACGTGGATGGAAGTGGAGGGTATTATGCTGAGTGAAATAAGTCAATCAGAGAAAGACATGTATCATATGACCTCACTGATATGAGGAATTCTTAATCTCAGGTAACAAACTGAGGGTTGCTGGAATGGTGGGGGGTGGGAGGGATGGGGCAGCTGGGTGATAGACATTGGGGAGGGTATGTGCTATGGTGAGTGCTGTGAATTGGGCAAGACCGTTGAATCACAGATCTGTACCTCTGAAACAAATAATACATTATATGTTAGAAAAGAAGAAGAAGAAGAAGATAGCAGGAGGGGAAGAATGAACAGGGGGAATCGGAGGGGGAGATGAACCATGAGAGACGATGGACTCTGAGAAACAAACTGAGGGTTCTAGAGGGGAGGGGGTCGGGGGATGGGTTAGCCTGGTGATGGGTATTAAAGAGGGCACGTTCTGTGTGGAGCACTGGGTGTTATACGCAAACAATGAATCATGGAACACTACATCAAAAACTAATGCTGTAATGTATGGTGATTAACATAACATAATAAAAAAAAAACACCACTAAACAACTAC
Organism: Callorhinus ursinus; assembly: GCF_003265705.2. Taxonomy (NCBI): domain Eukaryota; kingdom Metazoa; phylum Chordata; class Mammalia; order Carnivora; family Otariidae; genus Callorhinus; species Callorhinus ursinus. The sequence goes on from NW_027397077.1 coordinate 14,656,102, forward strand.
ATCCCCAAATAAGCTTTAAACTCTTGCCTACAGTGGAATTTGATGTTTTTCCTTTGTTCTACAAAGGGAGAAAATTCCGTTATATCTGATACACATTCTCTTTTTGAGCATCAGCAAGCAGGATTTTTCTTACGTGGTTAACAGCGATGTAATTCTAATATGAAAATCATTTTTAACATTCTCATTTTATTACAAGTTGGAATTTGGTATACATTTTTGAATTGCATCTAAAGGATTTCCATTACTTCCTAACCCAACAGGGTTCGTGTTAAGCTTTTCTCACCCATAATGTGGGTATGGCAATGGCACCCGTACATTTAGAGCCCGGAGGGAAACGGCGTGGCAATGGCGCCCACACATATAGAGCCCGGAGGGAAACGGCGTGGCAATGGCGCCTATACATATAGAGCACATGTTCCTTATTTTCCACATACTCCTTATTTCAATGGGTCCTAAAATATTAAAGATGTGGGTCATGGGGATTCTTTAGAGTAAACTGTCTTCCTCTATAAATAATCTCTTGGAAGTGTTCCTTTAATTTAAATCAAACACCCTGTCTGATAATCACAGTCACTTAGCCTGACTCTTTGTGATGCACCATGAATTTAAATGTTCTCAGATACTTTGGTAATTGAACCGGTATCAATGCATCACCATTTCAGTAATAAGAAACAACAGCTGGGAGAACAGTGGAAGGAAAAACATGTCATAAGACATATTTGATCTCACTGGAGAAATAAGACTTCCAGTAATTTGCAAGTGAAATTTAGTTTTATGATTTAGGCTTTATTATTTCACAGCAAAAAAGGAATTAGTAAGCAAAGGGCCTAACGGGTTCTCTAGAGAATCTCACACTGGTGCAGAAATACTCCCGATAATATGTTCATTGGTATTCGCCCAGTAGTTCAGCTGTACTGGGACCTTCAGTGAATGGGCCTCTGCCGATTTGCTTCCAGAGGCATTTCCATAACTCTCTATGCATCACAGTTCTGGTATTCAGCAAATTTCCATTTTCTTAATTTTATACTATTAATTCTATTTACACCTGTCTCCAACCCCCTTATTCCAAATGACTTACTCCATCCTCTGGAGAATAGAAATGGCTACAGAATCCTGTCTTGTTTGTGACTCAGCTCTCAGACTACACAGACTGACCCTTTCTGCATTTGCTCATGTCTATATAAAACCGATCCACTGATGCAAATAGCAAAAACGAACACAGTCAACAAAAGTCACATTTGTAGTGGTTTCTAAGTGTTAGAAAACAACAACAACAAAATAACCAGCGGAAATGTTTTGAAATAGTAACAAGTGCTAACGTGAGGGAACAGAAAAGTAAAGGAAAAAAGATCCCGTTAAAATAGTTGTAGGGTAATGGACCCCAGTCTGAACACCCGATTCTTTAACTTCATTTTTAGTATATGTGCTGCCGAGGCGAGCACTCTTTAACGTCATTTTTAGCGCTGAAAACTAGTTACCAAGTTGTTGCCCCCAAATATTTTATTCAACAACCCACTTCCATTTAAAGATGGCGTATCAGGGCAGAGCCTTCTGGCTGCCACACGTAGCTGTTGTCCACGGACTTACATGCCCTGACTGCTAGGGACTCAGTTGGGGAAGGATGCAAGTCTTGTTTTGGAGTGGGTACCATACAAAACTGGTGGCCCCAATTCCCTTTCTTTGTACATGTCTCCTAATTTCATAATCAGACCAGGGACATGAGGGGATTACAGCAATGATGCAGCTAAAAAGCTCCTTCAAGGTATTTCAGTTCCCATAACTTTGCTTTGATGCTCTGAAAGGGCAGAGCTTTCACTTGAATGAGGTCTTTTTATTTTCCTAGGTCCAAATCAGAACAAACGAGAATGTGCCTAATGGTTTCTTTCTTTCTTTTTTTTTTTTTTTAAGAACAAAACAGGTATATTTCTATTGGACTACCTGATACAGAGTGCCGAATGGTTTCTAAAAGCTCTCTGAACATGGTGGACTTGGGAGGAACATGATGCGATGTCTGAGGCCAGATGTCCCATCCACAAACAGAACCAGATCTGTTTTGATACATATGCAGCAGTAAACCTATTTCTACTAATCCTAGGTAGGTAATATCCGACGAAAGCACCAGGTTAAAAAAAAATTGTTTTCTGACTTTGGAATTCAGTCATATTCAGGGAATACCATAAGAAGCAGCAAAAGAAGAACAACCAATACCTACAGACAACTATGACAATAATCATGGCACTGGCTGACATTTAATCAGCAAATACTCTGTGTTAAATCCTTGGTAGATATCTCATTTGTCCCTCACAGTAATTCTGTGAAACAGACAGGATTAACAACTGCATCTAACAGAAGAGGAAATTCAGACACTGGGTGCTAACCCAAGGTCACGCCAGCCAGGAAATAGTGGAGCCAGAGTTTGAACCCAGTTCACCACAGTTTACCCTCTTAGCCATTAGGTTGTAGTGCTTAATCCAGCTCAGAGGTTCACCTACAGTGGTGAATACCAAAGTTTTTGAAAACACATATGATAAAACTCAGGTCAGGTTATGGCAGCAAAAAAAAAAAAAAAAAAGTGGTCTGAAATATTTATTTGAGATCTATAAGATGACCTCCTCACCATAAATTAAATTCATTTGATTTCAATCTTATGACATATCACTATATATTTAAAATTAAAGAAGATAAGTTTTGCCACATTGCTAAATGTGGGACAAACATAAGGTATACTAGATAATACTTTGAGGGGCGCCTGGGTGGTTCAGCTGGTTAAGCGCTGCCTTTGGTTCAGGTCATGACGGTCCTATCAGGGTCCTTGGATCGAGCCCCGAATCGGGCTCCCTGCTCAACAAGGCGGCCTGTTTCTCCCTCTCCCTCTGCCGCTCCCACTGCTTGTGTTCTCCTGCTCTCTCTCTGCCAAATAAATAAATAAAATAAATAAATAAAATAAATAAATAAAATCTTTTTTAAAAAAAGATAATACTTTGAGAATGAGGAAAGTTTATTTCATGGGGTGACTTTCATAGTCACTAAACACAGAACAACTCACACATTTCAGTATTACATTGACTCTAATATCAGTTTTCATATATCATTTCTATAGTGGTATAAGAACATCTGCTCATCTGATTTATCTGCTGCTTTGCACAATCAACTACTTACCTTTCTAGTTCAGGAGAATTAAAAGAAAACTCATTACACCCAAAAAGAGCTGAGAAGCTAATGAATCTGTAGATCAGAGCAAATTAAGACCTATTAACTGTAAAGAGTCTGAAATGCCCATATATTATATACTGGACACGTAGCAGCCAACAATCATCACGGAAAACGCTGATATGCTGATGAGCAAAGAAATGGAACAGATCCTAGAAACTGAGGACCTTGTCCTTTTGGTGGCGCTGTTGCTATGCGCTAGTGTCAGGAAAACGGAACTCCTAAAATTTGCCACTGAGCACAAGAAGCTTTGCTTTTCCATGATCCAGCTGCTAGAAATTTGGGGGTGAGGGAGAGAAGTGAAGGCTAAATAAAAGAACAGGAGATAAGATAATCCTGCCATGTTAAAAGGTAAAGACAATATTTTCATGGTGTTATGTAAAACCTATGAAAATGGCAAAAATGTTGCAAGGTTAATCAAGACCGTAAATAACTTGTCTGAGAACCTCACCATATGCTTGTAATTTTATTAAGTGCATTTTGCCTTGTTTTTCTCCAAATATTATGCTGTGCAATGTGCCATGTTGATGGATGCATGCAATGAACATTTTTTTTTTTTTTTAAACAAGCTGAGGAGACTTACATGCTTGATATTAGATTATGGGAATTCTTAACTTGAAGGAATGATGGTTTTAGGTTTTCAGCTTACAAGATAGCGTGCACATGAGGCATGCTTTTCTTGAATCTCAGGTAGAGGCAGGACAGAGAAATAATGAAATATTGAAATAATAAAATAACGAAAGGGCTTATTTGTAAAGCTTTGAGGGGATAAGTCTGGATTTTAGTGGTTAAGCTCACATCAAAACAAGCACAACAGAACCTCTACCTCTCCTTATAGCCCTCAATAGTCACAAAAAGGGGAAATATCCTAGAAATCTTTTCTGATCACTCAAGTGGCCCTTTGAGGAGAGTAACTTCAGGGGAGCAGCAGGTAACAACGAGCTTACTCTGTTAGGCACTGGGCACGTGCATCCCCTGCACTCATTCAATTCTCACCATGCCAATACGAGGAAGGCCTTTTATGATTCCCATTTTATGGGCCATCGTGCCAGTAAATGGCAGACCTGGGATTTGAGCTCAGGTTGGCTGAAGCAGAGTCTAGATTCTTTTGGGCATCGCAAAAAGCTATTTCCATTAATAGCTACTCTTTTTCCTTAAAAAGAAACCACACACACACACACACACGACATGGTTTTATGTTATTGTCCATCAAAAGCCCTCATCAAAATAAAATTCACTTAAGAATTCATTATCATTATAAGCAACTCCTAGCTCCCTTCCTAAGGCTGCCTACAGCCGAGTTTTTGAATAAATCTCATGAGGGCTACTCCTAACAGAAACCCTCCAAAATTGATTACTTGTAGCCTGGTTTCCACAGAAGTTGTAAAGTATTGTTTTAATTGAATTTGGTTCTAAGTTAGAAACTTTGAAAAATTTGTCTGTCAAAGGCCAATGGATTTCTCAGTAGGCTTGATTTATTTGGCAAGAGATGCCTACAAAAGCCAATTTGCTATGAGAAATATGGTTACATTTAATTACACTTTTAAATGACTAATTTATTATATCTAAACACCTTTTAAACAGTACACATGACTCTGAACTGTACAGATGCCGAGGAAAGCTGAGGAATCAGAACTTGTAGTAAACACAATAGATTTCACTAAAGACTCATCACTTTACTCCGCATGGGCTTTCTGGTTTCAGACTACAGCGTGTGTGAAGTCGTTAGGTAAAGATGCTAAATTGAATGTGACCTGCTTAAATCTCTGTTTTATACCAGGGTCATCAAGCCCTGTCTGGAGAGAGCTTTTTCCTTTGTCTGTATATTTAATATCCATTTATCAAATCTTGAATGTAAAATATTATCTGCATCGTTCAGGGTTTATTTAAGCAAAGCAAAGCTGATGTTTATTTTGGAATTTTGATGAAAACTACCTTATTGTAGAGTAAAAAGGGATTCTTTTTAATGTTTCTGATTGATTTATTCAGTCGATGACTAATAACCAGTGACTCTGTGTGACCTCATGCCAGGCACTGTGCTCAGTGTGGTACTGCCTTCAAGGAGCTCACGACCAGGCCTCGGCCACATCACTAACAATGGTTCCCTGATGTGGTAAATGCTAACATTGAGACTGAAGATAATGGAAACCCACAGAAGGAGGAAATAATTCTGTGCAGGGTGGTGGACTGTCGGAGAGGGTTTCACGAAGCAGTGATGTTTGGGTTGGGCCTTGGAAAATAAGGGAGTGTTCTGGGTAGAGAAGAGGGATGGAGGGTCTCCCCAGGCAGAGGGAAGAACACGATGAGCAATGACATGACTGACATGATCTGGACACAGGGCATGGCAGTGATGGGCATGCTGCATGGTGCAACTAGGGCATGGGGGCCTTCTGGGTGTATGCTGGCTAGGCGTGGGGAGTGATGGTGAGACAAACAAAGAGTCATTCCAAGTTCTGTTCAAGGTGATGGAGAAACAAGGACACTAAGAGGAGATCATCCTGTTCAAGGAGAGACTCCACCCTCACCTCCATAGATTTCTTCTGTTCCTTTTCAGAACTTGGAATTCCTTTCCCCCTCTTTCCACTGATGAGCTTGCACTCATTCTTGAACTCTGACTTAATTGTAGCCTTCTCTGTGAAAGTATCCTTTAAACCAAGAGTAGAATCAACTGCTTTCTCTGACGGGGGCCTCTCTTCTAAGAGCTATTATGAAACTCTTCATTCTGTCATCACTCAGTGCCCTGACTTACAGTGAGATGTTGACTCTCTGCTTCTCTCCAATATGGTGAACATCTCAAGGCCAGGTCAAGCTTTATTTTTATTCCCAGCATAGTTCACAGCCTATTGTACCACTTAAAAATGAAAGCAAAAAAAACAAGTATGTGGAATGAATTAATGTGAGACAGATAAGCTAGGTTGAGGTGAGAGTTTAACAGTACCCCAACAGCTGGTCTTAAGGGTTGCTTCAAGTTAACACACTCCTTACTTGCTGACCTAAGGCCCTTGATCTGTAACAGAACTAACTTAACTTTCTTTGAGATTTGCAGGCCACCAGCCTTGAGGAGTGAAGGACCAGAACTTTCCCAGGCTACAGAGGCCAGCAAGTCTGTTGGAAGCCACCTCGGCTTTCAGATGAGCCCAGTAATTTTGTAGCAAGGTGCTGTTCTTTTTCAGGTCACACAAATGAATTTACTCACCTCCCTTTGTGTATCTGCAGAACTTGCCCTCCTTTGCAGGAAGAACACAGTCCTCCTGCATATCGGGAAACAAGAGCCGGACCCCCTTGCACAAGCCCCTAGCACTGAGTTAATGTCTATCCTTGGCACCATTGGGTCTGCATGGAACCAAGATATGTCACAGGCCACTGTACTCCCCTTGCTGATTAACTGCCTTAAACCCCTTTAAAAACCCCTGGGCCAGGCAGAACCCTCCGAGTTGGCCTTTGGACAAGAGTCTGGCTTCTCCCCAGGTGGCTGGCCTCCTGAATAAAGCTCAAACTCCTTTCCAATCCAAACTCATCTGTTGAGTAACAATCTTTCAGGTGATAGGCAGCTGAACTTGGGTTCAGGAACAAGAGTGTCATTGAGATATTCCTAGCTCTAGTGGCAGAAAGGAAGGTCTGTCTCTCACAATGAGGCCTGGAGAAGGACTACAGCAGGCTTTGAAGCTATGTCTGGAGAGATCATCAGGTACAAGGTACAAGCATGTGTGCAGAGTGCATTCAGGAAGTAATAACTTGGACAGAAGCATGGAGTAAAAGGTGAGGAACATGAGAGATGAGCTGGGGGAGGGAAGCAGGTCTCACACCATGGGGGGTCCCATATGCCAAACCAAAGCGCCAATGGGAACTAGGAAAGGCTTTATGCAGGGAAGAGGTAAGATTAGATCTGGGCTTTAGGAAGATCACTAGTGTGAATAATAATGACAAATAACCTTAATTTACTAAATTAATTACTTATTATGTCTCAGATATAGTGCCAAGTGTTTTAAAAGGTCACGGCTTGGACTTCAACCTTGGCCATTTGACCTCAGAACAGATGTTCCTCACCATCAGGTGCTTGGACGGGAGGTACAGAGGTACCAGGAGCCTATTGAGGGAACGTGGATGAAAAGTAAAGTGCCAAGGTTATGGTGTTAGGTAGGGAGGGGTAAAATCCCGAAGATTCTTAGGATTTGGAAATGAAGCAGTGGGAGAAGTAGAGATGTACTCCAAATTTCTGGTGGAGTGTCACTGTGGATGGCGGTGGCGCCATTGGGATACATGAAAAGCAGGGTACCATTGTGTTAAATAAAGTTATGAGTTCATTCATTTCTTCTTTTTCACTCTCCCTGTACAACTTCTAAAGAGAAAGGCATGAGCTCTCAGAAAGACCACAATAGTTCTTGTAAATTGCTCTATTTAAACTCTATATGAGCAACAAGATGCAGAGTTCATTAAGAAATGCAATTTTCCATTTGGTGATAGTTCTAATATTGAAATAGACTGAATTTGATGTAGTAATAAACATATCTTATGAATACCCAAATTGGGCTTTTCAATTATTTTCTCTGTCTAAAAAATAGACTGTTTTCAATTTCTCATTTGGTCAAATGGAGGGGTTATTAGGTTCATTACCAATGGTGTTATTTTTGGCTGTATACTTTTAGAGCAGAGTAGTTGTGCATGAGGACTCTAGTCCTTACCAGCACAGGACAGTGATGAGAACACGGTATCCAGGGCAACCAAGAGCTCAGCCTTTTCAGTCCATAAATAATCATTCCTTGGTTTGCCCTTTGTAATGTTGGTCTCCAAGCTACTTCATGACAGAATGAGCTCGTTCAGGAGGCCACTGTTCTCTTTCTTTCCATTTAACTGACTGCTGAGGAATATTTTATAAGAAAGGCAATATTTCAATTCCATTGTAAATTGCATTGGCAAAAATCTGCAACTTACTCTTAATGTTCTTAGATCTGCTACAAGGATACTCTGAGTAACCAGCACACAGGGGTGTTTTTGTTGGATGGGTAGATACTCTTTGGCACCAAGGCTGCTGGAAGCCTTATGCATGTTTGATCATTTAGTTTAATGAAAACACAACTAAGGCAAGGGAAGCCTAGAGGGTGGGCAAAGTAGGGATAAAAAACACTCACGAAAACATCCTTCTTTCCCTAGATCTCCTTAGAGTCAATCTGAATTCCTCCTCCATTAAGACGTGTATGTACTCTCCAGAGCAGAAGTGTTACCATCCGCTGGATATCCATGGTGCCCATTTGGCAAATTAAGTCACACACTGAGAAGTCACCCTCTCACGGTGGTTAGGAGCTCAGACTCAGGAGTCATGCCAAGCTAAGTCTGAGTCACTACACTCAAGAGTCTCAGTGTTCTCACCTGGAATTGGGAACTCAACAGTGCTTACCACGCAAGATGGCAGTAAGGACTGAATTAGGTAACACTGGAATTGGGAACTCAACAGTGCTTACCACGCAAGATGGCAGTAAGGACTGAATTAGGTAACACATAGAAAGCCTAGTGCCAGAACCTCCCAGATTTCTAACATCTACAAAGATGCTGGAGACTTTGAAAAAAAAAATTTCTCAGACAGAAAATTGTAAAATTAATAAATATTTAATTAGATACGTAAAATGTATGTTATCCACTGTCAACTACACTTGAACTCAGCCTTTACCTAATTGTGTATTAATATAAATAAATTTTATATTTCCCTTCAAAAGTTGTATAGTAAAAAAGTAATATTTACTGGTGGATGAAAGTGTATTTTAATATGTTTGATTTGATGTTGAATGTGGCCTTATAGGTAAATATAAGTAAATTATAAGTAAATTTCCTTGGGTTCATGGAGGTCTTAAAATGTTTCTAGGTGTTTAAAGAAACAGTAGCTTTAAATACCACTATTAAAATACTGATTTTACTATTCTGCCTTATGATTTTTAAAGTTGTATAGGACTGTTCTATCAGAGTTTCCACTTTGTCTTTCCAATTCAGCCATAAGATCTTCAAGGCCAGAAGTGGGGAAAATAGACTGAGTCAAAATACCGGGCTCTGCTCTGGGCTCCACCACTGACCAGGTGTGGAAGCTTGGGCCCAGGAGAGTTTAGTTTCTTCACCAGAAAGACAGTAAGACTTTGACCTGATCCAACTCTTCTGCTGGTCCATTGTGAGGATGATGGGCCATATTTAAAAGTGCTTTAACTGTATAAACATACAGGAAAAGATAAGCTGTTGAATTGTCTGCAACACCTATCATGGCCCTCAGACACTGGGAGCAGCAAACATCTTTTTTGTTCATTCATTTGACAAATACTCAACCCTCTCTATGTGCCAGGCCTGTGCTAGGAGCTGCGGATACAGTGAGAGACCTAGAATTGACAGTAAAATGATTCCTTTTCGCTTTCAGTGTATGTTCGTATATATCACCACACAATGAACATACATTATCTGAAGGTAAGTAAGACAGCTTAAGAAAAGGCAATGCCCTCAGACCTAAAACACTAATTCAGAATGGGGTCTGAATATTTCTTTCTTTTATTTTATTTGTAAGTAATCTACACACCCAATGAGGGGCTTGAACTCACAACCCCAAGATCAAGCGTTGCCTGCTCTACTGACTGAGCCAGCCAGGTGCTCCTGAATGGGCTCCGAATATTTCTCATAGGCAGGGTTCTCATGTTGGCCCTAGGTTTCCCAGGCAAAGGCTGGGCTTTGTTGGAAAGAAGTTTGCTCCTCATTAAGGCAGTACACAAAGACCCAGAGCCCCGGACTCACTGGTGGCAGGCAGGAGTTCCAGGTAGTCGTGTCGTCGCTGCTGGTACTAATGCTGACGTTACAGTTGTCAACCTGGGATGCGCTCAGGCCGTGGGGAGCCCCCGGGTCCTCCAGTTCTTCATTCTGTTGCCGCTGCAGGCTTGCCAGCATTTGCAACTCGGATTCACTCATCTGGCTGGGCTGATAGTTTCTCCAATCATATTCCTGATCAAGAGAGAAGAAAGGGATGGAGCAAAGGGTCACTGCCCGTTCTTAATTTACAGATCACCAACACATGCTACTCTACAGCCTTAACCCCTTCGGTGGCTCTCCAACGACCAAGGCCCAGATCCTTAACGTGCCCTTATACAACGCCTGCCCCCCGCCCCACCTCACCTTGTCTTTTTGCTCCTGGCATATCAGCCACACTCATTAAAGTCCTCGAGAGCATCAAGCTCGTGTCTGCCTTAGTGCTAGCCTGTGAGGCCCATGTGCTGGCTAACTCCTAGGCGCCCTTTAGGTCCCACATTGTGTCATCTCCCAGGGAAGCCTTTTCTGACAAGCACAAACTGGGGCGGCCCCTCCACTAAGTGTTCTCCTGGAATCAGAAGGTGTTCATTTCTAGCATTCATCAAAATTGCAATTACCTAATGGTTTTTTGGCATTTGCGGGTGGTCTACAAGCTCTACAAAAGCAAACACTGCCTTACACTCACTGTATTTCCCATGTCTGGTGCTTGACCAGTATTTGACTAAATAAATATTCAAAAAGTTTTTTTAAAAAGAAAAATCACTTTCCATATAAAAGTCCAGTTTCAAGAATACTGATGAATTTCATCACTGTGAACATTATGACCAAATACATTCAACTTACAGTAAGGTTGAGAATGACTAATGCTGATAAAAGCCATCGAATAAAATTTAATCTAAAATGGGAACATGTAAGTTCTGAGTGCCAGAAAGACCTCACAGCTATAATAAACACTTACACTGATATGGACTTTACTATACATGTAATCTGTCAGGCGTTTTTTTCCTCCCATGAATACTACTACAAATCTTTAGAGGCTAATGTAAATATTCTTTCACTGTACAGGGAATAAATTGTCATATGGAATTTTCAAAACCTTTCCTTTCTCTGTGATCTAAACCAAGTTAGATAGCAAAGGTTAATTTCAACATTGCTGAAATGTTAGCATCACATTTGAGTACTGATTTATATCCAGGACTGCCATATAACTTAAAAACAATCTTGAAATTTTCTTATCCATCTGCAAACATTGGTTGTGCTCAAAAAGGTTTATTTCATGGGGTGCCTGGGTGGCTCAGTTGGTTAAGCCCTGCATCGGGCTCCATGCTGGGCATGGAACCTGCCTGGGATTCTCTCTCTCCCTCCCCGCCCTCCACCTCTGTCTCTAAAAAGATAAAAGGTTTGTTTCATGACACACTAGAACTTTTTAGATATTCAAACCTCTACACTTACTTTCTCGGAGGACCCTTTGAGACAGCTACTGCCTTCTCTTCTTTTCTGCCTCACAGGGATATAAAAAGTTAGGAAAATATAATTTAAAAAAAGTCTTGGTTTCATAAGTTTCTATAATGTTTTGAATAAAGCACTATCATTATCATAATTTTGGGATTATCAAAGCTTGTGATCTAACAATGTAACATAGAGAGTTTCTGGAAAGTTGCTGGTGGAAACTCATTTAAATTTTTACAACCCATGGCTCCAGCTGCCTGGCACCCTGAGAGGCTATGCAATCCCTAATAGGAGATTTCATGAGTATTTAATATGTTTTGAGAGTTCCTGGGACAAAACAGATAGCATAAGAAGAACAAAATTTATATTCCAATGAAAGACACTAAAAAAAAAAAAAGAAAAATAGCAATAATTTGAATTCAGAAGAAATAGTTGGGGGAGTAATGAACGTAAGAAAAGATGCTTGACATCACTGTCATTAGAGAAATAAAAATCAGCACCGCAGTGAAATCCCACTCACAACCACTAGGACTGTTATACAAAAGTTTGATAGCAACAAGGGTTGGTGAGGATGTAAAGAAACTGGAATCCTCACACACTGCTGGTGGAAATGTAAAATGGTGCCACCACTTTGGAAAACAGTTTGGTGGTTCCTCAAAATGTTAAACATCTGCCATGTGGCCCAGCAACTTGCTCCTAGGTATATATCCAAGATAATTGAAAACATATGTTCATACAAAAACTTGAACACAAATGTTCACAGCAGCACCATTCATAACAGCCAGAAGGTGGAAACAACCAAATGTCCATCAACTGATGGATAGATTCTTGTTTATCCACACAATGTAATGTAATTTGCCCATGAAGAGTCACAAAATACTGATACACATGCTACAACATGGATGAACTTTGAAAATATTATGCTAAGTGAAAGAAGTCAGAGACAAAAGGTCACAGATTGTATGATCCCACTTATATGAAATGTCCAGGATGAGCAAATCCATAGAGACAGAAAGCAGATGGGTGGTTGCCTAGGACAGAGAGAGCAGGAATGCGTGTGTAGCCAGTGGGTGTGTAGTTTCTTTGGGAGGTGATGCATACGTTCTGAAATTAAGTTGCTGCAGAATTTCGTGAATATACTGAAAACTGAACTGTACTCTTTAAAAAGCTGATTTCTATGGTATATGAGTTATAGCTCCATAAAAACAAGGTAGTTCAGTCATCATATGTGAAAACAAGACTAGCAGCCTGACTTCAGGCTCAGCGGTAAACAGTGACTTGCTGGGCTTCGCTTCAGTTTTTCTGCCAAGAAATGGAATGAAATGTTCCATTGTGTCACCTGGGCATGTCATTTGGCTTGTTGTTGCCAACACACCTTTACAGTGAGAAAGGAAATTTTATTTTCATTTTAACCGTTTTTCTTGAGAAAGCTTTAAGATGTCCTCAGTATGATTAATTCATCCATTCATTTCATGTATTTAATCTACAAACCTGCACTGTGCCTCAGGTACAACCCTAGGTGTTAGGACAGAAAACAAGAGAGAAGGGGAAGTGGCTAGGCCAGACAGACCTGGGGCTGGGCCCTTGCCCCACTGGTTACCAGCTGGGCGTGACTGGGCAAACTGACCTCTCCATGCCTCAGTTTGTTCATCTGTAAAATGGAACTACAGTACATACCTCACGTGATTTTCAATGGGCTAAATGAAATAATGCATGTGAAATACTTAGCATAGTACCTGACAAACAGCGATACGAAGGGTCTCCAAACTTATGATGTGCACCTGTATGAAAAAATGTGTGCGTATGTACCTTCTAATATATGTTTGTTTATAAATGAAACACATGGGCGCCTGGGTGGCTCAGCTGGTTAAGTGTCTGCCTTCGGCTCAGGACATGATCCCAGCGTCCTGGGATTGAGCCTGCTTCTCCCCCTCCCACTATTGTTCCCCCTGCCTGTGCTTTCTCGCTTTCTGTCAAATAAATAAATAAAATCTTTGAAAATAAATAAAAATAAACAAAACACATGTATAGCTATATTAAACTAGTATACATAGTATAAAACATACAGAAAAATAGAAATTAAAATGGTTGAGTTTAAAAAAATGGGAATAGTTTCTTCCTCAAGCCCAATGGATGGTTTTTGGTGCACACCTCCTTGGGTGAGTACAACCTTCTTAGGAGGACCGCTGAGGTGGCCATCAATACATGTGCTCCCTGTTATTATTGTTCTTTCTTCTCATTTTCTCTGTTCTCCCCTCCCCCAGTCTCTCATCTATTCTGTACTATGTCAGGAGCTGGGAGTATAGAGAAAATAAGACACCTCCTGTCCTCATGGAGCTCACAGTCAAGAAAGGGAGACATAACAGGCATTATAAGTCAGAGTGTTATATGTACCCAGATCAACACTACAACACAGATATGTCTAAGATGCTTGAGGAACGCAGCTTGGCAGTGATTAACTGCCCCGCAGATTTGGAAGACGCCTCGCAGAAGTCCAAGGTGGCATTGATGGTAATTAAATTTGTTGACAAAGGGAATGAGTGGCCTTCAGAGGGAGTGTAGTCTCTCCACCACCGGAAGTACTGAAGCAGAGGCTGGGGAAATGGCGCCTGCCGGGAATACTGCAGTCATCTGCAGTGTTGGAATTGCACCCATCAGTTCATTCATTAGTAAGTATCTACAAATACTTACTGAGACCCTATTATGGGCCAGGAACTGTTGATGCTCAGTCTGCTCAGAGCTCTGAATTTCCATGAATTTATTTCCTACAACAGTAAAATGTATTCTGACAACACATTGGAAGAGCAGGCGAAAATGAGCAGAGAGAAAGAAGTGACTTTTTCCAGGGTCATGGATAGAGCAACTGGTGGCAGAGACAGGTAATTAACTTAGTCCCCCGATACAGTCTTGATTCGTAATCTCTTAAGCAATTTCAAAATCACCGGAAAGGCTAAATCATTTAAATTATATATTTTTCAAAAGAAGGCTTGCAAGAAAGTCTTCACATTAAAGGGGACTCCAGCACAAGATGGCATCTAACTAAATTATACAACTTGTGAGAGGCAAGTGTCCTATCTAATTCTATCTCCAAAAGCCTCAAAATGTTATGTATAACCCAATTTTGTCTCAACATATCCTTGTAGGAAAGAAGGGAGACATTATCAGTTGGATTTGTTTTAGGAAGGAGGAAATGGGCTCTAGGCTATACAACTCAGCTGTGCTCAGATTCCCAGGCAAGTTCTTCCTTCATGAAACCAGGTGAACCACTCATCTTCTTTGATCTTCAAACATTTTTAGAAGTCACAGAGACAAGTGAGATGTGGCCCCTGCTTTCACAGGCCTTACAATCTAGTAGGGCAATCAAGAGCTAGAAAGAAATGAGCAGGGGCGCCTGGGTGGCTCAGTCGTTAAGCGTCTGCCTTCGGCTCAGGTCATGATCCCAGGGTCCTGGGATCGAGTCCCGCCTGGGATCGAGTCCTGCATCAGGCTCCTTGCTCCACAGGAAGCCTGCTTCTCCCTCTCCCACTCCCCTTGCTTGTGTTCCCTCTCTCACTGTGTCTCTCTCCGTCAAATAACTAAATAAAATCTTAAAAAAAAAAAAGAAACGAGCATAAAATAAGGCAGCATAAGGGGTACCTGGGTGGCTTAGTTGGTTATGTGTCTGACTCTTGATCTCAGGGTTGTGAGTTCAAGCCCTGTGTTGGGCTCCACACTGGGCATGAAACCTACTTAAAAAAAAAAAAGGAGCATATAACTGGGTATAGTACTAGTTCATCACACAGAGTCTTGATCATGATTAAAAGGAAAATGGGTAATTCCAGCAAGTTGATAAAACACAACAAACAAAAGTAACCTTACAACTTGATGCTCTTTGCCTAATCTCTCAAGATGTTAAGGCAGAATAGCTTAATCCATCAAACACGTGCCTATAGAATGTTGTGAGTCTCAGATAAGATCTGGTTTTACTGAACTGTTCTAAGTTCTAAGGCTAAGTTCACAATGGTGGTGTAGAGCCAAAATAAGACACGGCCATGGGTTAATAAGATCAGGTGAAGAAACTCATTCCCTTCTATATGGATGGGAGAGTAATAAAATTGGGAGAAACTGGGCTGTTATTCTCACTCTGGAACCTATAAAATCTCTGAGACTCTCTTTCTGAATCAGCTCTGCATTGTGACAGGGCCTGACACCAGAGCATAGGGGACACCATGTAAAAAAAACTCTAAATAAAGGTCTACCGAACTATCCCTGACTCTTTGTGTTCTTTTAAGTTACACCAAGACACAGAAACTGCTACTACAAAGGGGATGGTGGCTGTTAGAACAGAACAAAATGTAAAAGACATGTAAGGAAAGGGAGATAGACCAAATAGTCTGGCATTTCAGAAAAGAGAGAGGTCACCTCTTGTAGGATCAGTCAAGCTTCATGGAGGAGATGGGTCTCTATGCTGGACCTCGAAGGATAAGAAGGGTGATATGGCAGCATATTCTAACCATCAGGCAGAACAACATGGGACAAGCTGGAAGTACGGAGCTTACATTCATAGAAAGCATTAAGTAGACTAGAAATACTTATACATACTGTTTCAGAAATGAAATCAGCAATAGATTTCCAAAATAACAAGGATGGAAATACTTAGAATTTAGAATTTATTTATTTATTTGAGAGAGAGAGAGAACACAGAGGGAGAGTGGGAGGGAGAAGCAGACTCCCTGCTGAGCAGAGAGCCTGATGTGGGGCTCGATTCCCAGGACCCTGAGATCATGCCCTGAGCTGAAGGCAGAAGCTTAACCGACTGAGCCACCCAGGTGCCCTGGGAATACCTAGAAAGCAATCTAAACCTTTTAAGCCCAAATGGCTTCCACTTCCCTGGCCAAGTCTTATTAAAAGTCTATGATTCTATCAAAAGATACATTCTTATTGGATCATATGATATCTCTATTTTTTATTTTTTGAGGAATCTCCATACTGTTTTCTACCCAAAGAAAACAAAAACATTAATTTGAAAAGACATATGCACTCCTATGTTTACTGCAGTATTATTTACAATAGCAAAAATATGGAAGCAACCTAAGTGTCCATCGACAGATAAATGGATAAAAATGTGGTACACACACACACACACACACACAGAGGAATATTAGCCATAAAAAAGAATGAAATCTTGCCATTTGCAACAACGTGGATGGATCTAGAGGGTATTATGCTAAGTGAGATATGTCGGAGAAAGACAAATACCATATGATTTCACTTATATGTGGAATCTGAAAGAAAACAAACAAACAAACAAGCAGACTCTTAAATAGGGAGAATAAACTGGTGGTTGCCAGAAGGAAGGTTGATGGGGGGATGGGTGAAATAGGTGAAGGGGATTAAGAGGTAAGAACTACCAGTCATAAAATAAGTAAGTCATGGAGATGAAAAGTACAGCATTGTAAATTTCATCAATAATAATACTACTGTATGATGACAGATGGTGACTATGTTTACCATGGTGAATATTGAGTAATGTACAGAATTGCCAAATCTCTGTTATACACCTGAAACTAATACACTGTATGCCAACCATACTTCAATAATGCATTTAAAAAAAAGAAATAAAAAAAGACATATTCTTAGTAACTCCCATCAGCAGAGTGGATAAATAAGTGGTGTGACAGTCACATGGTAGCACACTTTACAGCAGTGAAATAAGTGATATATTGAATCTCATAAAAGAAATGCTAAGTGAGAGAAACCAGGCACAAGAGGGTATATATGGGTAAAACTAGTCTTGGGTGTTTCGGCGGAAGTTGTGAAGGGACAGTGGCAGGAAGGGATACTGACAGGCAAGGAGCACAATGGGGCTCCTGGGGCACTGGCATTGTTCTTTTTCTTGATCTGAATAATGGTCACATGGATTTGTTCAGTTGGTGAAAATTCATCAAAGTGTATGTTTATGAGATGTGTACTTCTCCATGACCAAAAGTGGCAAAGAAGTCTAAGACTCAAAAAAGATTTCCTAGGAAGTAATAGTTGTTAATCACTGACACCTTATTCCAGACTGTCTTAGTAGGGGCAAAAAAGGCATTTTGTAAATGCTGGGGAGTCAGTATCACTGCTAGTTTCAAATTTGTATTATTAAGAATTTTGAAGCTGTAATTAGAAAGTTTTGGAAGTTTTTCTGAACTTCAACATCATAGCAAGAAAAGTAGAAGTCCATTTTCCAAAGCTAATTTTAAACCTCAACTGGCATTTTAATATGAAGATTAATCTCCTTATTGCTGTTTGCAGACAGCAAAAGTATTGCTACACTGACATTTTAAATACGGGCTGATGGTAAATTAGCGTTCCAGGGCATCTCTTCACCAACTAGCACCCCTTGAAGACTTGTTTCAAATTCCTGAGCACGTATCCCACACAAGAGTTGTCCCTGATTCACTGGGGATGCAGGCCCACGGAAGAGAAGAATGAAGAGAAGACAGAAATCTCAGGCATGAGCCTCAAGTGACACATGCTTGAACAAGTAAGTCATTCCCAACGTATGGTAGCTTTCAGCATACCTCTTCACCATGCAAAGAGGTGAATCGAAATTTAAAGACCAAGCCACAGTACAACTTGAAAAACTTTGCTGCACTGAAGGGATGCTATGTCAACTTAACGCAGCAGAAATCAGGAGGCAGGCTGTTAGAAAGACAGAACTGGTCAGAATGTAGATTGTGTTTTACATCAATGGTGTTCATGTTGACCAAGACTTAACCAGACCCAATGCTACCTCTGAGATGTCTGTCACAAACATTTTGGCTTGTAACCTGGAGACACTTCACAACCCCTGACTCAATTCACACTTCATCATCTCCGCATACTAACCCCTTAAGAATGTCTCAGGTAGAAAATTCTAGTTTAAACCTGATAGTGGCAAAAGTCCTTGCAAAGGGGTAGCTTTCTTTTTTTTTTTAATTTTTTTATTGTTATGTTAATCACCATATATTACATCATTAATTTTTGGTGCAGTGTTCCATGATTCATTGTTTGTTCATAACACCCAGTGCTCCATGCAGAACGTGCCCTCCTCAATACCCATCACCAGGATAACCCATCCCCCTCCCCCCCTCCCCTCTAGAACCCTTAGTTTGTTTTTCAGAGTCCATCATCTCTCATGGTTCGTCTCCCCCTCTGACAAGGGGGTAGCTTTCTATCTCATAGACGTAGTGCTCTCTTTTTTGGAGGGGAGGAGCACTAAAGTATTTTTTTAAAAAGATCCTAATATCGATGTGCTATATTTGTATAGAACACCCTTTTCATCCATGACTTCCACACAATATACTTCTGTACATTTTGTCTCGGCAGTCAGCCCGCTAATTTTCAGAAAGAATTTTCTGACACCCACAGCTGAACTCTTAATTAACTTTAAAGTGAGTTGATAAACAATTTGTAATTTCCCAGCACCTATCTAGTGGTGGGTACTTCTTGAGTTTAACAATCAACTATAGACTAGAAGGAATCTAGTAACATCAAATGGAACAGGTTTTATATTATATTCAAGATATGCCATCTATAAGACGACTGTAGCCTTGTACATGGGGTAAGCACAGTAGTCATTCAATACATGGTAGTTTAAAATATTATTTAAAGAACCAGGAGGAAAACAATTACTGTGCCTGCCTACAGAAATGGAAATATCAGAGGTAAGTCAACTGATGTTTCTGGAGTGGGAAGATGATAACTTTAAGTTCAGATTGTTTTAAAATGTAAAACACTTTGGTTGTAATACAGTAATGACAGCTACACCAACAACTGTGCTTGTTTTTGCATATTAAAATACTGTGTAGTGTGGCACCTGGGTGGCTCAGTTAAGCGTCTGCCTTCGGCTCAGGTCATGATCCCTCGGTCTTGGGATTGAGCCCCGCATTGGGCTCCCTGCTCAGCGGGGAGTCTGCTTCTCCCTCTCCTTCTGCTCCACCCCCTCCCCCAGAGCGCGTGTTCTCTCTCTCCCTCTCAAATAAATTAAAAAAAAATACTGTGAAGCTTAAAGTGGCAATGGAAGTTATATTGCCACATGATCGCAGAATTTTTTTTTGAGAGAGAGCACGAGCGCGCGAGAGTGGGTTGGGGGTGGAGGGATGAGGGATGGGAGGGGCAAAGAGAGAAGGAAAGAGAGAGAATCCCAAGCAGGCTCCACACTGAGGCTTGATCTCACGACGCAGAGATCATGACCTGAGTTGCAGTCAAGAGTCGGATGCCTAACTGACTGAGCCACCCAGGTGTCCCAATCGCAGAACTTTTTCAGTGACCTTTTAATTGGGGATGGTGGTCCAGGGTAGTAGAAGGTGAACCAGCTTTTCTGGCCAAAACTCTTGGGTTTGACACTCTGCTTTGTCAGTTACTAGATGTGAACTAGCTAAAGTCTCTCTGCTTCCTGGCCTGTCAAACAGAAATAAGGTCTCTTGTGAGGGCTGGAGATGGAGCCTGGACAGAAAGAGTGGGGCACCTCGTAGAGGGCTTGGCATAGGGCAAGTGCCCTAAATCCTTAAATTCACAAACAGGTTTCTTGAATCAAAGACCTTGATCTCAAAGGGTCAGGAAATTCTGTCAGCCTAGGGCCTCTTCCATAAAATAGGAAAATGGCAAGCATGACTTGCTCCTTTAAAATTAGGAAAGCCAAGACATCAAAGAAAATGGATTTCTTCAATAAACATTTGACTAGTAGGATGCTAACCTTAGCATTAAAATATTGGAGAACTGACAGTAAAAAGTTATAGTGTGTTAGCTAAAGAACTAATGTGTTTTCATTGATTCACACTTCTGATAGTCTCTTAGTTTTTGTCAAGTCTTTTTATCTACAATTTCGGAAACTTCTGAGAATTTGAAACTGCTCCTTTTTATTAGAGTAACTGGCACATTGTTTGGAGATATGTAAATGTCCTAATGACTTTTGCAGTTTCGTATCATCACCCAAAATTTGAAGCATAATTCCATTTTTAATTATTTTAAGATATTTCTACTCTGGACTATTTTGCCTTGGTCAACAACTAAATTAGACACTATATGCAAAGAATTTTTTTACTCAAAGGAAACTACTCTGTAGCATCAGCAAAAATTTGGACTGAAAAAAAAACATTCAAAAGTAAGAGGGCTAGGAGCCAATTCCACCTGGAAAATTTCTATGCTTAATGCAAATCCTTTTACTGGTAGCACCAATGTTATTTAATCACCAAATTCTGTAGCTTCAGCGATATCCCCAGCAGGGCATTGACAGATAAAACTGAGATAATGACTCTGTTGTTTTTTTTCAGAGGCAAGGAAAGAGTATAGTTTTGACAAAACATGAAATTACAAACTCTTCTTCAAAGGCCACTAATTGGTAGGACTGTCCAATGTAATAAGTGACACATTCTCACCATGGTTAACACTATGGTTTAAAAATGGCTACTAGTCCTGTCCACGTTTAATTCACCCCGTTAGCCATGAAGCTGCGGATCTATAATTTAGCTCTGGGAAGAAGGCAGGCACACAGAGGGTGCTCTCTGGGGGAATGACTGGAGACATACCAGGTCCTGCTTCTAAATATTATTCTCTCTTCAGTGAACATTGAGAAAATACCAGCACATTACCTGGCAGAAGTGACCCATTAATTCACTCTTATGTTAGCACTTGATTCAACTCTTAACAGAGGACAAGAAACGCACATAGCTATCCCTTATTGAGCAGTACCAATAATTAGTTTCTGGAATTTTATTGAATTTGAAAAAGTTTGCTTTAGAATGCTAGGCACACTGGTTTACATTTCTAACTACTCACACATGGGTAGAAGAAAATATCTGGTTGAATTATGGGCTAAGTGCTCTACATGTACTATCTCATTTAATATTCATTAAGACCCTATGGAATAAGTATTATTATTTTCTTCGAGTTGATAGATGAGGTAACTGAGGTTCAAGGAAGTTAAGAAATGTGTCTAAGGTCACATAAGTAAAAAGAAGCAAAGCCAGAATGAAAATCCAGGTCTGCCTGATTTGAGCTGGTGCTCTGAGCCATGGTGTCCACTGCTCTTGACTGCTCGGAAGAATGAAAATGTAGATAGACATAACATAGGGCTCTCTTTGGGGAAGGTCCTGAGGGTGGCAAAGGTGAAGGCTGT
The DNA here is from genome assembly GCF_003265705.2 of Callorhinus ursinus. Classification (NCBI taxonomy): domain Eukaryota; kingdom Metazoa; phylum Chordata; class Mammalia; order Carnivora; family Otariidae; genus Callorhinus; species Callorhinus ursinus. The sequence goes on from NW_027397077.1 coordinate 14,677,652, forward strand.
ACGTGTATCAGGTGGCCCAGGAAAGCATGAGGCCAGTGGGGCCAGGATGATCACATACGTGCAGCACACAGGGTAACCTGACACCCAAACAGGTGTTTTGCAATAATGGAATATTGTTGTAACTGAAGGAAGTCAGGGGTCAGACAGACATTTATGAAGTCTTTAAACAATGGGGTATTGTTGGAAAGACAGCTGCCAATAGCATACTTGAGTGGCAAATTCAAAGAGAGACAGATGGCTTCCCTTTGAACACAGAGTATTATATACTCTAGAAAATGCAGAACTTTATGTAATGGAACAATGCCTTTAAAACTCTAAAGTAATTTACAAATTCATTTTCCTCTAAGTTTGTAGAGAACAAATTGCATAGACTAGTAAACCTCTATTTCAAAAAACTATGAGCTCAAGTTCATCAGAGAGGCAGTCAAACTAATCCTTTTTCATTATCCAAAGGAAAAGGCTTGACAATTAAAAAAAATTACACCATGGCTTAAAACACTTTTAAAAGTGTCCTTCCATAATTCAGTTTTGAGTTTTCAAAAATGAAAATGTGAAAATTAAACTCAAAAGTTATATGGGATTCATTTTATAATTTTTTTCTTATAAAAACTTATGTCTTGTTTTTCCTAGAATACCTGAATCTGTAATTGGTAGTGTATTTTGTCTTTCTTATGAAAATAACCATTCTTCAATAAGCTCAAACTTTTTCTGGAACCACAAAGCCTGTTATATATGTTTTTGTTTGTTTAAAGATGTACATAATAACATTTACAGGTTTAAAATGATTCATTCAGAACTGTTTGAATGCAGTTATACATGTGGAAAAGTTTAATTACCAGACATCTACATGGTTATGATATTACCCAGAGGGCTGTACTTGTTTCTCAATTAAAAATATTTGAACTTAATAATAGGAACTCTATTTAAAAATGAATAAAACATTGCAAGGAAGAAGTTTACCCAGTAGTCAGCAAATCAATTTCAGTAAGTGTTCCTTAGAATTACTAGTACTCTGGCATATCAGGGGATTAAGAGAACAGTTCTCCTGCATCTCCTTTTAAGAGACTTTAATTGTCACTTGTCATAAAGTCGCTTCATGTTGGCACTTTGCGAGAGCAGATTTCCTTTTTAAGATTTATGTGTGTGTGTGAGAGAGAGAGAAAGAGAGAGAGAGCACGCGTGATCATGGGAGGGGGGTGGAGGGTCAAAGGGAGAGGGAGAGAGAGAGTCTGCTTCGGGGCTCCATCTCACAACCCTGTGATTGTGACCTGAGCCAAAATCAAGAGTCAGACACTTCACCAACTGAGCCACCAGGTGCCCCATGTGAGAGTAGATTTTCAATGGGTTGTCCACTTAAAATTCAATTCCTGATTGCACTACCTTGATGGCTGAGTTGGTGGCTCAGGTCTGCTCAGTCTCCCAGAGCCCAGCGTATTACATGACCATCCTCCCTATTGCTCAGGTCCCAAGCCTGAGAGTCATCCTTGATTCTGCCTGTTTCCTTTTCCCTATATCCTGTCAGTTCTAGCTCTTAGTTATTCTGGGAATCTGCCACTTTTCTTCACCTCCACTCTGATCTATCAGAGTGATGCCTCAGCTGCTTTCTTCGTTTCTATTCCTGCCCTGTTGCACCCATCCTTGACAGAGCAGGAGGGAAGTTTTTGAATGTAAATGTTAATTGCCTTGCTTCAAACCCTACAAAGACTTGCCATTGCATGTGGAATAAAGGCCAACTTCCTCACTGTGGCCATCCCGATCTTAAGTGATCTGGGCCCTGTGTACCGCTCTGACCTCATCCTTCACTACTTTCCCCTTGCCCGTATGCCCCAGCTACATGGGCCTTGTCTATTCCCCAAAGATGCCCATTTCAGAAGCTTTGTACCTCCTGTTCCTGACACCTGAAACAGTATTCCCAGATTCTTTGCATGGCAGGCTCCATCTTAAATTTTAGATCTCAGCTCAAATGTTACCTACTCAGTCAGAGAACATCTAAAGTACCCACCATTCTGGCCAACACTGTTCTCTCTTACATCTCCGTGTGTTTGTCTTCCCACACCCTTATCATTACTTTATAGTGTTTGCTTGTACATCTTTATTGTCTGTATTTCCTAACAGATATAAGCCCCTAACAGGCCTCATCTGTTTTGGTTGATGTATCTCTAGCACCCGGGGGAACATCTGGCCTGACAGGTGCTCAGCACAAGAGAAGATGCTGTCATAATCCAGAAGTAGAACCAGAACAGCCATAACTCATCACCTAGAAGTCCTTTTTTTATTTTATTTTAATTAATTAATTAAATTTTTTTAGAGAGGGGAAAGTGGGGGGACAAGCAGAGAGAGACAGAGAGAGAATGTTAAGCAGGCTCCACGCCTAGCATGGAGCCCAACACAGGGCTCCATCTCACAACCCTGAGATCACAACCTGGGCCAAAATTGAGTCAGATGCTTAACTGACTGAGCCATGCAGGCGCCCCTAGAAGTCCTTTACTTTAGAAATCCAGCTTAGGTGGTAGAAACCCCCATACATGTCATTGCTCTACATATGTGGACCATAATGTTAGCCAGCAGAGGTAATTTCATACTTGTGTTCATATAATATTAGATGGACTTCCAATCCTAGGATAATTGTCAAATTTTCCTCTTGCATCTAGTACCTTTCCCATGCATCATACCAATAGAATCCTTCCACGCCTAACTGAGCTCATCATGTCTGTGTTAGAATTCACTACTGGGCCACAGCCGTTGAAGTATTAAATCTTAAATATCTTGAAAGAAAGAAAACTTTTTCATTCAAATGAAATCCATTTGCGGGGGCAATTAGGCAAGAAAAAGAAATAAAGACACCCAGATTGGAAAGGAAGTAGAACTATCTCTATTTGAAATGACATGATTTTGTATATAGAAAATCCTAAGGAATTCACAAAAACACTATTAGAGCTAATTAATATTTAACAAGGTTGCAAGATATAAAATCAATATAAAAATAAATTGCATTTCTATGAACACTAGAAATGAACAAATAAAAAATAAAATTAAGAACAATTCTATTCACAATAGCATCAAAAAATAAACTTAGGAATAACTTTAACAAAAGAAGTGCAAGACTTGTATGCTGAAAATCATAAAACACTGCCAAAAGAAATTAAAGACACAAATAAATGGAAAGATATCCATGGATTGGAAGGCTTAATATTGTTAAGATGTTAAGATATGTCCCCCAAATTATTTTATAGATGTAATGCAATCTCAGTTGCCCTTTTTGCAGAAACTGACAAGTTGGTCCTCAAATTCCTATGGATATTCAAAAACAATCCAGAAAAGGATGAACAAAGTTGAAGGAGTCACACTACCTGATTTCAAAGCCTACTACAAAACTATAGTAATCAAGACAGTGTGATACTGCATAAGGATAGACATATAGATAGAACAGAACTGGGAAGTCAGAAATAAACTTTTACATGTATGGTCAACTGATTTCCAAAGAAGGTGACAAGATAATTCATTGGGAAAAAATCGTCTTTCAACCAGTAGTGCCAGCGCAAGTGAATACCCACATGCAAACAAAATGCAGTTGAACCCCTACTTCCCACTAGAGACAGAAATTAGCTAGAAATGGATTATAGGACAAAATTTAAGAGTTAAACTATAAAATTCTTAGAAGAAAACAGGAATAAATCTCTGTGACCTTGGATTAGGCAATGGCTCTTAGCTATGACACCAAAAGCATAAGCAACAGAAGAAAACCATAGATAGATTGGACTTCACAAAATGAAAAACTTCCATGCTTCAAAAGATAGCCCCAAGAAATGAAAAGACAATTTACAGAATGGGAGAATATATTTGCATATCATGTATCTGACAAGGAACTTGTATCCAAACACAACCAGACAATAAAAAGACAAATAATCCAATGAAAATAATAGGCCAAAGATTTGAATAGGCAGTTCTCCGAAGGAGATAGGCAGATGGGCTAATAAGGGTATGGAAAGATGCTCAACATCTTTAGTCATTAGGGAAATGCAAACCGAAACTACAATGAGATGCCACTTCACACGCACTAGGATGGTTTAAACGAAAAAGACAGACAATAACAAGTGTTGACTAAGATGTGGAGAAACCCCCTCAACGTGCCTTGCCCGTGGGAATGTAATATGGTGCAGCTGCTTTGGAAAACAGTTTGGCAGTTCCTCAAAAGTTAAATATCAAGTTCCATATGACCCAACAATTCCACTCCTAGGTATATATACACAAGAGGCATGAAAACATATGTCCACACAAAAACGTGCCTAGGAATGTTCATAGCACCATCTTTCATAATAGCCCAAAAGTGGAAACAACCAACTATCAACTGATAGATGAATAAACAAATATGGCATATCCATATAATGGATGACTATTCAGGCATAAAAAGAAATGAAATGCTACAACATGGATGGAACTTGAAAACGTTATGCTAAATGAAAGAAATGAGACACAAAAGGCCACATACTGTCTGATTTCATTTATATCAACTGTCTAGGATAGGCAAATCCATAGAGACAGAAAGCAGATTAGTGGCTTCTGGGAGTTTGGGGGAAGCAATGAATGAGGAATGACCATTAATGGGGATAGAATTTCTTTTGGGGTGATAAAAATGATCTAAGATGAGTAGTAATAGTTACACACCTCCATGGGTGTACTAAAAAAGGCTGAATTCTATATTGTGTGAATTAAATATTAGTAAATTATTAAAAGTCACCGCCATGGGTTTCTGGGATCTGGGGGAAAAAATCCCTTTGTGGAGTTAGCAAGCACACAGCACTCTTTTGAGGAAACTTGTTTCAGATTCTTAGCTGTAGTTATTAAATGGAGAGAATGTCAAGTATTAGCACCCTTTCACTATGACCATGAATTTCTTTTGTAAATGGTGTTTCTGGAAGAACCCTCCATTCCCACTGTAAATTCACCAGGGTATGGGGCAGAGTGCCGATGCCTTCCATAATTTTACGTCCTATTAAATTGAGGTTATCACATTCAGATTGAAGCGATCATGTGGGTTGTTAGAGATCACATTTTCTTAGCCTGAATTTTGACACTGAAGTCAAATCTCTCTACACAAATGGTAAACAGTGCCTTTGTGCCTTTATCCCCTCAACACAGATAAAGCTCCTTCCCTCTTCCATCCTTCTGAGGGGATTGCTCTGTCATTCTCCTTAGCTGTAAAATAGAATAGTAAAAATGGCAGATGCCACACAGGGGGCGCCTGGTAAAGGCACAGGAGTCGGGTGAGGGCTTTGTAATGGGCAGCGAGCAGCTGTGAGAAGGGTCTCCTGGAGCAACCCAAATAGTCTCTGTGAACTGGCTTATCCCCAGAGCCTCTCAAATGAAGAGGATGGGTAAGGGAAAGTCCCCTGCTCTCTCTCCCACCTTTCATTTTCCCCTACTTTTCAGGCAGTGTACTTGGCCAAGTGGCCAGGTACTCAAAGTCCATTTGTGCCTCAAGTTTCCGAGCTGATTTTCATGCTCTGGTTTTATTTCTACAGAAAGATGGAAAGATTAAAAATAAGCAATCTTTTGGATATATTAGGATGAGAGATTTTACCTAATAGAAGGGTGGTGGCAAAAAAATTAGGGGAGAACGGAGTGGAAGGCTTCTTAGAGACTTGCTATGGCTCCGTTTTTGGCAGCCCAGTTTTGGCTGCAGTTAAGGGAAGCAGCGTCATAAAATAAATCTGGAAGGTTAGTTTATTAGCTGCATTCTACTTGTGAGCACACCAAAGGAAAAAAAAATACAGTTAGGTAGAACTTTTGTTTTAGAAATGGTTAAGAAAAAAAGAAAAACATGCAAAAATATTACTGACCACTTTCATCCTAAATCACCATAAAACAAATCCATTTTCTTGTTAGGTGATTCACTAAGTTCCTGTGGGCACGCATACACACATGCATGCAAACATGAGAAATAAGAACGCACATTCCAGTTTTATCTGGGTCTTTCTTGAGGAGAGGGCCACCATTTACATGAGAGTCAGTACATGTTTATGCAGCCCAGTGCGGTGGACCCAGGCAGCAGTTCTGGACTCAGACACTCTAGCTTCAAGTTCTAACTCTTCAACTAACCAGCTGTCATCCTTGAACTCCCTGCATTACCACGCTGAACCTCAGTCTCCTCATCTAAAAAAATGAGGATGAAGGGCTCTACCTCTCAGGGTCACTATGAGGATTAAATGAAATTCTTCATGGAAAAAAGGCTTGGCAGAGTGACTGGCACATGGCAAGGGTTTAAGATATATTAGCTATTCTGTTAATGATGATGTATATGTCTGTGACTTGTGTGAGGGAACAATCCTTCCAATCTAATTGAACCAAAGCTTTACAGTGTAACACGTACAGAATACTTAGGACATGACAAATACAGAAAACCTTTAATGTGTTAAAAAAATGGAATATAAGTTCATTTGTTCTCTGGTTTCTAAGTGCAGCTATGGAGGAACTGAAGGAAGAGAAGTATTAACACAGGAAGGAGGAAAATCAATCTGATGGACATGAATATAGCCACCAAACTAGCCTAGGGATTTATTCAATGACACTACTTTACTGTTAACCTTCACGCATACCATTTATTATTTGGGAAACTGCTGCAAAGAGACCAGAAAGTGAATAGAATAATGATGTTTTTATGGCCCCTAATGTATATTGCTATTGAAAATCTGTCAATTTCACTGGCAAGCCTTTGGCTCAAAAGTAAGATCTTCATTTATAATTTGCAGGCAGTGATAACTAAAATTATGAGAAGTAACTGGGAAATAAAAAAAATATTATAATTATCTTTCTCATTAAAAACGTGAGGCATTCTATTATCACTGGGATGTGCAATATACTCTTTAACAGCTGCTGCTACTGAGCTGAAACACATCTGAATAGGAAGGCAAATACATTGCTGATCACCCAAATGATGAAAAATAGGTCCTGCTGAAAACGTGTACGAAGTGGGACAGAACAGAACACAGCAGGACGTGCCGCCCGTCTACGCAAACCAGAGCGAAGCCACTTACAGACACTTCAGGAATCGGTCTCAACTTTTCCGCCGAGATCTCCTTTAGGGAGGTTTTGTTTATTGAAGCTGGTACTTGATGGGCTGGTTGGTCTTTTGCTTTGAAAACGGGATCTGGAGTTTTCTGAGAGGCTTCACTTCTTCCCGGGGGAGAAAGGCATGGTGTAGGCACCACAGTCATTTGAAAGTCTTTTCTATCTATCTGCTTTGCCAAGGAATTCTGGCTTTCTGATGCTCCTGCTTCTGCGTAGGCACTTTTTAGAGGTCCTTTATCTGTCCGCCTTGCAGCCTTCCCCAACGTGTTCTCTAATGTTAGCTGAGTTAACCCTGAAGGACTAGTTGTTGGGCTCGGGGGACCCTGGATACTGTCGTTACCCTACATAGGGGAACAAAGTGAAACCACGTTGAGCCAAAATCTGTGAATAAGCTACTGAGAACAGTTCTTAAAAAGTTCATTTATTCTCTGAATAAAAGCAAAAAAATATATATATACTATTTTATTCTGCAATAAAAATATGAGTAAAAACAGCAGTGCAATAGGTATAAATTGCTTGCAAAGATGCCTTGCTATGTGGTATCTGGTCTTGGTAAGGCATATTTTTTTTTTAACCACCGAGTTACAAGAGAGCCATTCAGGAAGTAGTCACTAAAAATATAGTCATTTCAAAAAAGCATGCGAAAGAAGAGGATCCACCGGAAGTTATGTAAGAATTGTACACTTTGACTTCCTAATGAGCTAACTCCATGAGAAGAGAAATAGCTAGAACTTACGGTATTTAGCTTATTTAAGCAGGGAAATGCTATTCTAAAAATAAGTTGGCCTATCCAAGTATATTTGTCTTAAATTATTGTAGGGAAGTTTTATTGTTCAAGAGCAATAGATAATAGACCTGTTTTGTGAAATATTTTTCTTACATGAAAATTTCAATTATAGAAAGTATTTTTTTCCATAAGACATGAGCATCATGAAATAGAATTATTTAGAAAGCTACATGAATTTTATAAGTACATATTTCTGAGATTATCCCTAGGAAAGAAAAATTTTAATTTTTAAATCTGAGAAAGGAGGAACTACAAACATAAAATCAATGGCTGTGAAAGTAAATAATGAAAATGAGAAATACAGTGCTTTTTCAGTTAGTGGATTTTTCTGCTATAAAATAAGAAATTTAAAGAACTAATGTGATCATTGCTTATACTTGCCATAGTAGATTTTTCCGATTTGTCTTATTTATTTAAATATGTAATAAATAAGTGGATATTAAAATGATAAATTTAGGACAGAAAAAATCAATGAAGCAGAGTATATATATCTATATATAAATTTAAAGATTTTATTTATTTGAGAGCAAGAATGAGAGAGACAGAGAGAGAGAGAGCACATACGCAAGCCAGGGGAGGGACAGTGGGGGAGGGAGAGGGACAAGAAGACTCCCCACTGAGCGTGGAGCCCAATGCAGAGCTCGATCTCATGACCCGACGATCACGACCTGAGCCAAAATCAAGAGTCAGTTGCTTAACCAACTAAGTCACCCAGGCACTCCAAAAAGCAGATTATATTTTTAAGACATTATTTGCTGTCTGAGAATGGATATCTTACATTCAGTTTCAGTAAGCTATTCCCTACCCTTCCATTTGTAGCCACACAGAACTAAATATCTAGTTATTCTCCAAATTTGGTTTTTTATTTAAAAAAATTTTTTTTTAGAACAATTGAGAGGGGGCAGAGAGGGAGAGGAAAAGACAGAAGCAGGCTCCACGCTCAGCATGGAGCCTGACAGGGGGCTCAATTTCAAGACCTCAATGTCATGACCTGAGCTGAAATCAAGAGTCGGACACCTAACGAACTGAGTCACCCAGGCATCCCCTCAAAATTTGGTATTTTTAAACAAAATATTTGAGTGGCTGATTGAACTGTTGAGTTTCTTCCTGAATGTTTGGTCATCATCACGGCCAACATAGAGATTACTATCTGAGGTGAGATTTCCCCTTCAGTAGAAATGAAGCATGTGTAAAGGTGAGAAAGCCTGCTCTAGGTTGCGCACAGGTCAGAAGAGGATTTTTCTTTTTTTTTTTTTTTTTAAGATTTTATTTATTTATTTGAGAGAGAGCACACGTGAGAGAGAGCACAAGCTGGGGGGCAGGGCAGAGGCAGCAGCAGACTCCCTGCTGCAGGGAGTCTGATGTGACTCCAGGCTTGATCCCAAGACCCTAAGATCCTGACCTGAGCCAAAGGCAGACACTTAATGTACTGAGCCACCCAGGCATCCCCAGAAGAGGGTTTATCATGCCTTTTAATGAGAAGGAATCTATCTGTCTGTGTGTCTGTCATAGTTCTGCCTCTCTTCCTTTCTTCCTTATCATATCTAGGGCCATTGCCATAGGCACTGTAGATGCTGGGGATATAATGGTAGCCCAGAACTTAATCTCTGCCATTCAGGGTCTTTGAGGGGGTCCTTGCATGATGTGATTCAGGGGAATCCGTGACGGCACATGATAGAAGGCATGGGTGTGAGTTTGTGTGGTGTCTGCAGCGTCTGTGGAGATAATAGAGAGGGAGGCCAATTAGGAGACTGTTGAACGATCAGGATTAGAGGTGCTGGCATGGCTGTGTTGAGGCAATGGTAGTGGTGATGGAGAGCCTGGGCTGATATGAGAGCTCTGTAGAAGGCAGGGTATGCTATACTTAGTGACTTTGGAAATCTCTAAAATGGAGTCTGCAATCCCTAATCCTATCATAAAACAATTTTCCCTTCTTGTGGAAAGTAGCTGGGATTAGCGGGTAACTGTATTCTCAAGAAAGGTCTTAGAACTCCCCGGTCTTAGAACGTCTCCGAAGAAACAGCTTGCCTATCTGTAATTGCGGATGAGAACTGCGGAGTGTCTAAGCATCTTCTCCTTGTTATTCATCCTGGGCCTAAACTTGCTTTGTCTATGCTGGCTTGATCTTCTCATACATATATTTCTTTATAAATGATGGGGAAATCTATTTTCCAGAACCCCAGATAAAGAAAAGATGGTGATTGGATGTTGAGCCGTGTCTTACTTTATGTCTCAAGTGAAAAAATAAGAGGGTTGGGATATTTCCGCCCTTGAAACAGTACTGCATTGGCCTCAACTGCAGGCACTGGGCAACTCTCTCTGCCGTATACCACTTACTAAATGAGCTCATCCTTCACCGCCATTCTGAGAACCCGTAGGCTTTTCACATGGTTGAAGAACCCTGTCTTCAGGCAGAAAACTGGAAAGAAGAACAGAGACCTGAAAAAGGCCTACTGTCCTAAATTACTAAGGAATGGAGTGGTGGTTCTTGCAATTTTTGTTTCACAGAGACGAAACGAGAATGAAAGTGTAGACTTGTCAAGAGAAAGTAAACAGGAAATATAGCAAACATCCCCCAAACCCCAGTTCTGAGAAAGTACTTGTGGAAATAGGATAGATTTCTTGTTAATTCAGTCTGGTTGCTAGATAGTGTTATCTCTTCTCCAGCTTTCAAAAAAACTCTAATTTTCTATACTGGTTATATACAATGGGCAGTGGGTTTTCTGTGACCAAAAGACCCTCTATTCATTCATTTCCATCATATTTTCATAATAAAAAATAAACATGTGCTATGTATTTAAAACAGATATGCCCTAAAAATAGATTGGTTAAGCAGAAAAGGTATAATTATGCATATTTGGGCCAGAATCTTTGGATCTCTCTGGGATTCCATTTTGTATATGACATAGGCAGAAATTGGGAGCTTTTGCAATAAAAATGAGTTCAGTAAATATTTACTAAGCTCCTGCTAGGTGTAAGACATTATCTAGGCACTACAGAAGGTACACAGATAAGAAGAACATGGGCATTGCCCTGGAGAGGCACAAAGTCTTAAAGGCAAAAAAGGCATAAAGCAGAGAGATAGATACCTACAAAAGTAACAATTTCATAAGGGAGAAGGTAGCAAATATCATTTCAAAAGTTTCAGATGTACTATTAGAGGGATGCCTATAAAGCCAGATGTTGGCTACATCACTTTATAAACACCTTAAAAATCACATTATTTTATAAGAAGTCTATTTTTTGCACCTCTGGGTGGGTCAGAGTATAGCCTTTTCTTCCTTCTAGTTTACTTAGGTGTAAAATTATTTCTTTTTGCTTGGCATGAACAGTGATTATACACAAAGAAATATTCATGAGATGTATATGGATATTCATCTCACATTTTTCCTAAGATATACCCTGGTTTGGAGATGGGCTGAGGAGGACGGATTTAGCTGTTTCCTGGTGAGCATTCTCTTGGTTGTATCGCATTTCTACGATAATATGTTTGCTATGCTACTTTAAATATATGGAAAAGATAAATAACTGGAGAATCTGGACAGATTATAAAAGGCTTGCTTACTTTGGCTGCCCCAGAACTAATTCTAGTTTATCACAGATTCTGAAAGTGGAATTAGGATAAATGAGAAAGGCAAGAGATATACGAGACCAATATTTTGACTTCAGTTGGATCGGCTTCTCTTTTTGAGAGGAAATAAATAGAGACTAAAACCTAGTATTGTATTTTATAGGAGTGGTGGTACACTGGCAAAACTCTATTCCTTTCTTTAGCAACACTTTTGACTTACTAAAATAGATGACATACGTATAGATGATGTTGATTGATTTCACATATGTAACACCTTTGGGCTCGACGTGCTCTTAGCTTAATCTTTTCTTATATAACATATGCATTTGTTATATGCATTAAAACTTAACTTACTATGACCTGATTGAAAAACAACCACGTTTTCCCCTTTGGTTTATTATTTAGCTACTGAAAACCTGTACAGAAATTGAATATAATTTGTCAGAGTGGGTAAAGAAATTGTCATGCCATTTTCATGTTCCGATCGTCTGTTCATCTGTTTCTCAGAAGAACAAATACAAAATGCTTTTGATTTAACTTAATATATTTTTTTAAAAGTCCCAAATCTCCTGAACCATTTGTCTTCTGGGCTCAGAGGCATTTGTTTTTTAAATATTCAATCACGCCCCAGTGCCGGGAACATCAATAGAGTTTGCCTGATTAACTGTAGCATAGCATATGTACGCTGAAGATGAGAATGATTTCCCCAAGGAACCAGCACTTCCTCTGTTGAACTATGTTTCTTAAAAGGACATGCAGATGGGCATTTGGACTATAATTTCTGGATGCACAAAACGGATTGCTCTTGCTGAGCTATAATGCTAAAAAGATAATTTTAATGACTCTTGAGGGCCACCTACTTGGAGCAGATGGGACCCAGACTCTTTGTATTGCAACTTTAATGTTGAGCGAGTCAGGCTAGAGCTCTGTTTTAGCCTTTGTAAAAGTGGATGATCATATTTATTTATATTTCAATTGATTTTTTAATTCAGTCCACTGTGAAAAGAAGTCTTGTAGAACAGTCTTAAAAGTTCTATAAAAAAAACCCGAAAACATGTCTGCAATATTCTAAACACACTTTTGAATCTGTAATTGAGATTGAGTTGGCAGGAGTCTTTACTTTTGTCCAATGTTTTAGTGCCTAAATCCATGCACTGACAGCATCCTTTAGCTGGACATGGGCACTGGCAGACAATACAGATGATAGAGGTATATACTTCCACTGTCAACTAAAAATCACAATTATGTGCATAAATGTAGATAAAGACATTGGTCATAACAGAATGAAAAAAATAATTTCTTCTTTGAGGACAACAAGATTGGCCACTCAAAGGTATCTTAAATGGCTTCCCTAACAACCATCCCCAAGAAGTATTTCTATTTCCACCTCTTGAATTTAATAGGAGACTATTAAAGTAATACAGTTCTCTCTGGGTGGCAAAGATAATTGATAATGGTATCTAATAATGCATTTTACTAGTTTATAAAGAAGTAAAATGAAAGGAATATGTAACTGCTTCTAACAAGGGACTAACATGCAGCAGGCTTAATATTAAAAGGGGTTGGACAAATTATTATTGTAAATATATATTTTTTAAAAATTTTATTTTATTATGTTATGTTAATCACCGTATAATACATCATTAGTTTCTGATGTAGTGACTCACGACTCATTGTTTTCGTATAATACCCAGTGCTCCATGCAGTATGTGCCCTCCTTAATACCCATCACTGGGCTAACCCATCCCCCTACCCTCCTCCCCTCTAAAACCCTCAGTTTGTTTCTCGGAGTCCAGAGTCTCTCATGGTTCATCTCCCCCTCCGATTCCCCGCCCCCCTTCATTTTTCCCTTTCTTCTCCTAATGTCCTCCATGCTATTCCTTATGTTCTACAGATAAGTGAAACCATATGATAATTGACTTTCCCTGCTTGACTTATTTCACTTAGCATAATCTCCTCCAGTCCCATCCATGTTGATGTAAAAGCTGGGTATTCATCCTTTCTGATGGCTGAGTAATATTTCATTGTATATATGGACCACATCTTTATCCATTCATCTGTTGAAGGGCATCTCGGCTCTTCCCACAGTTTGGCTATTGCTGCTATGAACATTGGGGTGCATATGGCCCTTCTTTTCACTACATCTGTGTCTTTGGGGTAAATACCCAGGAGTGCAATTGCTGGTCATAGGGTAGCTCTATTTTTAATTTTTTGAGGCACCTCCACACTGTTTTCCAAAGTGGCTGTACCAACTTGCATTCCCACCAACAGTGTAAGAGGGTTCCCCTTTCTCCACAACCTCTCCAACATTCGTTTCTTGCCTTGTCAATTTTTGCCATTCTAACTGGTATAAGGTGGTATCTCAATGTGGTTTTGATTTGAATTTTCCTGATGGCTAATGATGATGAACACTTTTTCATGTGTCTGTTAGCCATACAGTCTTCTTTTGAGAAGTGTCTGTTCATGTCTTCTGCCCATTTATTGACTTGATTATTTGTTTCTTGCGTGTTGAGTTTGAGTTCTTTATAGAGCTTGGAAATCAGCACTTTGTCTGTAGCGTGATTTGCAAATATCTTCTCCCATTCTGTGGGTTGCCTCTTTGTTTTGTTGACTGTTTCCTTTGCTGTGTAGAAGCTTTTTATCTTGATGAAGTCCCAAAAGCTCATTTTTGCTTTTGTTTCACTAGCCTCTGGAGATGTATCTTGAAAGAAGTTGCTGTGGCCGATGTTGAAGGGGTTACTGCCTATGTTCTCCTCTAGGATTTTGATGGATTCCTGTCTCATATCGAGGTCTTTCATCCATTTTGAGTTTATCTTTGTGTGTGGTGTTAGAGAATGGTCGAGTTTCATTCTTCTGTATATAGTTGTCCAATTTTCCCAGCACCATTTATTGAAGAGACTGTCTTTTCTCCATTGCATATTTTTTTCCTGCTTTGTCGAAGATTATTTGACCATAAAGTTGAGGGTCCATATCTAGGCTCTCTATTCTGTTCCATTGGGCTATATGTCTGTTTTTGTGCCAGTACCACGCTGTCTTGGTGATCACTGCTTTGTAATATAACGTGATGCCCCCAGCTTTGTTTTTCTTTTTTAACATTTCCTTAGCTATTCAGGGTCTCTTCTGATTCAATACAAATTTTAGGGTTGTTTGTTCCAGCACTTTGAAAAATGTCATTGGAACTTTGATTGGGATGGTGTTGTGTTGAAGGTATAGATTGCTCTGGGCAGCATAGACATTTTAACAATGTTTATTCTTCCGATCCATGAGCATGGAATGTTTTTCCATCTTTTTTGTGTCTTCTTCAATTTCTTTCACGAGTGTTCTGTAGTTCCTAGAGTATAGATCCTTTATCTCTTTGGTTAGGTTTATTCCGAGGTATCTTATGGTTTTTGGTGCTATTGTAAATGGAATCGTTTCTCTAATTTCTCTCTCTACAGTTGCATTGCTAGTGTATAGGAAAGCAACTGATTTCTGTGCATTGATTTTGTATCCTCCACATTACTGAATTGCTGTATGAGTTCTAGTAATTTGGGGGTGGAGTCTTTTGGATTTTCCATATAAAGTATCATGTCACCTGTGAAGAGAGAGAGTTTGACTTCTTCTTTGCCAATTTGAATACCTTTTATTTCTTTTTGTTGTCTGACTGCTGTTGCCAGGACTTCTAGTACAATGTTGAACAATTGTGGCGAGAGTGGGCATCCTTGACTTGTTCCTGATCTTAAGGGAAAGGCTCTCATCTTTTCCCCATTGAGGAGATGTTCGCTGTGGGTTTTTCATAGATGGATTTTATGAACTTGAGGAATGTTCCCTCTATCCCTATACTCTGAAGAGTTTTAATCAGGAAAGGATGCTGTATTTTGTCAAATGCTTTTTTTGCATCAATTAAGAGGACCATATGGTTCTTCTCTCTCTTATTAATGTGTTCTATCACGTTGATTGATTTGCGAATGTTGAACCACCCTTGTATCCCTGGGATAAATCCCACTTGGTCATGGTGGATGATCCTTTTAATGTATTGTTGGATCCTATTAGCTAGGACTTTGTTGAGAATTTTGGAATCCATATTCATCAGGGTTATCGGTCTGAAATTCTCCTTTTTGATGGGGTCTTTGTCTGGTTTGGGGATTAAGGTAATGCTGGCCTCACAGAATGAGTCTGGAAGCTTTCCTTTTGTTTCTATTTTTTGAAATAAATAGGTATTATTTCTTCTTTGAATGTTTGGTAGAATTCCCCAGGGAATCCATCAGGCCCTGGACTCCTGTCTTTTGGGAGGTTTTTGATCACTGCTTTAGTCTCGTTACTAGTTAGGTTGTCAATTTCTTCCTGTTTCAGTATTGGCAGCTTATAGGTTTCCAGGAAGGCATCTATTTCTTCCAGATTGCTTAATTTATTGGCATATAGTTGTTAATAATTTCTAATAATTGTTTCTATTTCCTTGGTGTTAGTTGTGATCTCTCCCCTTTCATTCATAATTTTATTAATTTGTGTCCTTTCTCTTTTCCTTTGGATAAGTCTGGCCAGTGGTTTATCGATCTTATTAATTCTTTCATAGAACCAGCTTCTAGTTTTGTTGATCTGATCTACTGTGTTTCTGGTTTCTAATTCATTGATCTCTGCTCTAATCTTAATATTTCTCTTCTAATGTGTGGCTTAGGCATCATTTGTTGCTTTTTCTCTAGTTCTTTAAGGTTTCAAGTTAGTTGATGAATTCGGGATTTTTCTATTTTTTTGAGTGAGGCTTGGATGGCTATGTATTTCCCCCTTAGGACTGCCTTTGCAGTGTCCCATAGGTTTTGGACTGATGTGTTTTTGTTCTCACTGGTTTCCATGAATTGTTTAAGTTCTTCTTTGATTTCTTGGTTGACCCAAACATTACTGAGCAGCGTGGTCTTTAGCTTCCGAGTGTTTGAATTTCTTCCAAATATTTTCCTGTGATTGAGTTTTAAAAGCATTATGGTCTGTGAATATGCAGGGAATAATCTCAATCTTTTGCTATTAGTTGAGACCTGATTTGTGACCCAGTATGTGGTCTATTCTGGAGAAAGTTCCATGTGCGCTCAAGAAGAATGAGCATTCAGTTGTTTTAGGGTGGAATGTTCTGTATATATCTATGAGGTCCACCTGGTCCAGTGTGTCATTCAAAGCTCTTGTTTCTTTGTTGATTTTCTGCTTAGATGATCTGTCTATTGCTGAGAGTGGAGTATTGAGGTTTCCTACAATTAACATATTGTTATCAATATGACTCTTTATTTTGGTTAACAGTTGTCTTATGTAGATGGCTGCTCCCATGATGGGGGCATAGATATTTACAATTGTTAGATCTTGTTGGATGGACCCTTTAAGAATGATATAGTGTCCTTCTGTGTCTCTAACTACAGTCTTCAGCTGAACATCTAATTTGTCTGATATAAGAATTGCTACCCCAGCTTTCTTTTGAGGTCCGTTGGCATGGAAGATGGATCTCCATCCCTTCACTTTCAGTTTGGATGTATCTTTAGGTTCAAAATGAGTCTCTTGTAGAAAGCATATGGATGGGTCCTGTCTTTTTATCCAATCTGCAACCCTGTGCTGTTTTATGGGAGCATTTAGGCCGTTCACATTGAGAGTGATTATTGAAAGATATGAATTTATTCTCATCATGTTGCCTGTGAAGTCCTTGTTTCTATAGATTGTCTCGGTAAATTTGTGTTCTATATCACTCTTGGGGTCTTTCTCCTTTTATAGAATCCCCCTTAATATTTCTTGCAGGGCCGGCTTAGTGGGCACATATTCTTTCAGTTTCTGCTGCTCTTGGAAGATCTGCATCACTCCATCCATTCTAAATGACAGCCTTGTTGGATAAAGTATTCTTGGCTGCATGTTCTTCTCGTTTAGTACCCTGAATATGTCTTGCCAGCCCTTTCTGGCTTGCCAGGTCTCTGTGGATAGGTCTGATGTTATTCTGATGTTCCTCCCTCTGTACGTAAGGAATCTCTTCCCTCTAACTGCCCTTAAGATGGTTTCCTTGGTTCTAAGATTTGCAAGTTTTATTATTACATGCTGGGGCATTGGCCTGTTTTCCTTGATCTTGGGAGGGGTCCTCTCTGCCTCTAGGACACAAATGTTTGTTTCATTCCCCAGATTAGAGAGGTTCTCAGCTACAATTTGCTCAAATATATCTTCTAGTCCTCTCTCTCTCTCCACCCCCTCAGGGATCCCAATAATTCTGACATTGGAACGTTTCATGGTGTCACTTATTTCTCTGATTCTATTTTCATGGATTTTGATTTGTTTTTCCCTGGCCTCCTCTTTTTCCTTCTTTTCTATCAATTGGTCTTCTAGATCACTAATTCATTCTTCTGCCTCACTTACCCTAGCTGTTAGATTATCTAGATTAGATTGGATCTCATTGATAGCATTTTTAAGTTCTGCCAGTACAGCTTTCATTTCTGCCCTTAGAGACTCTATGTTGCCATTAATCGATTTCTCCATTCTAGCTATTGTCTTAACAATTGCTACCCTGAATTCCATTTCTGACATCTTTGTTATATCTGTATCCATTTGTAAATCTGTGGCAGACATCACAGTCTCTGAGTTTTTCCTGTTTTGGGGGTTCCTCCTCCTAGTCATTCTGTTGAGGGGTGGTTAAGGGAATGTACAGAGTCCAAATTATTGACCACAACCCAAGCAAGATGCACCTGTTTTCTAGGGACCTTAGAGTTGTTGGCCTTTTGTTCTCCCAGCCTGTCTTCTGGGGGAGGGGCTTGCTGCTCTGTTACTCAGGCAACCCTGTTTGGGCAGAGTTGCCCTGTCCCCTGTGGGGGGAGATGGGCTCAGTGAAAAGCGGTTTTTTCGGGCTTTTGTTTTCTGGTGGCTTTCCCTGGAGGCTTTCCGTGTCTCTTCCGAGAGTCAGAGCAGAAGAGATTGTTTCCAACCCTCTGCCTCAGAGCAGAGAGATCACAGTCTGTTCTTCAGTGAGTTCTCCAGGCCACAGTATCTCTGTTTCTGTCTGTGCTGCTATAAACTGCAGCATCCTGGGTTGTGCACCCCTCAGCAAGGCTCCCAGTCCTCGCCTCCAGGTCAGGGCACGTCTTTGTCCTTTGTGCTTTTATAACCACCAGCCACCCCCAGTTCACACATGTGGCCCCGCCACTCCAGGTTTCAGTCCGGGGGGGCTGCCCTAAAGTCTTTTCCCCACTGCTACTGGTCTGTGAGTCTGTGCCCTGTGTCCCCAACGTGGGAGGGTTTTACGCTCCTATGTTATTTCACCTTCCTGGCGCCAGCACTTATGGTAGCTCTCTTCCCCTTCTGTTTATCTTCAGATACGTGCCTGCAGAATCACGGCTCCCTGTTTCATACCTCGGAACCAACCGCCTGTGATTTTCTGTTTGTAGAGATCCAGATCTCTCTTCTTACATCTCAGGCTGATTTCATGGGTG
Organism: Callorhinus ursinus; assembly: GCF_003265705.2. Lineage (NCBI taxonomy): Eukaryota > Metazoa > Chordata > Mammalia > Carnivora > Otariidae > Callorhinus > Callorhinus ursinus. The sequence continues at coordinate 14,696,496 of NW_027397077.1, forward strand.
TTCAGAGTGGTCTGGTAGATATCTAGCTCAATTCCGGGGACCAGGTGGAATAGTTCCACTACTCCTCCACCATCTTTTCTCCTATCTTTTGTAAATATCTTTACCTGTAGCCAGTGCTGCTTCACAGACAAATAGAAGAAGTTAGAAGGACTCTATGGTGTGTGCAAACTATTGGGGAAAATGATGGAGACTCTTTTAATTGTTTAAGACAGAAACATATTTTTCTTTAAGTTAAAACTTCATGCTCTTTTAGCTGATAACACTGTAAAAATTTCTTGTGGAAACTCCTATCCACAACCAAATATTTATCCATAAGATGTTTATCTACTAGCAGAAGTGGTAGAATGATATTCTAAGCAGACAAGAGTTTTAAAAATCTTCTTTACCTGCCTATCACAATGAAGAGCCAAGTCACAAGAACCAAGGGGCCTCTGACTTTTGCAGAGAGGAACAGAGCTTCACAAGATAGTAATAAAGACATAGAACTTTGAACAGCCTTAAAAAACTTCTCACACAGAATAAATATTAAATTTGTCATTTAGAGTATGTTTAGAGTATATTATGTTGTAATTCATAATATACAGGAACAAAAATGCAAGGCAATATATTCAAAATAAGAGTCCTTCCATTTTTTTCCCAACACAGACATTGATATTTAAAATTTTTTAAAGGCTACAGAGAAATATAAGTAGCCTCAAGAGGAGTAAATATTCTTCTATTGTGTGTATGTACATGTGTGTGAGAAAGTAATTCAAATTCACTAGTATATGGGGTGAGTGGTTTATAGACTAACCCAGAAATATAAACTATGAGGGAAAAAAAATGCAATGAAACAGCTTAACTGCTGAGTGCCAAACAAACAAACAAACAAACAAACAAAAAACAAACCTTCAAAGCAACAATATGAGGAAAACTGAGGAGGACTAAAAGGGTCTTTTTACTCCATTGTTGGTAAATTTGTCCTCTGCAGCCCTCCACGGAGTTAGATGGGGAGAAGGTCTGGAAGCTTCCTAGCTAATTTGAATGCTCTAAGTAGTCAGTCCACATAATTCATGTCCAACTATGGATAATTTTTTGGCTTAATGTTCCAATTTGGATTGTAATACAGGACAAATGACCTGGCCTTGCAAATATCTACTTTAGTATGTGATACACAGCCAGAGTTTTGGAAAAAAAATGACAGTATTTCTAGATGAAAAATTAAATTAGGGGAGTAATAAAATATTAATATAAAGCTAACTATTTCAAGTTGTAAACCAGGCATATACTCAAAGCCACGTTGGGAATAATGGCATAAAATACAAAATAGAGATGATAATAAAAGGAGGCTTTTTTTTCTTTCAGATGCTGTAATAGTGGAAAAGGCACTCTGTTTTAATAGCTTTCCTAGAATAATTCATTTTACATGGTAGTCTTGATTTTAGAGTTATATATTTCCATAGTGTACTTTCAAATAAGAAGTAGAAACTGAAAATTAATAGAGTATCAGGAATATTAGTATAATGGCTGCCTAGGGAATAAAATGTATAGTAAAGCAAAGACTAAGACAAGAGCATATGCAAAAAAAAAGAGAACTCATACTTTCGAGGCTCTCACACTAATGAAGATCTCAGATGTGAATTAATGATTAGGAACTTAAATTACAAAATCAATGTATCACTGAAAACTTATTTTAATTAGCTTTTGCTACTGTTTGTGTACTTTTCCTCTAGCTATCATGATAACATGATTTGATTTTTTCTTAGATTACAGACTACTGAATATATCTAATTTCCCTTTAAAAATACTCAATGGTTGACCATCAAAAAAAGTATTTTAACTACAAATTACAAACTTCAAGCACAGTAAGTAATGTAATTATCCTCATTCGTCCACCATTATTTATGACATGATGTTGGTTTCCTTAAGTATAATTATGCTACTCTAAAGATATAAAATTCTAAAATAACACAACTAATAGTAAGGATGCCTAAATTAACTAAACTGATTTTTCTTCAAAGACTATATGTAAATAAGCATTTTAAATATGTAAGCCGATTTCCCATTGACTTACACACTTAATAAATGGGAGAAGTGATCCTAAGGAAAAGAAATTACCAAAAAAAACCCCAAACAAATGAATTTGATCACCATAAATTCTCAAACTTTTTGAAACATAACCCATCATTTTTGTTGGTCATATTTTCTATTTCATAGTTTGTATATTGTTACTGCCTCTAACAATAAACCACTAAGCTTGTATAATATGGCAAGGCTTCTGCCCTTCTCTCTGGCTGCCACTCTTAGTAGGCTCCAACTAAAGGTGGGCCAGCATAGGTGTTACCAATGAGATGGTCCCAGTATAGGCTCTAGTCCTATGCTACTAGTCATTTTGACCATCACGGCACACGGGTGACCAGATAGCTATGCCACTCAGAGCTTGCGTAATGCATGATACGTTTATTTTCAATTTCATGTAGTTGGTAATTAGTATATGTTTGAATAATAAATGATGAAGGATGTCAGAAGTAGAGTAGCTAGTAGCAAAAGAAAGCACACCAAGTGATAACAAACTAAAATATTCAGAACTAGTATTCCTCATTTTCCCATGAAGCTCTATTGCTTCTTGTCAAGGCTTATCTCTCATATAGACAAAAACACTAAGTTCCTCATGTCATGATGTTTAAAGGGCAGTTTCCCTCATAAAACTTTTCTCAAAGTTTTCCAGGGAAGGGACTAACATTTCCCACCTGCCCTGAAATTTCCACCATTAAAGGAATTCTTTTGGTTTAGGTAAGAAAGCTGGTGCTGTGCATATGGGGGATGGGCGATATATCCCATTAATGAAATGATATGAATTAATTTATCAGATTAGCCAATTAATACTGTAGAGGAATTGACAGCTGGGATGGGGGCAGTGCTAGACGCTGAAGGCAAATGTCTATTTTAGTTTTTATATCTTAATGTTATTCAGGGTGAAAGGGACAAAGATGTCCAGAGCAACATTTAAAATGTTGGTATCAAATGTACTATTTATGCATAAAGTGATCTGTGGTAGATTTATGTTTGGTATTACTAATAGTTTCACCATGCTCAGAAGCAAAGATATTATTAAAAAAAAAGGATTTCCCCATGCACCTTGCTATGGAAACTCATTAAAAGTTCCAAAAAACCATAATTACTGCCTGAACAATTTCATCATATTCTCAACTGGCTCTGAAGGTAGGAGCAATGAACCTAATCTACATCCTACTGTCCAAGGGAAATCCTTGATCAGTTATAATTATTAAAAAAAATTTTTTGCGGGCGCCTGGGTGGCTCAGTTGGTTAGGCGACTGCCTTCGGCTCAGGTCATGATCCTGGAGTCCCGGGATCAAGTCCCATATCGGACTCCCTGCTCGGCAGGGAGTCTGCTTCTCCCTCTGACCCTCTTCCCTCTCATGCTCTCTATCTCTCATTCTCTCTCTCTCTCTCAAATAAATAAATAAAATCTTAAAAAAAATTTTTGCAAGCATATACAAAAAGTTTTTCTAATTATTATATAATAATTATATTACATATAACTTAATATATAATTTGCTATATTTATATTTATTACCTATAATTTAATATACAGTTATTATATATTATTGACATAGAAATGATTTGTATCATTTTATGAAACCATAACTTGACTGTAATCTGCTTTTAAGATAATTATTTTTCACAGAAAATAGGGATGCCTATCATTAGAGAACAAAGCTGAAGGAATTTCACAAATTCATTTCATATGAGGGAAAAGAGTCATCATAATGTATTAAGTTTTAAACAAATGTTTCAGAACTACTTTCCGTTTGGTTTATGACAAGTTTTTTTTTAAACTTTATGTGAGTTTACTAATTTATAAGATATATTTGTATTCTAAATAATTGCAAACAGAAAACCTTGGGTAAGGCAAGTCCCAGCACTAATCCATGATTCATTATCAAAACTTTAATTGGCACAACTCTTGAAACTCTGGGACCATATGGAAAATAATGAGTCCTAATAGGTCTAAGGTGGAGGGATGGTAGGGGAGTGAGGAAGCCAGAAAACCGTCAATTCAGAATGCTTAGCCACTGCAGCACAATCTCCCCAGAGAGCTAGAACAATGTGTTCTCAATGTTTTACTGGTTTCTCCATCATATAACTAAACCGCATGTTATTTCTCTCATTCTGTGAGACAAAAGTTAAAATGAGAAAACAAAAACAACCCCAAAACTGGTTTCCATAATTAAAAATGAAACTGGCTGACTGTTAATAAAAAAGGCAGCAATTTAGAGTTACCATAACAACCCGAGGCAACTGTTGACTGACACTGCAATCTGCCACCTTTTTATAAATAGCAGTTGATTCCCCCTCTTTCATTTCAGCCGGTTTTAGTGCTCAACGGAGCTAATGGAACAACTGTGCTTTAGAACGACTTCACTCATCAAGCAGTATACCTCTTCGCTGCTGTCACTGCCGTAAAAATCATCCTCTGATTCGGTGTCTCTCCTTGTCACACTGGCATCCTCTTTTAGATCCAAAATAAATGGGCACCCCTCTGGGGACATGTTCTGAGTTTTTCCATGAGGTGCTGATCGTGGTCTTGATGAAAAAGTGAAAATGTCCTTTGGAACAACCTGGGTTTCCTCTGCCAGTTGGCCATGTTCACTCTCCTTGCTGGCTTCCAGCCACAGATGTGAAGCGTGGCAGGAATCATCATCCAGAAGGAGAGACTGTCTGCTGGATGCCAAATGGGAAATGCGATCAACATTTTCAGGAAATATCCACTCATCTGACATTTGGGAAAGATGACAAAAATTAGAGGAGTGTTCCATGAGTGTTATATTAAGGCAGGTAGTTATGTTAAAATTTCTTGGGTTGAAACAGAGATTTATCAAATAATGCAGAAGCCAAGGAATGCAATTTATCCACCATCTTGTAACCTGCTAAACATTTAACCCATAGATCAGTGCCTATAGTTACAGGCAACTCATTTGCACTTCCTCTCCATCTGATTTGAAACACTGGCCAGGAAATTTATAAGTCTGAAATAATTATCACCTGTCTTGCAGCAAGTTCTTCATAGCACAAACTCATTAATTTGACATTCCAGGAGGGAAGAAATCTTCCAAATTTAAAAGGGTTTGAGTTACTAATATCTTCTTTTAACTGCAGGACAGACTATTTAACGTTTCTTTAAATAAAATAACTGGGTATTGTTTGGATTACAAATCATGGAGGAGAGGAAACCATGAAAAGGTTAACAGGCTTTTCCTTTCCATTCTACTGACTGAAACAGGACAATTCATAGACTAAACTGAGTAGACTTTTCCAGTAACAGTAAATCCACAGAAACACTTGTTAATGTGATTGGTGAAAAAGATCTTTAATTATAGGAGAGAATGTTTTGATACATTTTGATACATTCTGCACAACATTATTTGTTTTAAAAATACTGTATACTACCACTAGGATACATTTTAATCAAAACTTTAAAAAATTTTGAACTTTAAAATAACTTAAAAATTTTTTTGAAATTTAGTTGACACACAATGTTATGTTAGTTTCAGTTGTACAACATAGTGAAAAGATTTTAATCTTTTATGTAACATTGAGATAGATTTTTGTAACTATGATCCAGGCAAACTGACACAGACAAATATTTATAATGAATGTCATTAAAAGCATGCTTACTTTCTTCTTTAGAATGACAGCAGGAAGAAGCTGCATTTTTCTCAACTCAGTCTATTTTCCTTAAAATTTACTTTTTTTGCTGCATTATGTCAATGGTGAAAATCTTAACAAAAATCTGTGTTCAGCAGAACCAAAATGTGGACATGGTAATTTTACCCCGACTCTTGAATCCTGCTATATCTATCCTCACAAGAAAAGTAATCAAGAGATATCTAAGATTTGCTGACTTGAAACTCTAAAGCCTATACAGTACAAAAGCAACAAACAAAAAGACCTTTAATAAAAATAACATTAATGGCACAAATAAAATCATATTCATCATAATGTATTCATTTCTTAAGACTATCATTATATAATATAACTTGCTTGTGAAAAGGGTAACAAATATACATTTCTTAGAGAAAATCTGTAACTTGCACATTTTCTGTAAGTAAGTGGCCCACAGCAGGCTGAATCTACTTCATTGGACCACATTTATAAGGGGATGTGGAGGGTCTGGAGTCAGTGTACCGTGAGCGGGTGAAATAAACAGATTCACTGGGCTGTCCTCTTGGACAGCAAATCCTTTTGCATGGTGTTAAGCACATAGCAGATATTTTGTAAACACAGTAGATGCTTTATTAAAAAATAAATGTTGAAAAAGATCATAAAAACCAATGGGCTGCATTAAGTACATTGATAGTAAAGAAAACTGGAGGAAAAGATACTGGGAATCTTCATTATGCAATTCAAAAACTTGCATGACCTATTGCCAAACATATTATTAACTGTCAAAAAGTCAAAGTAAAAGGAGTGTTTCTACACCAAACGAACTCTAATTATCTCACCACCACATGCTTTTTTGGAATTCGTAGTTTTACCTCAAGTATTTCCATATCAATTGTAATGAATAATTTGGTGTGTTTTCTTAGGAAAATATGTAAATTACTGTGTAATCACAATATTGCAGCAAACAAGATAAATGCAAGAATGATCACCTAAACATCTAATTAGTTTTTCTACACAGTCAGATTTATGCTAGAGACACTAATTGCGCCTAACATTTTAATGAAGGTTTCAACATTGCATAAATAAGACTGACAAACTACAAACAATTTTCATTTATTTTCCTTTTTCCCTTGCTCAAAAACAATTCGCCTTTGTAAAAGTACCACACACCTGCTAGGAAAGATATGTTGATGGGCTCAATGCTCTACACTCCAACCATCTCCATTATAAAGAGGACTGGAGACTTGCAACAATAGGTAATCTTTGGGGACAGTGACAATGCCCTGTGAAAACTTCAAAGTTTCAAACTTTCCTTCTGAACAGGATAACTGGTGCATTGAAACTTGGAAATAAAAATGTCTTTTCATCCATTAAAGTCTGACATGCAATTGGGGTTAAGAGGAGATTTATCAAAAAATGACAGATTTTAGCAAATGACAGCATCACAACTTCTCAAAATGACTGGGTTAAACATACTGATATTTCATCAATTATTAACAATTACAGTGGACTAAAGATGCCAACCTGCTTGATCAGGAGACTGCAGTGCTGGAGAGCTGGGGTTCATCTCTGTGCTTTGTTGGGACCCACTGTTGAGGGCAACTCTTGCTTTATCTTCATTCCTGTTATTTCCTGAAGAACTGCCTTTATTGGAATAAATATTTTCCACAATGTTATTTCTTTTGATTTTTATAAAAGTTCATTTTGAAGAATGCTATTAATGCAGTGTGCTTTTCTACATGATTATTGAAAAGCACAGTAGAGGTGACGATACAGATTATCTGCAGTTCTTTTCTCTTCCACTAGAATTTTTCAAAGATGAACTCAGCTGCATTTTTGTAGAGGTTCATCTTTAAATTCCTTGATATTTGCATGGGGACATTTTAGATTTAAGTTTTACAATATGCAATAAAAGGAATTCCAAAACCCATATTATATTTAAAGGGTCCTATATTTTTCCCTTTGGTTGCACATAAAATGGGAGTGTGTTTTCTTTAAATTACAATTCTTACACAACCTGACTTAAAATTTTAAACCAAGCACTTTCCTTCAGCATCTTAAGAAAATGGACACAGAATTAACCTTTCTATCTACTATTTTATAAAAATAACATGAATCCTAACAAGCTGAATTTCAGCCTACCTAAGAACTCCTCATTTTTGAGAAATTATGCTAACAGATGTGTACATGATATACTCTGGGCTTGACTCAGGATATATGAATGCATGTGCAGACAAATCTATACTTAAATGCCTCAAATCCAATATTCAAAGGGATAACTATAATAGCCACCTATATTTATCTAAGGCTTTATTGGTTGCAAAGAGTTGAAATTTTAACCTACATTCTATTAGATGGCATGGAGTCCAAAGGGAGAGACAGCAAATGTAAACACACACACACACACACACACACACACACACACACACACACATGAAAAGGGCCCAGTTTAAAAAGAGGAGATATAAATGAAACATGAAAAATTATGAGTTAAGTTCAATTTTAGTAAAGTCTGCAGGCAGGAACTTCTTCTATCAAATTTGGGCTCTTTCTAAAAAACAATAATTTAAGCTTATTCCGCCTTTGACAGTAGAAGTAGGGAAGTCCTTTACTTCTGTGGTACTGTCTATTTAATCCAGCAAATCTCTGTTAGGGCTCTAGAGCAATTTTTTTGCAGATTGATTTCCATAATCCCTGTAGAAAAGACATTTATATTTTAAATGAATTGGTCCATAATCCTTTGAAATTTACAACCTGCAGAGAGAGATTCCATTGCTCTGCATAATACACAGATAAAAGATAGTATTGAATTAGTGCCGTACCGCTGTGTGCCTCTGTCCTTTCTCTGCTGGTGCTTTTTAACCATAATCTTCTCCTGCTATTATTCTTATCTGCTGATGGTTCTTGAGGGGGATGTGGATGCATAACTTGCAGATTGGCTGGTACATTTTCATATCAAAGAACAAAAAGCCAGAACAGAAAGTACTATATGGTTTGAAATAACTCAGTAAATATAATTGTAGCTATAATGAGAATGTTCATATCATTGTGACATCATAAAAAGCTGTATCAAAACCACAACTTATTCCTTCTTGGAAAATAGGCACTTGTTCATAGTCCATTATTGGGATCGATTCAGGCTTTCAAAATTACTGAGACATTTTATTCATGTAATATAACCTTATAGAGAGTTACAGGTAATTTGGTTAATTATACATACAACATGCTATATTAAAAATATAAAAAATGAAACGGATTGCTAATATAGAAAAATAATTGCTTCCTTTGCAAGAGGAAGTCAATAAGTATGATTCATTAACAGCTTGGAAGGTAGTTTCCTAAAGAACCCTGGAGAACTGCGATCAAACCTGAAAAAGAACTCTTAAGTGTAATTTAATTGTGTAATCATCATCATAATAATTAACAGCATTCATAGTAGCATCTAATATTTACTGAACGCTTAATTTCTTGGCACAATATGATGTGCTTGACTGGTTTTTCTTATTGAATCCTCACAATGACCCTTTGAGGCAGTCACTCTTCATTACTACTACTAGGCCAGTAGCAATTTTATCCCCATTTTACAGATGAGGAAACTGAGGCCCACAGGGTTTAGGAATTTTGATCAAGGTCTTACAGATGGTGGTAGAGCCAGGACTGAATATCTATGGTCTTTACGTCCTTCTCTCAGTTTTGTACTGTATGAGAAATATAGTCTGTAATAGTGATCACTAATCTCTAAATCAAATAAAATGAACCCAAATGCCTTCCTTTAAACTCTCACAAAAGTCAGACATGCAAGAATGGAAAAACTATAGTGAGTGAAGAGCCTTTGGTACTGGTCTCAATTCTTTCCAATGATTACAAACTGCAAATCATTTTACCTCTCTGTTAGCCATGAACCCTCAATCTACAAAATGGGACAAAAGTCTCTTCTTCACCAACAGGGTTCTCTGTGCATCAACAGGAGGAAATAAAAGCACTTTACAAATGGAAGAGATTAAAAGATAAAAATAAGAAAACTTAAAATGCACATGGAGTTCCCAAAATATAGTTATTATAGAATGCTATGTTATTTCCTCACCAGTCATCATAAAATAAAAACAGGGTACTATGGCAATTCGAAATAATGGAATAAAGAGAATATAAAGAGAATGATAGGTGGGGCGCCTGGGTGGTTCGGTCGGTTAAGCATTCGACTCTTGATCTTAGCTCAGGTCTTGATCGCAGGGTCACGAGTTCAAGCCCCTTGTAACCTACTTAAATAAATAAATAAATAAATAAATAAATAAATAAATAAAGTATTAAAAAAGAGAGAGAGAATGATAGGTTCCAGAAGAGAATATATGTATAAGAATTTGAAACAGATTTCAATATCCACCACCTTTTTCATTTTTAAATGATAATTCTCTGGATGTTAAGATCTAATCAAGAATTTAACTTCAAACTTATCTTCACAAGAGCATTTCTATTCTTCCCTAGCTATTGGCACTTATGCATGATTCTTACCACGAACAGGTATAGTCTGCTTTATTTGGCGAATATTTTCTTTATCTGCTTGCTCCTCAGACTCCGGCATCAGCGAGGCTGACATCTCTGCACTGCTAACACAGTCCTCAGCCACAGACTGTTGGCGTGATCGGTTATTTCTGGACCCAACGGATCTTACTGTCTGTAAGGGACAGGAATTAATCTTCACATTTTACAATATGGGAATTGCATTTATTTCTTGTAGAATTTACAGAGACTAATAATATTTGGACAAAGAAAAAGTGAGAAAAGAAACGAGGAAATGAGAAGTTTAGAAAGTTGGTGGAGAGGGGAATTATAGCAGAAAATTAGAAAGAAATGGAAGAAGAAATATAATGTGAGACAAAATAGAAGAAAAACAAGTCTTCTAGACACATAAATTAAAATGTGCTTATACTCCATCTTTAGTAGGTAGGAGTTGAACTGAAAATCGCTGCGTGTGTCAGAAATTCAGAGGAAATTAAAAATAAAAATATAACATTTGAGAATCTGTTCATCCTAAGGTATCTGGTGAAGGTCCAACTCCTTTTTGAAGGAGACTGCAAAATGTGTTCATATATATTTGCCTTTAAGTTTTGTGAACATATTTAATCAAAAGAATACTCAGAAATGGTAATTGTGTTGACATGACAAAAATAAAACAGTTTTGAGGTCTTTTAAAATCCAGAATTTCTGTTCCAAATTTATTCAAGCCTTATGCTTTTGGCATGTAGTCTCCCTCCCTCTTTCCCCCGCCACCACCCATGCACTGGGAAAGATCCCTTCTCTTCCCATGCCCCTCATGCTTAGACAAGCTCTTCAGACCTTGCTCCTACCTCACTGGATATCCTCATGTTATTCCTTCTGCCAGAGAGTGGAGGTGGTCCCAGAACTCTGGATCCGAAAGCGATATGACAAACATCTTGATTTTTACTGTTCCGCACACTACCTGTTCCCCTGTTAATGAACTGATCTGTTTTGTTCAAAGAAGGTAATAATAGTCCATTAATGGGCATAATGACAAACACCATGTTGCAGTGCTTCTGAAAGTACAATCCAGGTGTCATTTGATCTGAATCCCCCTTCCCCACTACAGGTCGCTTATAAAAAATGCAGATACTGGAGCCCAACATCAGATCTACCAGATCTATAGAATTAGAATCTTGGGGAGGAGCAGCAGAAATCTATAATTTTAACGAGTTCCCCCAAATGGTTCTTATGCTCACTGTCATTTGAGAACCACTGCCATAAATATTCTTCCTCAAAGAGAGAGAGAGAGAGAGAGAAAAGAAAAGAAAGAAAGCTACTAAAAAATACATCTTATTTTCTCTTTAAGGAAATAATTTAAATAAATCTGTTTAACTCAATTGAACAAATATTTGATTGAGCACTCTTGAGCTTTTCCTAGAAGTTGTCAGTGATACAAAATAACTAAGATATATCGCTTGCCCTCAAGGGAGGTGAGAGTACAAGTAAACAGGTAACCATAGCATAAAGCAACTCAGTGGAAATGAAGAAAAGTGACCTCTTGCTCCTCAAAAAATTTAAAATAGAATTACCCTACAATGCAGTAATCACAGTATTGGGTATTTACCCCCCAAATACAAAAACACTAATTTGAAGGCATTCTTGTACCTCTATGTTTATTGCAGTATTATTTACAATAGCCAAACTATGGAAGCAGCCCAAGTGTTCAGTGATAGATGAACAGATAAAGAAGATGTGGTACATATATACAATGGAATATTATTTAGCCATAAAAAGAATGAAGTCTTGCCATTTGCAAAGACATGGATGGAGCCAGAGAGTATAATGTGAAGCGAAACAAGTCAGTCAGAGAAAGACAAATACTGTATGATCTAACTCATATGTAGAATTTAAGAAGCAAGACAAATGAGCAAAGGGGAAAAAAAAAGAGAGAGAGGGACAACCATGAAACAGACTCTTAACTCTAGAGAACAAACTGTTGGTTAGCAGAGGGGAGGTAGATGGGGGGTAAGGGTGAAATAGGGGATGGGGAGTACACTTATTATGATGGGAAAAAAAGAGTAAGTGACCCCTTGAATGGAGTTTGAATGACTGATAAGATTTCAAGAATAAAAGATGTAGGGTGCCCTAGAGAGAAGAAAGTGAATAAAGACAAAGAAGAGTGAACTGGTAGGGTATGCTTGGGAAGCAATGAAATTACCAGTTTAGGTAGAAGGATGGGTTTGGGTCACACTGAAAAGAGCCTTAAATTGCTAAGAGCCTATTCTAAATTTGGTAGGTGATAGGGTATCATTGAAAATTTTGGGGGAGAAGGAGAACAAACTGATAGGACCTCCAGGATAAGGCAGGTGTGCTGACCAAACCTTGCTGCCTTTCCCTTCTGGGCACACAGCGATATTACATTTCTAAGCCTTCCCTGTAGTTATATGGGTCATGTGACTGACTTCTGGTTAATGAGACGTGAGAAGTGAAATGTGAGACGTGTAAACTACTTCTTGGCCCCTAAAACCTCCTGCATAATTCCCCCATACTCTCTCTTCCCTCATCTTGACAAGACGCAGAAGATCCAGGGGAGAGCTGTAAGGCCTGGAGAAGAACCACTAGGTGAAAGGAGTCTGGGTCTCTGAATGACCTCATGGAAGGCTGCCCAAGGAACTCCTGATCGGACGAGGCTGTGGGGCTCTTTTTGACTGCAGGTGAGGGTGATGGACCTTAACTCAAAAAACTGCCTGCAACCTAGAAAACCTTCTGCTATGCCCACTTGCAAGACAGGACCAACCTGAATATTATGATGTTGGCTCCAAGTAAGTCCACATTTGTCCTACAGTCATGGATATATATGAGCTACTGGCTACTTCCTGTCTGACCTATTCTCCAGAAAAAATTCTTATAGTTAGGTAGGTGGTTTCTTTAGCCTCTGCTGCAGAGCTGTAACTTTACATGTGGAGTTAAAAACCACTCTTCTGCAATGGCATGAAAAAAGGCACCAAAGTTTGTGAAAACACGCCATGCTTAGAAAGCTCTACTTGTTTAGATCTGAGTAGAATATGTGTGGGTAAATGGGTGTTTTCTGGGTCTGGTTTTATGTTTGCAGTAGATGAAGCTGAAGAGATGGGCAAGGGCCAGACTGTTGACATGTCCTGAAAGAATGTTTGCTGGACAGAAAATCTAAGGTGGTTGGCTGGCAAAGTGGTGAAGAGATACACCATTCCAGTTTTCTTCAAATTCTTGAAGCCCTGTTAGGTAGAAGAGAGTTTCCATTTGTCCAAAGGGCAGAATCAGAACTAATGAGAAGAACTGACTTCAAGGTTTTAGTCCAACATGAGGAACATCTTTCTTTAAGTATGTCTGGTCACTGTGGTGGAGAATTTTCTGTCATTCTGGCTCTTATTAAGCAGATTCAGATACCAGAGGACTCCCTGCTTTCTATTTCTGGCCTAGTCCTCTCTTCTGAGTTCCACACCTTGCATCCAGTGGCTTTCTTGCTCAGTTCCTCTTCCATGTCTTAAAGACACTTCAAATGGAGAATGTAGTCCAGCGAATGGCACCACAATCCACAGGGTTTGAAGAGTTAGGATCTGGTTGTCATCCCTGACTCCTCTCTCCACCTTCTCCACAGCCAACCCAAGTCTACTTCTCTCTACCTCCTCGGTCAGCACTGCAGTCCAGTGACCGTCATCCTTCTCCTGGATAATCATAGAGCCTCTCAAGGGATCTCCCATGTCCACACTGGCTCCCTGTCCCATGCCCTCTCCAAATTGTAGCCAGAGCAGTCTTACGCAAGCATATACCTGATCAAGTCATTTCTTTTCCTCACTTAAAACTTTTCAATGTCTTCCCTGCTGCAGTTAGGATTAGGAAGAAAGACCTTAACAGTGGCTGCAAAAACCTACATGTTCTGACTTCAGTTCATACCTTTCACCCCTCATTTTCTGCTCTCTCCACAGACTGGCCTCCTCAGTTCTTCCTGCCTACCAGAGCATTTGTGTGTGCTCTTCCCCATGCCTAGAAGGCTCTTCCAGTGTAGGTACTCCCATAACCTTTCCTTCCCATAACTTGTCAAATTGCACTTAAAATTTTTTTTAAAAATTCAGTTTAGTTAACATAGTGTATTATTGGTTTCAGGGATAGAATTTAGTGATTCATCAGTATATATAATATATATAACATAACATAACACCCAGTGCTCATTACATCAAGTGCCCTCCTTAATGCCCAACACCCAGTTACCCCATCCCCTCCCAACCCCCCTCCAGCAACCCTCAGTTTATTTCCTAGAGTTAAGAGTCTTTTCTGGTTTGCCTCCCTCTCTGTTTTTATCTTATTTTTCCTTCCCTTCCCCTATGTTCATCTGTTTTGTCTCTTAAATTCCACATATGAGTGAAATCATATGGTATTTGTCTTTGACTGACTTATTTCCCTTAGCATAATACCCTCTAGTTCCATCCACCTCATTGCAAATGGCAAGATTTCATTCTTTAAAAATTGTACTTTTACGTGTGTTTGTGAGATTCGCTGATAATGTGTGCTTCAGTAGATATAAACTCAGTAGCCTAGTTTGTCACCCCTGAATTGCTAGCCTGGTGCCTGACATGGAATTATAGATCCTTGCTGAGCAAAATGAATGAATCATTAAATGTAATGAGTCAAATGGGATGTTGGATTAAATGACTAAATATTTCTAACTATGGCTAGAATTTCATTTTTCATTTTAAGAAAATTCCAACTGCAGGTTTTATGTGTGAATTGAGGAAGACTGGGCAGGACCGGACAACTGCCAGGATATGGGGGACGAGAAAGAAGGGTCAACAATGACCAAGACATTGATAATTACATGAGTGGTGTGGCTTTCAACATGAGTAGTGCTATGGCACCCCAATCAGATACCTACTCAGGTTACATGTGAAATGTTCTAGTGTTAGCACATAGACTTGGCTGTCTGTGCATTTGTATTTTTTTTAGTCATTATAAATATCCATTTGGAGTTAACAAAACACTGTTAGTCTCTCAGGATCAATAACAGAAAGAAATGACACTCAAATCCCAGGCCAATTGGAAAAATTTATATAGAATCTGTCATCATTTGTACCATTTGTGACCAAGTAGAACAAATCCTAGACTATTGATTTTGTTCTCAAATGTGGATTTTCCCAGAAAGAAAGAGCCACTGAAGGTCCTGAAGGGTATGGGATATGGCTTGGGTCTACATGGGAATTTTTAGTACAGAATTTTAGTACAGAATAGGAACTTTTTTTTTTACTTCCAGTCATGGGAACCATTAGGCTATGGGCATATTTTTTTGCATATCTTTCTGTTCAAACATCTTATGGGGCAATTTCCTCAATGTTTTTTCATATTCTTTATAGTTTCCCCCAACTAATTTAAGCTCCTTTAAGTAGAAAGACCATTTATTTGGTAGTGTATGTACCTCCATCTGTGGAGCCCAGCACAGTACATGGCAGACAATGGATAAAGTTCACCACAATTGTTAAATAGTATTTAAGATTAAAAGGAAGATTTTTTAGGGGAGAGAATATTTCAAAAAATCATACTGACATAGCTCTAGCTATAATTCCAACAAAATGTACAGATTAACTAGTTCGTAGCTATTTAAAAAATTAAAATTCCTAAATACCTTGAATTTTTTAGAGGAATCTCTTACTTAGCAGTGGATGTCCAGTGACCATTCAAGATACACATAAACCTCATATAATATAGTCTTCTAAATCACAGAAAATTAGATATGATTCTGTATTTTATAAGAGGATCTACTATAGGATTTCTTTAAAGAGTAATCTACCACTCTGTATTTAAAGTTAAGTCTATTTTTTAAAATTCACAAATGCTAGTACACTTTTTTCACAAACCAAAGTATACTAATACTCAACCATTAAGTATCTCTTTAATTAAAAGACTTCTTTAAACTTCTTGGTACAATTAACACATACACATTCTTAAAGGCGGTTTCATTTTAGTAATTCTGTTTATAGTCATTAATTGTCACAATTATCTCTATAAACATGTATCATGCTATTTATCTACTATGAGACAATCCTAATTAAAACCTACAAGGAAAAGTAATTTAGACTTTTGGGTTCTAAAATAAAAAATAAAAGGGACAAAGTTTCTATAATGAGAAAAACCTTAATAAAGGAAAACTACAAGCAGAAACGCATGCCTTTTGAATTCTAAAGGGAGCTCTTTTAAGAACTGATATCAATATGCACAATATAAAGTTAAAAATCAAGATTAGATTAAAGTCATGCTCTAGGCGTTTCATTTTCTTGAGTTTGCGGAAAATGAACTTGGTGTAGGTCAGAGATGTTACCATTAATTATTTTGCTATTTTATGAGGGGTACATGCCTTTGTAGTTAGAATATAAAACCTGAGGGTCTACTCTCTAATTGTCTTTTAGCAAAATAAACATTCATTTTTGTCTCAAGATACAATGTTCTAATTATTATAGTCATTTGAGTTTACAGGGTTTTCAAAGCTTAACCAGAAAAACCTGCTGAATTTTCAAATCTAATCATTGAAAGGTCATGCTCATGCTCATTATATCTATAATCTGGCAGTCAAATCAGAATTAGACTTGCCACCAGAATCCAATCTTGAATTGGATTAATTTTTATTTTATTATATGTGCACTATTATAAAGAATGTCAAAAATGCAAAAAAGGCTGATCTAGTAAAGCAATATTATTTTAGACAAGGTACTTAACCTTTTAAGCCTCACTTCCTTTCATAAGATTAGGATAATAATAGTACTTAAGTCATGGTATTTTTGTTAGATTGCATGAAACAATGCATGTAACACGCCAAATACTGTGCTTAGTAGGGACTAAAGCTTAGTAAATATGCTATTAATATCTTCTATCTTGAATAGCATTTAACACTTTACAGAGTCCATTCATAATCACTTATTTCTTCATGCATCCATCCTTTCAGTAGTGACTGAGCACCTGGTCTGAGCAGTTGTATCTCATTAATAAAAAGTTTAAGACATTTTTGAAAGGCAATAAAACATACTACAAACTAAAATTAGAATATCTCTTTCTCCTCTAAACTTGAGTATGACCTTAGACAATGTCATCTGTGAGTAAAGTTAGGATATGGCAACAAGATAAAAAGTAACAGAGCACAAGA
>NW_027397077.1:14713906-14722667 GCF_003265705.2 Callorhinus ursinus
TGGAAGGTAGAATGTGTGGAGAAGTGAATCTGAGGCGACATTCAGGAAGATAGACCACGGAGGGAGGGAGCCTCCTCAGCCAGCTACCGGCAAGTGACAGAGCAGCGGAGCAGAAAATCAGAACTTTTAGAAGTCCGCTCTGCTGAGGGACGTTGCTCCAGTGGCTAAGTGGGGGTGGAGCCCTCGCTGGGGCAGTGTGGTCTCAGGACCCTCGGGGTCACATAAAGACTGGGGGTGCCGCTGTGCAGCAGAGCTCACAGGTTTTCAGAGCGGGGAAGCCCGCTGCAGAGACGGAGCTGAGGAGAGGGCTCTCAGCTTGGGGTTGTCATAAACCGTGATCCACAGCACAGTCGGGCCACTGCTCCTCCAGCAGGGACCCAACAAGCGGCAGATCCAGGGAGACTCCCCTTCCTCCCCTGGGAGGAGTGGTGTGTGAGTGCACCGCAGGGATCTGCTGAGTTTGGAGACTCCAAACGGGGTCTTGTGCCAGAGATAGAAATGCTCGGTCATAGGCCAGTGAGCATGGATTGCGGCGGGAGACCAGGGAGACAGGAGTGATTGACTGCTTTTCTCTGGGGGCATGCTGAGGAGTGGGGCTCCGACCTCTCGGCTCCTCTGGGACCAGCCATTTTCACTCTTGACCTCCAAAGCTGTACAGAAACCTTGCAGGGAACAAAAGCTACCGAGAGCAAACCCGAGCAGATTAGCTAGCCTGGCCCCTGGCAAGGGCAGGGCAGTTCCACCTCCAGCAAACACACTTGACAATCACTACAACAGGCCACTCCCCCAGAAGATCCTCAAGAACATCCAGCCAAGACCAAGTTTACTGATCAATGAGAATGGCAGAACTCCAGCACTAGGGGAACACAGCACATAGAATTCATGGCTTTTTTCCCATGATTCTTTAGTCTTTCAAAGTTAATTTTCAAAATTTACTTATTTTTCTCTTTTTCTATTTTTTTAGTTGAATTTTTCTTCTTTCCTTTTTCAACCAACATTTTATCAATTCCTTTTTTAAAATCTTTAAAAATTTTTCATTTTTACAGTCATATCTCTTCATTGTATTTAACCTTTTTTTTTTGGTATATATATAAGCTTTTCTTTCTTTAAAATTTTGGGATACAGTTTCTTCTAACAGACCAAAATATACCCTAAATCTAGTGTATGATGTTGTTCTAGTCTCCTGCCTGATCACATTCTCTCTCTCATTTAAAAAAATTTTTTTTCATTCTTTTTTCAAACAACTTCTTATCAATTCCTTTTTAAAAATCTTTTAATTTTCATCTTTACAGTCATATTCCATTGCTTCATCATATTTACCCTTATGTTTGTATATATATAAGCTTTTCTTTCTTTAAAATTTTGGGAGGCAATTTCTTCTAACAGGCCAAAATACACCCAAAATCTAGTGTGTGGCTCTGTTATATTCACTAGTCTGATCATATTTTTTTTTTTCCCTTTCTTCCCCCACCCCCAGTTTCAGGTCTTTTCTGATTTGTTTAGTGTATATTTTTCTGGGGTCATTACCCTTTTAGCTTTTTTTTTTTTTTGCATTTTGTTCTCTCATTCATCTATTCTCCTCTGGACAAAATGACAAGACAGAAAAACTCACCTCAAAAAAAAAAAAAAAAGAACAAGAGGCAGTACCGACTGCCAGGGACCTAATCAATACAGACATTAGTAAGATGTCAGAACTAGAATTCAGAATGACGATTATAAAGATACTAGCTGGGCTTGAAAAAAGAATAGAAGATACTAGAGAATCCCTTTCTGGAGAAATAAAAGAACTAAAATCTAACCAAGTTGAAATCAAAAAGGCTATTAATGAGGTCCAATAAAAAATGGAGGCTCTAACTGTTAGGATAAATGAAGTAGAAGAGAGAATTAGTAATATAGAAGACCAAATGACGGAGAATAAAGAAGCTGAGAAAAAGAGAGATAAACAACTACTGGATTATGAGGGCAGAATTTGAGAGATAAGTGATACCATAAAGTGAAACAACATAGAATAATTGGGATCCCAGAAGAAGAAGAAAGAGAGAGAGAGGCAGAAGGTATATTGGAGCAAATTATAGCAGAGAACTTCCCTAATTAGGGGAAGGAAACAGGCATCAAAATCAGGAGGCACAGAGAACCCCCTCAAAATCAATAAAAATAGGTCAACAACCTGACATCTAATAGAAAAACTTACAAGTCTCAGAGACAAAGAGAAAATCCTGAAAGCAGCTCAGGACAAGAGGCCCGTAACCTACAAGGGTACAAACATTAGACTGGCAGCAGACCTATCCACAGACCTGGCAGGCCAGAAAGGACTGGCATGATATATTCAAAGCACTAAACAAGAAAAATATGCAGCCAAGAATACTATATCCAGTTAGGCTGTCATTGAAAATAGCAGGAGAGATAAAAAGCTTCCAGGACAAACAAAAACTAAAAGAATTTGTGAAAACCAAACCAGCCCTCCAAGAAATATTGAAAGGGGTCCTCTAAGCAAAGAGAGAGCCTAAAAGCAACATAGACCAAAAGGAACAGAGACAATATACAGTAACAGTCACCTTACAGGCAATACAGTGGCACTAAATTCATATCTTTCAATAGTTACCTGAATGTAAATGGGCTAAATGCCCCAATCAAAAGACATAGGGGATCAGATTGGATAAAAAAAAACAAGACCCATTGATATGCTGTCTGAAAGAGACTCATTTTAGATGCAAAGACACCTCCAGATTTAAAGTGAGGGGGTGGAAAATTATTTACCATGCTAATGGACATCAAAAGAAAGCTGGGGTGGCAATCCTTATATCAGACAAATTAGATTTTAAACCAAAGACTATAATAAGAGATGAGAAAGGACACTACATCATACTTAAAGGGTCTATCCAACAAGAAGATCTAACAATTTTAAATATCTATGCCCCTAACATGGGAGCAACCAATTATATAAGCCAGGTAAAAACAAAATGAAAGAAACACATTGACGACAATACAATAATTGTAGGGGACTTTTAACACACCTCTCATTCAAATGTACAGATCATCTAAACAAAAGACCAACAAGGAAATAAAGGCTTTAAATGACACACTGGACCAGATGGACTTCACAGATATATTCAGAACATTCCATCCCAAAGCAACAGAATACATATTCTTCTTGACTACACATGGAACATTCTCCAGAATACATCACATCCTGAGTCACAAATCAGGTCTCAACCAGTACCAAAAGATTGGATCATTCCCTGCATATTTTTGGACCACAATGCTTTGAAACTAGAACTCAATCACAAGAGGAAAGTTGGAAAGAACTCAAATACATGGTGGCTAAAAAGCATCCTACTAACAAATGAATGGGTCACTAGGAAATTAAAGAAGAATTTAAAAAATTCATGGAAACAAATGAAAATGAAAATACAACTATTCAAAATCTTTGGGATGAAGCAAAGGCAGTCCTAAGAGGCAAGTATATAGCAATACAAGCCTTTCGCAAGAAACAAGAAAGGTCTCAAATACACAAACTAACCCTACTCCTAAAGGAGCTGGAGAAAGAACAGCAAATAAAGCCTGAACCCAGCAGGAGAAGAGAAATAATAAAGATCAGAGCAGAAATCAATGAAATAGAAACCAAAAGAACAGTAGAACAGATCAACGAAACTAGGAGCTGGTTCTTTGAAAGAATTAATAAGATTGATAAAGCCCTGGCCAGAGTTATCAAAAAGAAAAGTGAAAGGACCCAAATAAATAAAATCATGAATGAAAGAGGTGAGATCATAACAAACACCAAAGAAATACAAACAATTATAAGATCATATTATGAGCAACTATACGCTAGCAAATTAGTTAATCTGGAAGAAATGGATCCATTCCTAGAGACTATAAACTACCAAAACTGAATGAGGAAGAAATACAAAACTTGAACACACCCATAAGGAGTAAGGAAATTGAAGTGGTAATCAAAAAACTCCCAACAAACAAGGGCCCAGGGCCAGATGGCTTCCCATTTAAAGAAGAATAAATACCTATTCTTCTGAAGCTGTTTCAAAAAAGAGAAATGGAAGGAAAACTTCCAAACTCATTTTATGAGGCCAGCATTACCTTGATCCCCAAACCAGACCAAGACCCCATCAAAAAGGAGAATTACAGTCCAATATCCCTGATGAACATGGATGCAAAAATTCTCATCAAAATACTAGCCAGTAGGATCCAACAGTACATTAAAAGGATTATTCACCATGACCAAGTGGGATTTATTTCTGGACTGCAAGGTTGGTTCAAATTCTGCAAATCAATCAATGTGATACAACACATTAATAAAAGAAAGAACAAGAACCATATGATCCTCTCAATAGATGCAGAAAAAGCATTTGACAAAGTACAGCATCCTTTCTTGATTAAAACTCTTCACAGTGTACGGATAGAGGGTGCATACCTCAATATCATAAAAGCCATCTCTGAAAAACCCACAGTGAGTATCATACTCAATTGGGAAAAACTGAGAGCTTTCCCCCTAAGGTCAGGAACACGGCAGGGATGTCCACTATCACCAGTGCTGTTCAACATAGTACTAGAAGTCCTAACCACAGCACTCAGACAACAAAAAGAAATAAAAGACAACCAAATCAGCAAAGAAGTGAAACTCTCACTTTTTGCAGATGATATGATACTTTATGTAGAAAACCCAAAAGACTCCACCCCAAAACTGCTAGAACTCATACAGGAATTCAGTAAAGTGGCAGGATATAAAATCAATGCACAGAAATCAGTTGCATTTATATACACCAACAACAAGCCAGAAGAAAAATTTTAAGGAGTAGATCCCATTTACAATTGCACACCAAACCATAAAATACCTAGGAATAAATCTGGCCAAAGAGGCAAAGGATCTATACTCAGAAAACTACAGAATACTCATGAAAGAGATTGAGGAAGACAGAAAGAAATGGAAAAACGTTCCATGTTCATGGATTGGAAGAACAAATATTGTGAAGATGTCTATGCCACCCAGAGCAATCTACACATTTAATGCAATCCGTGTCAAAATACCGTAAACTTTTTTTGAAGAAATGGAAAAAATAATCCTAAAATTTGTATGGAACAAGAAAGACCCTGAATAGCCAGAGGAATGTTGAAAAAGAAAAGCAAAGCCAGTGGCATCACAATTCCGGACTTCCAGCTCTATTACAAAGCTGTCATCATCAAGACAGTATGGTACTGGCACAAAAACAGACACATAGGTCAATGAAACAGAAGAGAGAGCCCAGAAATGGACCTTCAACTCTATGGTCAACTAATGTTTGACAAAGCAGGGAAGAATGTCCAATCCAAAAAGACAGTCTCTTCAACATATGGTGTTGGGAAAATTGGATAGCCACATGGAGAAGAATGAAACTGGACCATTTCCTTACACCACACACGAAAACAGACTCAAAATGGATGAAAGACCTAAATGTGAGACAAGAGTCCATCAAAATCCTAGAGGAGAACATAGGCAGCAACCTCTTCAACCTCAGCTGCAGCAACTTCTTCCTAGAAACATTGCCAAAGGCAAGGGAAGCAAGGGCAAAAATGAACTATTGGGACTTCATCAAGATAAAAAGCTTTTGCACAGCAAAGGAAACAGTCCACAAAACCAAAAGGCAACCGACAGAATGGGAGAAAATATTTGTGAATGACATATCAGATATAGGGCTAGTATCCAAAATCCTTAAAGAACTTATCAAACTCAACACCCAAAGAACAACTAATCCAATCAAGAAATGGGCAGAAGACATGAACAGACATTTCTGCAAAGAAGACATCCAAATGGCCAACAGACACATGAAAAAGTGCTCAACATCACTCTGCAGCAGGGAAATACAAATCAAAACCTCAATGAGGTACCGCCTCACACCAGTCAGAATGGCTAAAATTAATAAGTCAGGAAATCACAAATGTTGGCGGGGATGCGGAGAAAGGGGAACCCTCCTACACTGTTGGTGGGAATGCAAGCTCGTGCAGCTACTCTGGAAAACAGTATGGAGGTTCCTCAAAAAGTTGAAAATAGAGCTTTCCTATGACCCAGCAATTGCACTACTGGGTATTTACCCCAAAGATACAAATGTAGTGATCCCAAGGGGCACGTGCACCCCAATGTTTATAGAAGCAATGTCTCCCCAATAGCTAACTATGGAAAAAGCCTAGATGTCCATCAACAGATGAATGGATAAAGATGTGGTATGATGGAATATTATGCAGCCATCAAAAAATGAAATCTTGCCATTTGCAACGATGTGGATGGAACTAGGGGGTATTATGCTAAGTGAAATAAGTCAATCAGAGAAAGACAAGTATTATATGATCTCACTGATATGTGGAATTTGACAAACAAGGCATAGGGGATCATAGGGGAAAGGAGGGAAAAATGAAACAAGACAAAACCAGAGAGGGACACAAACCGTAAGAGACTCTTAATCTCGGGAAACAAACTGAGGGTTGCTGGAGTGGAGTGGGGTGGGAGGGATGGGGTGGCTGGGTGATGGACACTGGGGAGGGTATGTGCTATGGTGAGTGCTGTGAATTGTGTAAGACTGATGAATCACAAACCTGTACCCCTGAAACAAATAATACATGATATGTTAAAAAAAATTAAAAAAAAAAAAGGTCTCAGTAGCCTAGTTCTTGGTCTTTAGTATTAATGAGTAAAGAAACCTTTTCAGGGAAACAATTTTATTATCTCAAGAAAGAGATTCAAAAAGATTTTGAATAGAGTGGAGCTTAAATAGACTTTGGTAGATAATTTCCATTATTTGGTTTTGGAAATAGCACAGTTTTGTATAACACAAGAAGGCTCCCCAGAAGAAAATCCTTAAAACAAGTAGTGAGAAATTGCTCAATGGGAGAAAGCAGTTAAGAATTCATCTCTGAAACCAGACTGCCTGGTCACATCCTAGGTCTACCACTCACTAATTACTTTGTCTCTGTGAGCCTCAGTATCCTTATCTACAAAATGGTGATTATGATGGTTTCTACACAAAAAGGCATATGAGAGGATTAAATGGGATAAATGATATGTGATGGTTAAATTTATATAACAACTTGACTGGGCTCACAAGGTTCCCAAATTAAACATTGCTCTGAGTATGACTGTGAGGACATTTCTGGATGAAATGAACATTTTAATTGGTAAATTCCACCCCAAGTTACGTGGATCTCATCACCCAATCCAAGGAGGACCTGAATAGAACAAAAAGGTGGAGGAAGGGAGACTTTGATCCCTCTGCCTGACCCCTTAAGGTAGGACATTGGTATTTAGCCATCCTCAGACTGGTGCTTTCACTATTGGCTCTCCTGGATTTGGACAGGAACTGCACCATTGGCTCTTCTGGGTCTCCAGCTTGACCAATGCAGATCCTGGGACTGCTCAGTTTCCATAACTGCATGACCCAATTCCTTATGATAGGTCTCTCTCTCTCTCTCTCCCTCTCTCTCTCTATATATATTCTAAAACCAAATGATGGAAATTATCTATCAAGGCCTATATTATATGTAAGTTGTATATATGTGTGTGTTCTGTTTCTCTGGAGAAACTTGACACTGTGTAAAGGATACAGCAAAAAGTCACTAAACATTAATGGTGATGATGATGATTATTTGCTGCTTAATATACTCACCTGCTCAAATTATATGGCTAGCATTTCATTCACTCACTTGATCACTTAATTAACAAATATCTATTGAGTTCCTGGTAAGTGTTGAGCTAGGTGCTAAGGATACAACAATAAGTAGGACCCCTGCAGTTTTGAAGCTCACATTCCCCTTGGGGAGACAGCAATAAGCAAACAATTAAGTAAAAAGAACATATCAGGTAAGGATAAGTGCTGTGATGGAAATAAAAGCAGGGTGATGTTACAGAGAGGGTGTCTTGGGGGTTATTGGATGATTATAGCCTCGTGTTCATCACTATGTGAACTATTTGTAAAAATGTATGTGAGCATAACTGATACAGTATAGATTGTCATAGATATTCCCCTATTATATCATAAATAAACAAGTTTAATATGCAACTATATACTTAAAAGATTTTCGTCATTAATTTTGGATTTCCTTCCCATTATATATTTTAAATGAGAATACTGACATTAAGTAAAGAAATATATTTTAATTTTCTAGCAATTCTCTGGGCTTTTCAAAAGACAGAAAGGTATACAGAAGAAACTAAACATTTCTCATAGTTGCTCTAACATAATATATATCTACTGACATCACAAATCATGAACATATTTAGAAAGTTACAATTCTCTAACAGAGGAAGATATGAGAAGTCAGTCTTATTTTCCTGCCCCTACCTCTACTAGTCCATGTTCCTAAAGGTTATTAATTTTCGTGTGTTTCCTTAAAAAAAATGTACCCCAAAGATACAAATGTAGTGATCCGAAGGGGTACGTGCACCCCAGTGTTTATAGCAGCAATGTCCCTAATAGCCAAACTACAGAAAGAGCCAAGATGTTCATCGATAGATGCATGGATAAAGAAGATGTGGTATATATATAATGGAATATTATGCAGCCATCAAAAAAAGAAATCTTGCCATTTGCAACGACGTGGATGGAACTAGAGGGTATTATGCTAAGCGAAATAAGTAAATCAGAGAAAGACATGTATTATATGATCTCACTGATATGAGGAATTCTTAATCTCAGGAAACAAACTGAGGGTTGCTAGGGTGGTGGGGGATGGGAGGGATGGGGTGGCTGGGTGACAGACATTGGGGAGGGTATGTGCTATG
>NW_027397077.1:14722767-14803099 GCF_003265705.2 Callorhinus ursinus
GGTGGGGGGGGGGGGGGTGTGTGTTAGCCTGGTGGTGTGTATTAAAGAGGGCATGTATTGAATGGAGCACTGGGTGTTATATGCAAACAATGAATCATGGAACACTACATCAAAAACTAATGATGTAATGTATGGTGATTAACATAACATAATAAAATAAAACTAAAAAATACAAATGTATATTATAAATATATAAACATACCGTTAGAGATGATAGACTCTGAAAAACAAACTCAGGGTTCTAGAGGGGAGGGGGTGGGGGGATGGGTTAGCCTGGTGATGGGTATTAAAGAGGGCACGTTCTGCGTGGAGCACTGGGTGTTACTCACAAACAATGAATCATGGAACACTACATCAAAAACTAATGATGTAATGTATGGTGATTAACATAACAATAAAAATTATTTAAAAAAATAAAAAAATAAACATATACTATAAAATACAAATAAAATACATAAATATAAAAAAATGTACTCCTATACCAGCGTCCCTAGGTAACTATCTTGTTTATTTACTACATCAGTGGGCTCATACAGAGACAACATCCTAGCTTTCCATGTGTCACTGATGGACACACACAGCTCTGAGACCTTTCCAGACCATGACAAGCAGATCATGTCTGTTGTAGCTGCATCCATAATATCTTATTTGTGGGTATTTTTTTTAAAGATTTTATTTATTTATTTGACAGAGAGAGAGAGAGCTCAAGTAGGTAGAGCGACAGGCAGAGGCAGAGGGAGAAGCTGACTCCCCGCTGAGCAGGGAGCCCGATGCGGGGCTCGATCCCAGGAGCCCGGGATCATGACCTGAGCCGAAGGCAGACGCTTAATGACTGAGCCACCCAGGGGCCCCATTTGTGGGTATTTAATCAACTCCCTACTATGCACAAGTAATTCGTCTCCAGTTTTGTCATTATAAGCCATACTGTAATAGACATCTAAAGGAGAAATGTAAAGGTTGGAATGAGTCAGTCCTGTAAAAGCAGCACAACTACGCAACAGATTAGATGTGGTTTTCACATTTACTATTATATTAATATTTATATATCAAAGTTTCTTCAATATTTGGTGGAAATATCACAGAAAAATTGAAATTCATTCTATATATGATTTGTGACATCTTTGCTGTAACAAATTTCACAGATACTGATCAATATCCACACTAAATTCCTTTCACATTAAAAAAAATTTTTAAATAAAGGAATGTGACGTGGTATGCCTTAGTTTTACTAAAGATGGGGAAAGAGGTTATATAATTCAAACGTAAGAGACAGTTGAGTTCACTCTGACTTATTTCAGACACTGGACCCAGAAATTGTGGCATCTCTTTAAACCAACAATCTTAAGACAAGGCTTAGCTGAAAGTGTGAGTTTAGAAAAGTGTTTTGTTGAGGCGCCTTGGCAGCTTGTCAGTTAAGTGTCCAACTTTTAATTTCGGCTCAGGTCATGATCTCAGGGTTGTGAGATCGAGCCCCACATCCGGCTCCGAGCTGAGCAAGGAGCCTGCTTAAGATTCTTTCCCTCTGCACCCCCACCCCCCGGCTTGCACACACTCTCTCTCTAAAAAAAAAGGAGAAAAATGTTTTGTTTTTTCCTGAAGTCATAATCTAAATCCTTTTTCTTTTAGGTTCTCCTTTACAGTGCATTTTGTTACTTGATTTGAATTTTGCTTTCATAATGTGAAACCCAAAGAAATTCTAATAAGATCTCACCAGTGCCAACTGTAGTTGGATGATTATTTCATGGTTTTGCTAAATGCATTAACTTACCTATTTTCAGTTGTGCTAGGAAATAGGGATGCCAGTCTTTTCTTATTTAGATAGGAGTAGAAGGCCAATAAGACTGCTGCTGTAGAAGAGTGCACTTGGGAAAACTGCCTCCTAATTTTTAGGCCAATCACTAGTTTTGATTTGTGCTTAGTGGACCATTGCATCTTGCCATTAGTAGCCGAATTCTCAACTTCAATGACCAGACCTGAATCTCTGGTTCAATTAAACTGGGGTTCCATTAATGAAAATAAGATCATTAGAGACCCCCCAGTTATCTGCAGACTAACAGTCATTAGCTAACGTGCACTGGGAACTGACAAGGTGAACGGTGTAGAAGTGTGGTAACACTGGCTTTTCGGAAACACAATTATCTTATTAATATCATTAAATGCTCTTGATCAAGTTACATGCCATTCAACAAAATGCACTCTAAAATGGAAGTTTTAAGGTCTCCTCTTTTTGCTCGAGTGAACATACTAGAAAGCATCCATTGGAAGCCACGATTTATTTCTGTGGCAACTTCACTGGGATCTCAGTGTGTGCATTTATAATAAAGCACCACAATGTACATGGATACTGTACAGTTAGTTATAAGAGCACAGTCATTTTCTCATGCAGTTCAAAAATCTCATCATGGGGAGTCCATTTTTCAGACAGACACAAAAACAAATAGTTGACATGAAGAAATATCTCCTGGCTTTTCCAAGATTAGAAAGTCTGCCCTTGGGCAGACTTATTCATTAGCTACACCTTTCAAATAAAATATCTCAATTATTATTATTATATATATTTATAGTAAGTTTCAAAGCCCACAAATGACAAAAATAGCAATGGAAACATATTTGTAGAAGGAGAACCACAGAGTTCAATGTACAGCAGCCCCCTCCCATCCCTGGGAGATATGTTCCCAGACCCCCAATGGATGCCTAAAACTGGATAGTGCCAAACCATACATATTCCATTTTTTCCTATACATACATACCTCTGATAAAGTTTAATTTATACATTAGGCACAGTAAGAGAATCACAACAACTAATAATAAAATAGAACAATTATAACAATATACTGTAATAAAAGTTATGTGAATGTGTTCTCTAAACTATCTTATTGGGCCATACTCACTGTTCTTGTGATGATGCAAGATGATAAAATTTCTACGTGACAAGATGACGTGAGGTGGATGATGTCGGTGTGTGACCTAGTGTTAGGCTACTGTTGACTTTCTGATGCTACATCAGAAGGAGGATCATCTGCTTCTGAACCACACTTGACCGCAGGTAACTGAAACCTCAGGTAAGGGAGGACTGCTGTATGTTCATGTAATCTTAGCTGCCATGCATGTCCAATGAGCTTTTCTTTAAGACAAACCTTATGGTTATAAAGGAATAGAAATATAATTGGGATTCACAGGGCAGAAGCAATATGCTATTAGGTGATGATTATTAATTTCCTTCTTTGTTCCTTCTTTCCTTCCTTCTTTCTTTCTCTCTCCTTCCTCCCTCTCCTTCCTTCCTTCCTTCCTTCCTTCCTTCCTTCCTTCCTTCCTTCCTTCCTGCCTGCCTTCCTTCCTTCCTTTCCTTCCTTCCTCCCTTCCTTCCCTCCCTCCCTTCTTCCTCCCTTCCTCCCTTCCTCCCTTTCTCTCTTTCTCTCTTTCTTACATAGCGGGCTCCATGCCCAGTGTGGAGCCGAACACAGGGCTTGAACTCATGAACCTGAAATCAAGACCTGAGCTGAAATCAAGAGTCAGATGCTTAACTGACTGAACCACCCAGGCACCCCCGATTATTAATTTTCTGTATATGTGACTCAAGTTGACTATCATTATGTATTATTGGGATCACATTTACGGAATTTGCAAAATACATACTAATATCCTCTTCTAAAAGTTGAGATCAAATATGGCCTATGAACAGTTTCTGTTTCATTATAATACTGAGTTAATGATGCAATTAATATTTATTCAAATTCCTCTTTAATCTCAAGCATCATACATGTCCTTGAACTTTAAATTAAAAAAAGACACTTAAAA
Organism: Callorhinus ursinus; assembly: GCF_003265705.2. Classification (NCBI taxonomy): domain Eukaryota; kingdom Metazoa; phylum Chordata; class Mammalia; order Carnivora; family Otariidae; genus Callorhinus; species Callorhinus ursinus. The sequence continues at coordinate 14,726,566 of NW_027397077.1, forward strand.
TATCTGGATATAGACTTGCATTTTCATTTAAAAACATAATTAATTCTTAAAACATTAAGCTAGAGAGATAAAAGAAGAAAAGAGCATTCACAATTGCTCTGAGTTATCTGATAGGCTTTACAGCTTAGTCATTTCTGTTACTGAAAGCATTCACAGACTATTAGATACAGATTGAGTGTTTGGTTATCAAAAATACCCTTGCTCCTTTCATTCTGTGGTGAATCTTCCATTGAGATTGATTTGTGACCTGAGGTGTTTACGGTGGCTGTCTGGGGAATAAGATCTTTTTCATCCTTCTATATATTTTCTAAAGGTTCTTTAATGAACACGGGTTATATATAGTCTCTCTCCCTAAAGAGAGTGTATATAATAAATATACAAATTCTTGCTACCTATGCCCTGTGCAACCAAAATGTCCTGCCTAAATTTGGCAATTGTGGAAATAGGTGATGGGGACATGGGGGTTTTTATGTCTTCTCTCTACTTTTCTGGAAGTTTAGAAATTTCATAACCGAGAGTTTAGAATTATAGTGTCTACTTACACATAGTCCCCTGCCAGGGTTTATATTGAAGAAGTTACAAAATAGGTCCCAATTCTCCAGGAATATACAATTTAGGACATGTAATGCTGATGAGGATTAACATAAAAAAATACACCAAGAAGGGTGCCTAGGTGGCTCCGTGGGTTAAGCTTCTGACTCTTGGTTTCGGCTCATGTTGTGATCTCAGGGTCTTGAGATTGAGCCCTGCCTCAGACTCCAAGCTCAGTAGGGAGTCTGCTTAAGATTCTCTCCCTCTGCCCCTCCCCCTGCTCACTCACGTGTGCTCTCTTTCTCTCAAATAAATAAATAAAATCATAAAAAATACACCAAGAATAAATACAGCATAAATAGAGTAAAACAGTTCATTTCTATAACTCACTCATTTTCTCATAGCTCTCTCTTCTCCCCAGCTTCTCCTTTGACCTCTCTCAAACTTTGACCCCACTCTCTTCCCCATCTGTTATCTGAGAATCAACAAGTCCTGCTTGTGTTTCCCCTGCACATCTTTCAGGCTCATCACTTATCAAGGAGCCACTGACATTTTATGCCCAGATGGCTGCAAAGACATCTGAGTTGTAATTCTTAATCTCTGGTCTCACTTGATTTAAAAATTCATCTTGACTCGTGATGTCAAATTCATCCTCCTAAGAAAGGCTTTGTTGTGTCTCTACTTTAGGAGCAGGAGGCACTCTTCTTGTATTCTTCTGACCCAGCCATTCTGCCCACTAGGCCATTCCTCTTACTAATCCCTCAGGAAACTCATCCATGCATTTTGCTGTCTCCTTGTCTTTGCTCAGTCTTCTGCACCACCTTACACTTCCATAAATCTTATATTTATTTATAATAAAAACATACACAAGTATTTACTGAATACTTTCAAGACCTACTTCTTCCTCCACAAGTGCCTAATTACGACCACCATTTTACCTTCCTTGGGATTACTTCTGTGTTTTTGAGTGTCATCTAAGCCACAGGACTTTTGTTTGGATAAGTGACCCAGTGGTTCTCAACCCTACTGCACCTTAGAATCACTGAAGGCATTTAAAAAATATCCATCCAAGGCCAATTAAATTAGCATCTCAAGATGAAGCATAGGCATTAGGAAAAAAATTTTTTTACATAAATTATTTATAAAATGTCCCAGGTGATTCTAACAAACAGGAAGTTGAGACTCACTCATCTAAATAATATTAGGTTTCTTAATTTGTACATACTATTCATTCATTTGGTCAAGAGTTATGAGTATCTACTACAGAGGTACAAAACTGGTAGCCCTGACATGGTTTGTTAGGCTTATAGAATATTTTCAAAAAATTTTAGACTTTAGACAATATTTTAGAATTGGAAGATTTATCATAAACATTGAACTACCTAGCTCCTCTTGAAAAAAAAAAAAAGGAAGATCTGGTGAGACTGTGCATGAATTCTTACAAGGCAACACTTGGCTAGAATGGAATTGCAGTATCCCTACCAAATGGAGAATGAGCTTCTAGTTTGCTACAGTCCTCATCACTCCCTATTGCTCCCTCACAGGGACTGAGTACTAACTACCATTTATTCTATCATTTGCATAGTTGTTAATGTTACTGCTTTAACAGTAGAGAACAATTCTTTGAAGCCCTCCCTGATTCCTTTCCCCTAATGACCCCCTCCACTCCCAATGAGGCTCACTGTTGAGTAAAATATGTTTCTATGTGTCAAATATCCAGGCATCCAGCCCACTTTATTCATTTATATTATCTGACTGGCCTCCATAATAATTTGAATTTGCAGCCCCTGGCCTGCAAACACTGTGGTAAACAGTGTGTTAGATGCTAGGGATATAGAAGAATGAGGTACAGTGTTCTTTTTGGAAGAAGTCACACTTTATTGGGAAATGCAGACATATTAAAAAGTATTGTAAAAAAAAGAAAAGGAAAAAAAAAGTCAGGGAAAGAAGGGAACAGTGCTTGTTAGAATTAGGAAAGACTGCACAGAAGAGGTAGCATTTGAGTTGGATCTAGAAAAGTGAATTGGGAGTGTTTATAGGCAGAAAGGCAAGGAAGCTGTTTTAGGCCAAGAAACAGCAATCCCCAAATACGAACGTGTGAAAGCCCACAGCATGGTCAGAAAATCGCACATGGGGAATGAGAGATGAAACTCGAGTAGGTTGGGATAGGGGAGGTTGGTTTTGTGTGAATTCCCAAGGGTTTTTTAATTTTGTCTTCTAAGATAGTGGGAAAGGCATTAAAGGTCTTTAACTGAAGAGAGACATGATCACATTTCTATTTCTATTATCAGAAAGATAATTCTGACAGCAATGGGTAGATTAACTGGGAGGCTAAGGTGAGCGATGGTGGGCACCCGATCAATGAAAGCAACAACAGGATAGAGGAGCAGACAGATTCGAGAGATGTTTTAGAAGTATAACTGGCTGGGCCTGGAAGAGTACAGGAAAAGGAGAGGACTAATCAAGGATGTTTTGATTTGGTATGTAAAAACCCAGAAAATATTTTAGCTGCTGAAGAGAAATTTAAAATGATTTATCACAGACACGAGTTGATGTTAGAGTGACTTAATATTTAACTTCAAGCTATAAAGCATCATTGTGGTGCGGGTTTTTTTTTAACCCTTTTTTTGGTCTTTCAAATAAATATGCTTATAATTTAGGTGCCTGGTGCATACCTGAATCTGCTGAACTTAGAGGATGACCTCCAAATTTTATTTCAGTTTGGCGGAGTTTAGTCATGTTTAGCAGCTGTGTGACTTGTGGAACATCTGTCGTTAGTTGGCAGCTTCGTGGAATAATGTCTGTAGGTTCAGCTGTTGGAAAGGGAACACCATATCCAGCTGAAAATAAAGACAAACATTCATTCCCCAAATGTAAGTCATTTTTGCCAAATGGACATATCTTATAAATGAAACCAATTGAAGTAAAGCATTTTAGAATATGACTTTGAATGAGTTACTCAAACTTATGGCCTCAGCTTTCTCATCTGTAAAATGAGCATTGTAATTTTACTGCTTACTTTGTAGGACTGTAGGAAAGATTAAATGAGATAAAGTATATAACATATAGAGCAGGTTCAGAGACTTGTGCAATAAATGAGAGCATTCATTGGATAGATTTTATACTTATTTTTCAATACTAGCAGGTGACTCAAGAAAAGAGCTAGTTAGGTGTGCTCTGATGCAGATTTCTGGGAGTACAGTGGCTCATTTGTGAGAGATCAATGACACAAAGACCTAGTTGAATAAGCACCTAGAGCCACTATATGAGTAAATTTTTAACTTTTTATTTTGAAATAATTTGAGATCTACAGAAAAGTTATAAAAATAGTAGAGTTCTTAATACCTTTTACTCAGCTTCCCCTAATGTTAACATCTTACCTTTGAATACTTCCAAAGAAAGAACAGTTTATTATAATTAAAATAGTATTTTTATTATTGTAATTTGTATTCCTAATGAAATTTGATATCATTCATATATATTTACACAGATATACAAATTTCCAGTTTAGTAAATTTTGTGTTCATGTTCTTAACCCATTTTGGTATTAGACCATTATGTTCTTATTTATTTGTATGATCTCTCTTATGGCAAACATATTAAGCCTTGTCATATGTAGTAAGCAGGAATTAAAACGGTATTAGCATTCCAAAAAGCAATTCTCCTATATGTATCAAAAGCCTTAAAAATGTACATGCCGTTTTACTCCATAATTTCACTTTACGAATCTTTTCTCTCTCTCTTTTTTTATGGGAGAGAGAGAGAGCATGCACGCACATGCTTGCCGGGTGGGGAGGGGCGGAGGAACAGGGATAGTCTTAAGCAGACTCTCCTGAGTGTGGAGCCCCAAATGGGACTCGAGGCTTGATCTGATGACCCAGAGATCATGACCTGAGCTGAAACCAAGAGTTGGCTGCTTAACTGACTGCACCACCCAGGTGTCCCTGAGTCTTTTCTAAAAGAAAAAAAAAATCAGAAACAGATGAAAGATCTATGTAAATAGGTGTTTATAATTTTTGAAAAATAATCACCTTGAATTACCAGTAAAGAGCTACAAGAAATTCTATTTATGAAGATGGCTTAATGATGTGGGAAAGACTCATGATAGGAAGTTAAGTGAAAGTAATATATACAAAACTCTAACTCTACTGTAGAAAATCAATAAATAAAATGTGTGCACGGCAGAAACATTAAAATGAAATATATCGAAGTGCAAAATAACTTTTGATGGTTAGCTTAAGTGTAGGCTTTATTTTTTCTACATAAAAATGTGTTAATTTTTATAAGTAAATTTTTTTTAAAGATTTTATTTATTTATTTGGCAGAGAGAGACACAGTGAGAGAGGGAACACAAGCAGGGGGAGTGGGAGAGGGAGAAGCAGGCCTCCTGCAGAGCAGGGAGCACGATGCGGGGCTAGATCCCAGGACCCTGGGATCATGACCTGAGCCAAAGGCAGACGTCTAATGACTGAGCCACCCAGGTAAAATTTCTAATTTTAGAATCTAGTGGAAAAAATGTGTGTGTGTGTATATTTGAATATGAGTAGTAACAAAAATTCAACCAATCATCCCTCAAAAAACATCCTACTGTAACCACATTTATAAAGGCAAACTCTAACTCTAACCACATTTATAAAGGCAAATGATATTAGGTTTATATGCACCCAAGTCATGGCAGTTTCCTAATTAGATCCTAATGTCCTAATCTTGAAAAGGAAATGAATCATTTAACTAAAAACTTAAATACTCATCAGCAATGTAATGGTTTCTAAGTGTCCTAATGCTCCGGTCATTAAAAATGCAGTAGATTTACAAATCTTAGTTTTCAGGTGTTCTTTGTTCATTCATTTCTTATTTGTCATCGACATTTAGAAAATCAACATAAAGTAGTTGAGTAGATAAACTCTCAAAATAGAAAACATTTGGAAAAATAAGTAAACTAACTCCAGATATATACTTGACATATCATTTCAAACTCTTCTGAGGTAGAAAAAGATAATTTCCACTTCAATGCCAATATTGATAAACTAAGATTTTATAATAAAAGAGGCAAAGAATTCTGTAGGCTATAAGACCCTGGAAGAAAATGCTATATTCTCAATCACATAAAAACAAGTCATGGAAACTTTAGCTTATAGGGATTGTGTGGTACAGTGTACAGGGTACAGTGCCATATAAAGTTTGAAATGTATACAAAACAAAACCTGAGTTTCCATCTAACAAGAAATAGCCGAAAATCCCTGGTAACCCCAAATCCAAGGCAGAGACTATGACAAAACTCCAATCAAACAGGATCATGGTTGACATGCAGATCAGATTTCACAGTAAAAGGATAAATCCCTTCTGTGCCGCTTTTCCTTTCTATACATATACCCTTCCTTTGCACCCACAACTGTCTCACTACTCATTGGATTATTCATCAAGGGAGACTGTGAGCAGTATAAAACCTGCAATAAAAGGAGGAATCAAAGAAAAAAAGATCAGTTTATTATTTTTAAAATAAAGATGAATTATTAAGCCCACTTAGCAACTACTCACTCTCAAACTTTGTGGAGGAATATATAGAGAGGATCTTTAGTCTCATTTTTGTGAAACCAAACTATGAAAGAGCTTTATGACCTGGTAGGTGGATGTTTTGATAAACTGAAGTGGAAGTTAACTCAGCTCCCCACCACCCACCTCACCAATAAATACTCCTTTCTCCATATCCAATTACTGGGCCACTTTATTTTATTTTTTAGCATTCATGGCTTAATCAAAAAATAAGAATTTCTAGAGCACCTGGGTGCTAAGTCGGTCAAGCGTCTGTCTTCAGCTCAGGTCATGATCCTGGGGTCCTGGGATACAGCCCTGTGTTGAGCTCCCTGCTCAGCAGGGAGTCTGCTTCTCCCTCTCCCTCTGTCCCTCCACCCCTGCTCCAGCTCTCTCTGTCTCTCATTTACTCTCTCTCAAATAAATAAATAAAATCTTAAAAAAAAAGAATTCTGAATACAGCATGGATCCTACATAAAAAATAAATAGTGCTAAACTGTGAGTACATAGAGGGCACGGTCTACCTTCATTCATTCATTTACTCATTTTATCATTCAGCAAATACTTATTGAGCCTCTACTGTGTGCCAGGGAATCTCGTGGTGAGCTAGAGTGACTCTGTCCTGGCCTTCTTGAAGCTTACATCTAATAGAGAATATGAAACAGATTATATTATAAATAACTATTCAATTATAATTTTATTAAGCGCTCCGAAGGAGAAGTTCAAGGTGTAATGAAAGAGGTAAAGGGTATCAGGGAAAGTCTTTTCTGACAAAGAGACATTTACTTATTTTTTATTTTTTAAAAGATTTTATTTATTCATTTGAGAGAGAGAGAGCATGAGAGGGAGGGAGGGTCAGAGGGAGAAGCAGATCCCGGGACTCCAGGATCATGACCTGAGCCGAAGGCAGTCTCTTAACCAACTGAGCCACCCAGGCGCCCCTGGTAAAGAGACATTTAAGCTGACTCATAAAAGATAAGCAGAAGTTGTCCTGGTAAAATGGATGGGAGGGATCATTTAAGTGGAGGGAACAGAGTATTTGAAGCCTCTGAAGGCAGGACGACTCTGGTGCATTCTAGGAAGTGAAAGAAGACAATTCTGCCAAAGCGCTGCCAGTGTGGGAGAGAATCCCAACGATATATGTAGTACAGCATCTGGTTCAAAGGTGATGCTCAATAAATGGTCATGGCTGAAGACCCCTTAATAACAGCTGACCTAGATTAAAAGCAGCTGCTAAGTCTTCCACTTTTCTTCTTTGGTTGTTCTTTGCTCAGTTATCTCCTGAGAAGTACTCCACACACATTTTATTTGGATATCATATCTTTCTCTTCAGATGGCAAATAACAAATCAAACTGGTAATCAGATACTAAGGGACCAAGGCCTACCTGTATTGTTCTTCCAGACAAGTTCTATGTTCTGTAAGAGAATGTGTATGGAAACATGAAGGTTGCTTGATTAACACTGGAAAATGACACAGTTGAATTTAAGGTGCTTTTGCTAACAAATGTGAAAGAATGCAGTGTTGGCTGGAATGGTCAGCTCAGAATGGCAAAATGATACATGGAGAAGGCTATGAGAAAACTGACAGATTTGCTCATGTAGCATTGAAACACAACCAGATGGTGGGTTTTTTGCTGTCTTTGCTCCCAGTATGAGTTAGTATATTCGAATGTTTGAGTGACTTTGTAACCCTGTTTGGCTTTCTTTGGCTATAATGCCACCATAAAGTGAACCATTCTTGTAGGTGTTGGATATCTCTGATGAAGATCTTAACTAGCTTTAAAAATTAAGTCATTGGGGTGCCTGGGTGGCTCGGTTGGGTAAGTGTCCAACTCGATTTTGGCTCAGGTCATGATCTGAGGGTTATGAGATCAAGTCCCGCTTTGGGCTCTGTACTCAGCAGGGACTTCGCAGGACATTCTCTCTCTCTCCCTCTGCCCCTCCCCCTGCTTGCATGCACATGCTCACTCTCTCAAATAGATAAATCTTAAAAAAAAATTAAGTCACCAATTTTAATACACACATAAAGCACTTTATGCATTAAAACATCACTTATATTGAACATAATATATTGAACATAATAAAAATAAATAAATAAAAAAACATCACTTATTAGCTGTGTGACTTTGGCATGATGATTTACCTCTCTGTGCCCTTGGTCATCTTATCTGTAAATCATGGATTAAAAAATTAATACCTTATAGGGTTATTGTGATGATTAAATAAGTTAATGTTTGTAAGGGCCTAAGAACAGTGCCTGGGTACATAGAAAGTACTATGTAAGTGTTTATTATTAGACACTAATTAGACATTAATAGACAAATACTTATGTCAATTATTTCATTATAACGGAAACAAAACCACCATGTCTTAGTATGTGTTTTTTATAATAAAAGGTCTTGATATTTAAAGGGGTAAATAAGCCTGAACTACACCAAACACTTGGCTATCCTGAAATGAATCATGCCTTTAGTTTTTTTAATATTTTATTGAGGAGAAATTCACATTAATATATCAGTAAAAATTAAGCATTTTAAAGTGAACAATTCATTGGCACATAGTACACTCACAGTGTTGTGCACACCACCTCTATATAGTTCCAAAACATTTCCATCATTCCAAAGCAAAATCCTTTATCCGTTAGCCAGTTTCTGTCCATTTCCTCCAACTCCCAGTCCCTGGCAACCACAAATCTGCATTCTTTCTTTATGGATTTATGGACATTTCATATAAATTGGAATCATGCAATATGTGACTTTTTGTCTGTGTGTATAATACATACCATGTTTTGTTTATCCATTTATCTGCCGATGAACATTTGGGCTGTTTCCACATTTTGGTTATTGTGAATAACACTGCAATGAACATGCATGTACATGTATCTGTTTTCCATTCTTTTGGGTATATACCAAGGAGTGGCACTGCAGGTTCATATGGTAATTCTGTGTTTTACATTTCAGGAACTGCCAGACTATCTTCCATAGTGGGTGAACCATTTTGCATTCCCATTAACAATGTACAAGGATTCCAATTTCTCCACACCCTTGCCAACACTTGTTTTCTTTTCTTTTTTTTTTTTTTTAAAGATTTTATTTATTTATTTGACAGAGAGAGACACAGCGAGAGAGGGAACACAAGTAGGGGGAGTGGGAGGAGAAGCAGGCTTCCCACAGAGCAGGGAGCTCAATGTGGGGCTTGATCCCAGGACCCTGAGATCATGACCTGAGCCGAAGGCAGACATCTAACGACTGAGCCACCCGGGTGCCCCCAACACTTGTTTTCTATTAAAAAAAATTATAGCCATCCTAGTGAGTGCAGTGGTATCTCCTTTTGGTTTTGATTTGCATTTCCCCAATGACTAATGCCACTGAGCAATTTTTCATATGTTTGTCAACGATTTGTATATTTTCTTTGGACAAATACCTACAGTAGTTAAGTCCTTCAACCATTTTTTAATTGGGTTGTGTGTCTTTCTGTTGTCAAGTTGTAAGAGTCCTTTACATATTCCAGATACTGGAAGTTATCAGAATATTCCATATATATACTCTCTATATGTAAAATCAGAATATTTATCCTATCAGATAAATGATTTGCAAATATTTTCTCCCATTCTGTAGGTTGTCTTTTCAATTTCTTAATAGTGTTCTTTGATACAGAGAAGTTTGAAATTTTAATGTCCAATTTATCTATTTTTAAAATTTTGCTGTTGTGCTTTGGGGTCATATCTAGGAATCCATTGCCAAATCTAAGGTCATGAAGATTAAGCTCTACTTTTTTCCTAAGAGTTTTATTTAGCTCTTATATTTAGGTCACTGATCCATTTGAGTTAGTTTTTATATATGGCATGAGGTAGGGGTCCACACTCATTCTTTTGTGTGTGGATATCCAATTGTCCAGAACCATTTGTTAAAGAGTCTCCTCTCTCCTCATTGAATGTTCTTGGCACCCCTGTCAAAATTAGATGTATGGATTCATTTCTGGACTCAATTCTATTCCATTGGTGTATATGTCCATTCTAACTATACCAAACTGTTTTGATTACTGCAACTCTTGAATTAAGTTTTGAAATTGGGAAGTGTGAATCCTCCAAATTTGTTCTTCTTTTTCAAGATTGTTTTTGGCTCTTTTGGTCCCCTTGCAATTCCATATGAACTTGAGGATTAGCTTTTTCATTTCTGCAAAAAAGGCCATTGAAATACTGAGAGACTGCACTGAATCTCTAGATCTCTTTGGGTCATACCAACATCTTAACAACATCAAGTCTTTCAATCCATACACATCACATGTATTTATTTCCATTCACTTAGGTCTTCTCTAACTTCCTTTAGCAATGTTGTATAGTTTTCAGTGAACAAGTTTTTTATCTTCTTGATTAAGTTTATTCCTAGGTATTTATTTATTTGGGATGACATTATAAGTGGAATTATTATCCTTAGAATTTTTAGGATATGAAGTTCTAATATAAATAATATTTACAATACCTACTTATAAAATACAATTGATATTTTAATCAGAATAAGTCTGTGTCTTGATACATAGATACTCATAACCCACTTTTGTGGGATCTACTATTTGCTGGGCACCTCTGCTATGCTGAAATCTTAGCCCTTTTTTCTTGCCCTGGGGTGGTTTACTAGGCAAGGGCAATCTGAGTTCAACTCCACTGCAGGAAGGAGGAGAAATGCAGCCTTAAACTGAAAAGATCTGAATATGATGTGCATCACCTGACCTGGAGATAGAGAGGCAGGAAAACACTCAACAGTGCTGATTATTAAAAACACTAAAGCATTCCAGTTATTGAGGAAGGTAAATATGTATACTGTTGAGGAAGAAACAGCCAGAGGCTTGGCCTAGAGTTCCACCTTCTGGGACCTCAGCACAAGATGCCTTATTTCCATGGATCTTGTTTCCTCTCTGTATAATTAGGACATTGGATTACATGGTCTCTAAGGCTCTTCCCCACTCCATGAGTCTATTAAGGCAATATATCATCAGTATTTCTAGTTTTTTTTCTGTGGCCTTTGAAGGGATAATTTTCTTCACATTGCTTGACATTCAATAAAGGCTTACGAAGAGAGAGAATGACTGAATGAATAATTGAACAAACAATTAGCCCACTCTTACTTCATTAATTCATCAAACGTGTATGACAGATTACCGGTGCCAGGTCATGTGCTAGAGGTAAAAATATGAAGACTTAACCTATGCCTTCAAGGGACTCTCAGTCTGAAATCATTCTTTTAATTATTCTCTTCTTGCATTTCTGAACACAGAACACATATGCCCAAGTGCTGATATTTTAGAAAGCACTGAACTGGGGTGTCAGGAGACCTGTAAAATCATCACTGGCAGAGCATAAGTCCCTACTTAGTGGATAATCATGTGTTCTTTCCTCTCTTCTCTTGGTTCTCTTGTTTTTCTCGTATCTAACTATCTGTACATATATTTTTTTTAAATACAGAATGATTTTTAAGTTATGATTTTTAAAAAATATTTAATTTATTTATTTGACAGAGAGAGACACAGAAAGAGAGGGAACACAAGCAGGGGGAGTGGGAGAGGGAGAAGCAGGCTTCCTGCTGAGCAGGGAGCCCGATGCGGGGCTTGATCCCAGAACCCTGGGATCATGACCTGAGCCGAAGGCAGACGCTTAATGACTGAGCCACCCAGGCACCCCAAGTTATGATTTTTTTTAAATGTAGTAATGATTTAAGTTAACCAATAATTCAGTCATGCAAATGCCTAAAAATGCCCATCCACGTTTCCTCAGGAACCATAAAATTATGTCATAAATTCAATTGAATCAGCATGCTTTACTACTTGTCCAGCATCAGCCATTCCTCTGGGCAAGTGAAAAACTGGTTAATTTCTTGTTCTAGGGTCCCAATAATTCACTTTCTTTTATATCCCACTGTGTGAACAGAGAACAGCAATGGAATTAGGCAACATTTTCTAGCTTGGGTGAGTTTAAGAGGTTCTAGAGTGAAATGTAGCGGCTTAAATAAACTAAGGGCAACAGGGTACTGAGCTTAAGCAAGCATTTAATACAGTATGTTTGAATTGAATCTCAGAACGAAATGTAAGAAACAGGTAAAAGAGTTTCCTATGATAAAAGTCTCAACCTTATGACTAACAGAACTGTCTTTGCAGAAGAAAATGTCCCCTCCCTCTACCTTCAGTATGAAAGATGAAGGGACATCCATTACTTATTGAATACAGACACCCTTAACACAGCCAGTCACCAAATCCTGGCATTCTTATTCCATGATGTTGTCTTCTGTCTCTCTCTTTCTTTAAATTTCCCCTCCCTTCCATCCTCCCAAGAAAGGCAGAACACTGTAGTAATTAGGAGTATAAACTTGAGTCCTACTACCAGGGTTCAAAACCTGCCTCTACTACTTAACAATTGTATGACACTGGACACACTATTTGACTTCTCTGTGCCTAAGTTTCCTTATCTGTAAAATGGGAATGATAATAACAAACACTTTATAAAGTTTGTATGAGCATTAAATTAAGTTCATATATATAAAGTGTTTAGAACACCGACTGCTTCTATTAGCACCATCATCATTGTTATCACTTCTGTTGCCAACCTCCTTGTCCGGGGACACTCAATTTGCCCCATACTGTGTTGTCCCCTTTGTCCTCTTTTATCAAATTGTCTTGAAAATGAACTCTTGCAGTGTTTACTTTTCTGCTGTCTAAAATTACACAGAGAACTCTGAGGACAGGAAACTTGCTCCACCTCTTTATGTCAAAGTATGCAGCCTAGTAATAAAATATTATTATATTAAATTACACCTCCCACCTCTGCCATGTACCATACTGAACTCCCTGTTCCTTGAATGCATCAGATCTATTCATGATGCCATGCCTTTATACATACACAATCTTCCCTTTTCCTGAAATGCCTTCCTTTCTTGTTGTCTACTTCCATTACCTGAAAAATTATTTCATTAGTTGAGAAATTGTTATTTTTCCTTCAGGATATAGTTTGGAAAATTTATTTCTTTAGGTGAGTACAGACTGCTCTATGGAGTATCTGCTCCATGGACAGATACTGACCCATTAAATCATTTTCACTGGTCTGTGGTGAAAATGTCAGCCTTTATTCTGAAATTAACACCTTCCTAATGTGCGTGTGTGTTTAAATGTCTTTCCAATTAATTAAATGATTAGAATAATTGTAGTTTTTCTTGTGTGTTTGTCGGTTTTAATGCCCTGATTTGGTGAATTTAAAAATTGGCAACCTTATGTTAGTCAAGTTTTTTGTAACTAGGTAGGTCTGTGACATCCAAGTGCCTCTCCAAGTGGCTCTATCAAGTGAGAGTTAAGTGCTCCAACTCTCCTCCCAGTGCTTGTTAAGCCCATTAGGGAAGTTTCCTCCAGGTATAACAATCAATATGTACATGTAAATTTCCCTGAGAGATCCCAAGTTCCTCGAAGCATAGGCTGTGTCATCCCAGTGCCTGATTATAGGAGGCAGATAAATGGTAGCATCTACACAATGAATTATAGTTTATGTCTTTTCACGTATATATTTATAGTTTATTGGATCTTCAAAACAACCTTATAATAACTAATGAGGAAATAATGCTCAGAGATGTTCAGAACTCACACAAAGCACAAAGTTGGTTCGTGATCACAGCAATAAACTGTGGGACCATTAATCTGTGTTTTTAGTCTCTACAATATCAATTTAACTTCTCCAAGATGTACTCGTTTTATACACTTCATGCTTTCAGTGGGAATGTAATAGTATTTTACTTTAACTCATTTTACTGATGCAGAAATTGAAGCATAGAGACAGGGTGAGCACTTGTGCAACGTTAAGTCCTGGAAGCTAAATGAGGAATATGGGGTTAAATTCCACAGCACCTGAACCACACCATGCTTCCCCAAGTCTACTCAGAACATTTTAGGCAATCTGAGATGCCACATTCATAAGCCTTTTTTTCAGGCCTTCTAAAAGAAATCGTGCCAATGTTTGTTCTTGGAATTTTATAGATTATCCATTCACTTTAAAAAAATTAATTATAAAACAAAATATATGTATATTGTTCAAAAATACAAATGGTACTATAATTATGAGAAAAAGTCATCATTCCCTAACTGTTGCCCCCCACCTCACACATCCCCTAGTCCTACAATGCAGAAGCAACTATTCTCAAGCCTTTCAGCAATAGCTTCTAAATCTTCTGGTACTTCTGTGTTTATAAATAATAGCCTTATATTGACATTTCTGCACTTGTGCTTTAGATAATATCTCTGACTTCCTATTTTGGAAAAATACAGAACCACAGGAGACCTGAGTAGCCCAAGCAATCCTAAAAAAGAAAAGCAAAGCAGGAGCATCACAATTCTGGACTTCAAGCTATATTACTGTAGTCATCAAAACACTATGGCACTGACACAAAAACAGACACATAGATCAGTGGAACAGAATAGAGAACCCAGAAATGGACCCACAACTATATGGTCAACTATTCTTCAACAGAGCAGAAAAGAATATCCAATGGAAAAAAGACAGTCTCTTCAACAAATGGTGTTGGGAAAACTGGACAGCCACATGCAGAAGAATGAAACTGGACCACTTTCTTACACCATTCCCAAAAATAGTCTCCAAATGGATGAAAGGCCTAAATGTGAGACAGGAATCCATCAAAATCCTAGACAAGAACACTGGCAGCAACCTCTGTGACCTTAGCCATAGCAACTTCTTACTAGACACGTTGCCAGAGGCAAGGAAAACAAAAGCAAAAATGAACTATTGGGACTTCATCAAGATAAAAAGCGTCTGCAGAGTGAAGGAAACAATCAACAAACGAAAAGGCATGCCTACAGAATGGGAGAAGATATTTGCAAATGACATATCTGATAAAGCGTTAGTATCCAAAGTCTGTAAAGAACTTATCAAACTCAACACCCCAAAACCAAATAATCCCATTAAGAAAGGGCAGAAGACATGAATAAACATGTTTCCAAAGAAGACATCCAGATGGCTAACGGAAACATGAAACAATGCTTAACATCACTATCAGGGAAATACAAATCGAAACCATGATGAGATAGAACTACCCTACAATTCAGGAATTGCACTACTAGGTATTTACCCAAAGGACACAAAAATACAGATTTGAAGGGGTGCATTCACCCCAATGTTTAAAACAACATTATTAACAATAACCAAACTATGACTATATTACTGTAGTCATCAAGAGCCATAAAAAAGAATGAAATTTTGCCATCTGCAGTGATGTGGATGAAGCTAGAGTGTATCATGCTAAGTGAAATAAATCAGAGAAAGACAAATACCATATGATTTCACTCATTTGTGGAACTTAGGAAACAAAACAGATGAACATGTGGAAAGAGAAAAGAAAGAGGAGAGAGGGGGAGGCAAACCATAAGAGACTCCTAACGATAGAGAACAAACTGAGGGTTGATGGAAAGAGGTGGGTGGGGGATGGGTTAAATGGGTATTGGGTATTAAGGAATGCACTTGTATGATGAGCACTGGGTGTTATACGTAAGGGGTGAGTCACTAAATTCTACTCATGAGACCAATATTATACTATATGTTAACTAACTAAAATTTAAATAAATATTTGGAAGACAAAAATAATTGACTGGATGGGTATAGAATTCTAAGTTGAAAATCATTTTTCCTTAGACTTTTGAAGTCATAGTTTTAAGGTCTTCTACGATCTAATGTTGTTGTGTGAAGTCAGACATCATTATTTTCATTCCTTCTCCTTTGTATGCAACTTGAATTTTAAAAAAATTCTGGAAGCTTAAGTAATCTTTTCTCTTTCTCCCTTCTATTCTTAAATTATACAACGGTGGTTCTTTTTTTCTTTTCGTTTTCTTTTTCATTTTCTGTTTTTGATGAGCTACATCAATGTGAAAATACCTGGCCTTTAATTTTGGGAAATATTCCTTTTTTTTTAAAGATTTTATTTATTTATTTGACAGAGCGAGACACAGCAAGAGAAGGAACACAAGCAAGGGGAGTGAGAGAGGGAGAAGCAGGCCTCTTGCTGAGCAGGGAGCCCAATGTGGTGCTCGATCACAGGACCCTGGGATCATGACCTGAGCCGAAGGCAGATGCTTAACGACTGAGCCACCCAGGCGCCCCTTGGGAAATCTTCCTATATATCATCCTTCCTGCTTTCTCTAGCCTCTCATCTTAGAATCCTATTACTCTGCTGGTGGTCCTCTTGAACTAACTTCTAATATTCTTAACATTTTGATCCTATTTTCAGTCTTTTGGGTTTCTTTTAAACATTTTTTTTTCTTTTGATTCTAAGTCTCTGGGGAAAGACAATACAATACAGAGTCTCAAAATAGCTGTATAGTTTCTGAGTTGAAATGTCCAGTGATATGAAACTTATTCACTCAAAACTTATTAGACAGGTCAGGATACAAGGACAAGAGAAAAACAGACAATAAAAACAGAGCCACAGGAGAGACAGATATTGGAATTGTGAGCCAAGGCTTTTAAAATAACTTTGATTAATATATTTGAGAAATTAGATAACGAGATAGAGAATTTCAGCTGAGGAATGGAAACTATAAAAAAGAATCTAACAGAAATTCTAGAATCAAAAATATAATAACTGAAATTAAGAATGCTGAAAATGTGTTCATTCAGCTCCTTGATAAATATCCAAAGAAAGCCTACCTAGATGCTCCAAGAGAAATGTAGAATGATTCCAGCAGTAATATTCAAAATTGCCTAAAATAGACAAACTGTGGGGCATTCACACATGGCATACTGTACAGTAATTAAATAAACAATATAGACAAATCTCACAGTGTTTTGTTAAAGAATGTATATATGAAAGAATATGTGCCATATGATTTTATTTAAATAAACGTCAAAAATAGGTAAAATTAATTTGTAGTGTTAGAAGTCAGGAGAGAGTTACCTCTATAAGAAGAGAGAGGGTCATAATTGGGAGGAGATTTAAGTAGGGTTTTTGAGATATTTGTAATGTTCTATTTCTTGATCTGGGTGGTGGTTACAGAAATGTTTTCATTTTGTGTTAATTCCTAAAGCTGTACACCTATGATTTGTAAATGTTTCTGAATTACATAAAAAACTTATAATGTAATAAACTTTAACAAAATGCTTATTGAAATACAGCCAAGAACAAATTATTCCTATTTTATAGATGCAGTATATTTTCTTAACTGAGAAAAACATATATGTATTCCTTACTTTATCTATTTCTTTCTTGCTGTTAGTTTTGGTGTCTATCTACCATGTACCCAATGTATCTGAGCTGAGAAGTTCTCTGGTTCAGTTCCTCCGGAGAATAAATATCCTGTTGTCTGCTTATTTGTAGTTGGAAGGGGGATCTGGGATCCTATAGCAACCCGTACAGAATTTTAACTAATCTCCTTGTTTTTAGCCACACCTTTTCTCCTGCCTTTGACAGTACCTAGAGCTGCCAATTCTTGAGTCCCTCTGAGGTTCTATGTTATGAATCTCATTGGCAAACCTCTCTGTAAACCCAATAGTTTCAGCTTTCTCTGGTCTTCTAAGTTAGTTGTCACTCCTCAATCTTACAAAATTTATGAACACACTTTGCCTATTGTTTTCTACTCTCCCATCCTCTTCATCCTGGTGGGTTTATTACCATTTTTATTCCTGTAATTTTAGTGGGGCTTGAGGAAGGATCAGAGATAAAAACTTGCATTTAATATGCCATATTTTGATACACTTTTTCCCTTACATTTATTTAAAAATACTAATCAGGTTATGATTCACCCCCTATGATCTGATACAGAATGCACATATACATCTATAAATTTTGAGGTTTCTTATTAGCTGGGTGATATTTTTTTTTAAATGAAGGCTTTCACTTTCTTGTATAGCCTTTAAATGGTACATAAGATGAGTGGCTGCACTTCCTGGCTTGTGATCTCTCTGGGGAGCTGTTAATGCACTGCTGTGTTTTATTATCAAATGAAATTTATAGGCACAGTGTCCTATTCCAAAGAGTGAACCACACAAGGATTTCTCAGACACTCATCCAGACAGAGCATAAGTCTGAAGTTTACTTTATACAAACTTCTAAGAAATCACCTTTGCCATCTTACGTGTTGCTCTGTTTCCTGGGCTTCTAGAAAAATTGATTTTGTTAAAAATAATCCCAGACAAAAATCAAAAGGAAGCATCAGTATTCTCTCAATACTTTCAGTTGTTTAAGACTATCTTAGCAGGAGAATTTGTGCCATCTTATAAATTCTAGATGGTTCAGTTATCTGCAGAGTGTATTTATTAATCATATAATGAATAATGTGTATATTTCCTATCTTTCTAGGAATAACTAATTTTTCTATTTTAACATGATCATTAGAAAATTAATATATAAATGTAATTTCTCTCAAATGACCTCATGAAACGTACACAGAGTAATGAGATAGTATATACTGGACAATGGCAGAGCCTTTTAAATGTTGACATCTTTTTTTTTTAAAGATTTTATTTATTCATGAGACAGAGAGAGAGAGAGAGAGAGTGCGGAGGAAGGGGCAGAGAGAGAGGGAGAAGCAGGCTCCCCGCTGAGCAGGGAGCCCAACTCGGGGCTCGATCCCAGGACCCCAGGATCACAACCTGAGCCAAAGGCAGATGCTCAACCCACTGAGCCACCCAGGCACTATGAATGTTGACATCTCTTGAACACCGCTGTTAATTTGGTGACATTGCTACACAATGAGTCCCATCTCCTTCGTCAGGAATCAGATATTCACTTTGCTAGCCACCCTTGCAGCATGTGATCTAGGCTCTACAAATCAGACACAGCCATGTCTGCCTTTGTTCAGTAGAGAGAAACATGAAAAGTCTACTTCTGGTGAAGGTGGTGAGGAAGAAGACATTTAGTTTTCCGGGGCAGCAATAATAGAAATTCTGGAACCTAGAGCCCAGCATTATGCTGTGACTTAGGGAGTCTTTGTCCAGTTTCAGTAGCTATCGGGGGTCTTCCTTGGAGCAGTCTTGTGGTGGGGGTTGTGTTTGTTCTTGCCTGTAACCTCTAAGCCTGACTTTCTGGGTAACCTTGAGATTCTATGAACTGGCTAATTTCCTTATATAAATTCTTTTTTCTGTTTCAACTACCCAGAGAGGATTCCATTGCTTGCAACTAGAAACCCTGACTAATTCACATGGTAAGTGCTATCATAAAAAAAAAGAAAAATAATCACAAAAATAAAAAAGATATCTTTGACATTCAGCTACAGTAAAAATAAACATGTGATTCAGAGTAAAGAATGACATATGCTGCAACATGAATGAACCACAAGGACTTATGCTAAGTGAAATAAGCCAACTATAGAGAGACAAATACTATATGCTTTTACTTACATAAGGTATCTAAAATAGTTAGATTCAAGGAATCAGAGTGGAATGGTGGCTGCCAGTGGTTGAGGAGAAGGGGAAATGGGGAGTTACTAATCAATGGGTTTTGATCAAAATGAATAAGCTCTAGAGATCTGCTTACAGCACTGCACCTACAGTCACTAAAAACATATACTACACCTAAAAATTTGTTAAGAGGATAGATCTCATGTTAAGTGTTTTTCCACAATAAAATAAGATAAATTTAGAAAAACCATTACCATGTACTCATGCTATCCAAAGGTATGTCTAATTTTAAGCACATTGCAGAATTTAAAAATCTTGATAGTAGCAACTTGAACATACCATCTTTATCAGCAGTGTCTTGAGGCTTGCATTTTAAAGTGAAGATCTTCCGCAGCTTACAGTTAGCTGAGACAATAATTCCATCCAGTGACTGGAAAACTGCTCCCTTGAATATTTCACTCGTAAATGCCACCAAGTCTATGCATAGATTGCACCACTAAAATAAAGAAAAGAAGAGTAAGTACTTCTATAATCACAGAGATGAACAAATCATCTATATGTGGGTAGGCCAGAGAATTGAGGCAATTGTCTGGATCAACCAGCCCCAACTCCTCCCTTAGGCAAATCTCTATTTTGGCTTCAGTTTTCTTAAAAATTGCCTTGATTTTTCCAAAGAAGTCATCATAATCTAAACTAGACATTGGTCATCTGGCTGTAGAGTTCTCATGAGGCAAGATTCTGACAACTTTGGGGAATAACTCTGGATCTGTAGGCAGTATGCTAGTGGGAAGCTAATTGCAGGTGCATTAGACCACTTAAATCTTGAAAATCAGGGATAAGTAGCCAATTGTTCCTTCAAGGGGACTAATTTGATCATAATTAGCCACTTATATTTGTTAAAAAAAAACATGGATGAAATTGGAAGCTGGGTTTAAATTGTGGCCAGTGCTGTCTACTTAAAACCAATTAACCTATTGTACAGAAATAGATTCTTTCAAAGAATTTGTAATTATGCCTAGAATTTGCCAGTTTTTAAAGTACTCTTGCAGGGACTAATTTCTGCCCATTAAACAATTAGACTCCTCAATACTTCATCAAATGAATTCTCTAAATGGAGAAAATAATCATTTAGTAAGAAATTAAGACACATTCAAGATTGCAGGACAACAGGGAAAAGAATTTTTAAAATTAAAAGAAAAGTAGTATTTAAGGTTGTCTGTACTTCTTTTAAAATATCAGGCTCTTGCATTATTTGATTAGAAGAACAATTTACATAAGGTTCATTTTATTAATCTGTCAAAATTGAAAGTTGTATTTATTGATAAAGGAAATAAGGATGTTATTCTTAAAGGCAAATTCTATTTAGGAATGTTGATTTTATTATGAAGGAAAACCTGAGATGGTTTCCACTGTAGAAAAGTAAAAGAGATTGCAGTAAGTTCTTAATTAAATACATGAAGACTATTTGTAGGTATCTCAACAGAAAATTATATTCTTGGGCCATGGGGATGCTCTGGTCTTTGGGGTGAAAAAAAGTCCGGTGTAATAAAAGGTGGGAAGGAGGACTGAATGTGATCCAATAATGAGACTGGCTTGCCCTGCAGGGTGGCGAGCTCTGGAGAGGTATGAGAGGTAATTGTGGGATGGGCCAGTAAGGCCAGGTTCTGGAGGCATGGAATGATTAGGAGGAGAACCTTGGACTCCAGAGGGTAAGGTGTCACTTTGATTCTTGAAGGAGAATATGACAAGAGTAGAGTGCTGGGAAGTCTGAACTAACCATAATGCAGGAATATTTGGGGGTGGGAGGAAGGATAAGGTAGAGATAGACTGAGGCACAGAAAGACCAGTCAGTCAGTCATTTAAGCATGAAGTGAGGAGGGTCTGGTAGAGGGCTAGTATAGGAGGTGGGATGTAAGGGACAAATCCAGGAGGCATGCCCTAGGGTGAATGAAACATCAGGGCTTGGTAAAATCCAGGTTACAGGGGATGGAGGTATTGGGGTTTCTAGCAATCCAATAATAATTATTAATATTATATTAGCATCACTATCTAAAATTGACAAATCAAAAGGTATTCTTTAAAAATACAGAGAGAAGAAAAGTTAAACAGTTGACAGTATGATTAGAGGAGTGGAGAAATGATATCATCACTATCGTTCTGTGGTTCCTATTCCTAAAAGACTTGACTATGTCTCATGTGCAATTATTCAGCTGGTTTGTCCCAAAAGTTAACTGTATTCATCCATTCTTCCCCATAGGTGCTAAGCACTTCTCTCAGGTGTTAAACGCTGGGCATGACTCTGACATTACAGCAAGGAATAAGAGAGTTCTTCCAGTCTGAGAAGGGAGGCTGGAGGCAAACATGTAGTGTCTGTTTTATACTGTTAGTGCAGACGGGGCTCAACGTGGGAGGATGGGGAAGTTCAAGAAAGGCTTCTTTAAAACAATTTTCAAAATGCCATGATATTATATGCAAATATAGGCCCAAACATGCCAAATTTTATACAAAATATAGTTGTCACTTCTCCACTCCTCTAATCATACTGTCAACTCTTAACTTTTCTTCTCTCTGTATTTTTAAAGAATACCTTTTGATTTATCAATTTTATACATCATCTACTGTCTTCCTAATGGTAGATAAGACTTGTAGTTCACTTACCCTCCTTTCTCCGCTTCAGCCTCCCTAGATAATTGTCTCCCATTCGTTCTTTTATCTTTTTCCTCAAAATCCATATTCTGTGTTTTCCTTACTGTGACTATGTGAATATTGTACACAACTGAACCAAGTGATGCTCTATGATTACCTTTCGTTATACAACTTCTTTATATTTCTAGAGTTAAAGATTGTTTTTAAAATTATCTGCGTTATTGTATTTGAATCCAAGTTTTCCTATATCTAGGAAAGGCTTAGAGGTGACATGAGCTTGGTTTTATGTTATTTATTTATTTATTTATTTAAAATATTTTATTTATTTATTTGAGAGAGAGAGAGAACGAGTGATGGGAGGAGGAGCGGCAGGGGGAGAGGGAGAAAGAGAATCCCTGCTAAGCAGGGAGCCCAATGCAGGGCTCGATCTCAGGACCCCGGATCATGACCCGAGCTGAAGGCAGACACTCAACCAGCTGAGCCACCCAGGCGCCCCATGAGCTCGGTTTTAAACAAGGAATAATACTTTCCCAATCCAGGGAGGCGTGGGAACATGCTGGGCATTTCTTCTCAGGGCCCTGACCTTTATTCCCTACTTAGATGAACCCTCCAGTGGGCTGCACCTGTATACCTCATCAGACTCCATCAGCTGGCTTGGGAATTGGTGTCCTCTTCCTTCAAAAACTCTGAGTCCCAGGAAACCAGGCATTACCTACTACACACTTTTCTTATTCATCACAGTCAAGCTGCTGTTATTCCCCTGCCTGGACTCATGCATCATGGAAAGTGCTCAACAAATAATGATCTACGTGTGTGTGTATGATATCTGAAGACATACATACACATACATGCCAATACACATACTTTCAATCTTTCATTTTACTTTTTTTAAGTTTTAATTTTGATTCCAGTTAATGTACAGTATTATATTAGTTTCAGGTGTACAATATAGTGATTCAACACTTCCATACATCACCCGGTGCTCATCAGGACAAGTGCACTCCTTGATCCCCATCGCCTATTTAACCCATCCCCCCAACCACCTCCCCTTTAGTAACCATCAGTTTGTTCTCTAAAGTTAGGAGTTTGTTTCTTGGTTTGCCCCCCCCCCCCTTTTTTTTTTACCTTTGATTGTTTTGTTTCTTAAATTCCACAGATGAGTGAAATCATATGGTATTTGTCTTTCTCTGACTAACTTAATTTTGGTCATCATTATACTCTCTAGCTTCATCCAGGTCGTTGCAAATGGCAAGATTTCATTACTGTTTTATGGCTCAGTAATATTCCATTGTATATTTATCCATTATTATTTATCCATTCATCAGTCAATGGAAACTTGGGCTGTTTCCATAATTTGACTATTGTAGACAATGCTGCTATAAACATTGGGGTGTATGTATCCCTTTGAATTATTTTGAAGTATTTTTGTATTCTTTGGGTAAATACCTAGTAGTGCAATTGCTGGATTGTAGGGTAGTTTTTTAAAATTTTGAGGAATCTCCATACTATTTTCCAGAGTGGCTGCACCTGTTTGCATTCCCACCAACAGTGTAAGAGGGTTCCCTTTTCTCCACAACCTCACCAAAACCTATTGTTTCTTGTGTTGTTGATTTCAGCCATTCTGACAGGTGTGAAGTGATATCTCACTGTAGTTTTGATTCGCACTTCCCTGATAATAAGTGATGTTGAGCATTTTTTCATGTGTCTGTTGGACATCTGTATGTCTTCTTTGGAAAAATGTCTATTCATGTCTTTTGCCCATTCTTTAATTGGATTATTTGTTTTTTGGGGTGTTGAGTTGTATAATTACTTTATATATTTTGGGTACTAAGTCTTTATTGGTATGTCATTTCCAAATACCTTCTCTCATTCTGTAGGTTGGCTTTTAGTTTTGTTGATGGTTTTCTTCGTTGTGAAGAAGGTTTTTATTTTGATGTAGTCTCACTAGTTTATTTTTGCTTTTATTTCCCTTACCTCAGGAGATATACCTAGAAAGAAGCTGCTATGGCCGATGTCAAAGAAGTTACTGCCTGTGTTCTCTTCTAGGATTTTGATGGTTTCAGCCTTCATATTTAGGCCTTTAATCCATTTTTGAATTTATTTTCATGTATGGTGTAAGAAAGTGGTCCAATTTTATTCTTTTATAAGTTGCTGTCCAGTTTTCCCAACACCATTTGTTGAAGACAGTCTTTTTCCCATTAAATATTCTTTCTTGCTTTGTCAAAGATTAATTGACCATATAATTGTGGATTCATTTCTGGGTTTTCTATTCTGTTCTCTTGATCTATTTGTCTATTTTTGTGCCAGTACCATACTATTTTAATTACTACAGCTTTGCAATATAACTTGAAGTCCTGAATTGTGATGGCTCCAGCTTTTCTTTTCTTTTTCAAGACTGCTTTGGCTATTGGGATCTTTTGTGGTTCCACACAAATTTTAATATTCTTTGTTCTAGTTGTGTGAAAAATGCTGTTTGTATTTTGATAGGGATTGCATTAAATGTGTAGATTGCCTGGGGTAGTATAGACATTTTAACAATATTTGTTCTTTCAATCCATGGGCATGAAATGTCTTTCCATTTCTTTGTGTCATCTTCAATTTTTTCATCAGTATTTTGTAGTTTTCAGAGTACAGGTCTTTCACCTCTTTGCTTGGGTTTATTGCTAGGTATCTTATTGTTTTTTTGTACAGTGAGATTGATTCCTTATTTTTTTTTTCTGCTGCTCCATTATTGGTATGTAGAAATGATTTCTGTATGTTGAATTTGTATCCTGTGACTTTACTGAATTCGTTTACCTTTACTGAATTAGTTTTTTGGTGAGGTCTTTTGTGTTTTCTCTATACAGTATCATGGCATCTGCAAATAGTGAAAGTTTTACTTCTTCCTTGCTGATCTGGATGCTTTTTATTTCTTTTTGTTGTCTGATTCCTGTGGCTAGGAATTCTAGTACTACGTTGAATAAAAGCAGTGAGAGTGGATGTTCCTGCCTTGTTCCTGACCGGAGAGGAAAAGCTCTCAGCTTTTCCCCATTTAGGATGATATTGGCTATGGGTTTTTCATATTTGGCCTTTATTAAGTTGAGATATGTTCCCTCTAAACCTCTGTTGAGGGTTTTTATAATGAATGGATGTTGTACTTTATCAAATGCTTTTTCTGCATCTATTGAAATGATCATATTTATAATTGTTAAATCTTCTTGTTGGATTGTCCCTTTTATTATGATATAGTGCTCTTCTTTGTCTCTTGTTACAGTCTTTATTTTAAAGTCTTATGCTTTCTTTTATTAATGTGATATATCACATTGATTGACTTGCAAATATTAAACTACTCTTGCAACCCAGGAATAAATCCCACTTGATCGTGGTGAATGATTTTTTAAATATATCGTTGGATTCAGTTTGCTAGCATTTTATTGAGGATTTTTTGAATCTATGTTCATCAGAGATAATGGCCTGCAGTTCTCTTTTCTTGTGTTTTTATCTAGCTTTGATATCAGAGTAATGCTGGCATCATACAATTAATTTGGAAGTTTTCCTTTATTTTTGATTTTTTGGAATGGTTTTAGAAGAATAGGTATTAACTCTTCTTAAATGTTTGGTAGAATTCACCTGTGAAGCCATCTGGTCCTGGACTTTTGTTTGTTGGGAGTTTTTTGATTATTGATTCAATTTCTTTGCTGGTTATTGGTCTGTTCAACTTTTCTATTTCTTCCTGTTCTAGTTTTGGTAATTTATATGTTTCTAGGAATTTATCCATTTCTTCTGGGTTGTCCAATTTGTTGGCATATAGTTTTTCATAATATTCTGTTATGATTGTTTGTGATTGTTTGTGATAATATTCTGTATGATTTCCGTGATTTTGGTTGTTATTTCTCCTCTCTCATTTGTGATTTTATTTATTTGGGTCCTTTCTCTTTTCTTTTTATAAGTCTGGCTAGAGGCTTATCAATTTTATTGGTATTTTTTTCCAAAGAACCAGCTCCTGGTTTCATTGATCTGTTCTATTGTTTTGTTGTTGTTGTTCTTATTTCTATATCCTTTATCTCTGCTCTTATCTTTATTATTTCCTTACTTCTGTTGGCTTTAGGTTTTGTTTGTTGCTCTTTTTCTAGCTCCTTTGGGTGTAAGGTTAGGTTGTTTTATTTGAGATTTTTACTGCTTCTTGAGGTAGGCTTATGTTGCTATATACTTCCCTCTTAGGACCAATTTTGCTGCATCCCAAAGGTTTTGGACTCTTCTGTTTTCATTTTCATTTGTTTCCAGGTACTCTTTTATTTCCTCTTTTATTACCTGGTTGACCCATTCATTGTTTAGTAGCATATTATTTAACTTCCATGTATTTGTGGGCTTTCCAAATTTTTTTCTTGTGGTTGACTTCTAGCTTCATAGTGTTGTGGTTAGAAAAGGAGCATGATCTGACTTCAATCTTCTTGTATTTGTTGAGGTCTATTTTGTGGCCTAATATGTGATCTATTTCAGAAAATGTTTCATGTGCACTTGAAAAGAATGTGTATTCTGCTGTTTTTGGATGGAATGTTCTGAATAGATCTGTTAAGTCCATCTGGTCCAGTGTGTCATTCAAAGCCATTGTCTCCTTGTTGATTTTCTGTTTAGGTGATCTTCCCATTGATGTAAGTAGGTTGTTAAAGTCCCCTACTATTACTGTATTATCAATTAGTTCCTTTATGTTTGTTATTAATTGTTTTATATATTTGGGTGCTCCCATGTCAGGTGCATAAATATTTATAATTGTTAGATCTTCTTGGACTGTCCTTCTTATGACATAGTGCCCTTTTTTGTCTCTTATTACAGTCTTTGTTTTAAAGTCTAGTTTGTCTGCTAGAAGTATTACTACTCCAGCTTTCTTTTGATATCCATTTAAATGATAAATGTTTCTCTATTCTCCCTTTCAATGTGCAGGTGTCTTTAGGTCTAAAATAAGTCTCTTGTAGGTGTGTGTGTGTTTTAATCCATTCTGTCCCTGTATGTCTTTTGATTGGAGCATTTAGTCCATTTACATTCAAAGTAATTATTGATTGATATGTGTTTATATAATTTTATTACTTGTTTCGTGGTTGTTCCTGGAGATTTTCTCTGATCCTTTCTTTACTTTCTCTCTTTCATGTTTTGCTGATTTTCTTCAGTGATATATTTGGATTTCTTTCTCTTTATTCTTTGCATGTTTATTAGTGGTTTTTGATACATGGTTACCATTAGGTTTGTATATAACCTTTTCTGCATATAGCAGTCTATATTAATGACGGTCATTTAAGTATGGACCCATTCTTTTTTTCTCACATTTTAGGTATATGTTATATTTTATATCCTTTTTTTGAGTTCCTTGGCTGATTTTTTTATAGAAATAATTAATTTTTACTGCTTTTGTGTTTCTTACCTTTATACTGTCAACTTTTGGTATCTCCTTTCTAGTCAGAGTTCCCTTTAATATTTCTCACAGGGCTGGTTTAGTGGTCACAAACTCCTTTAGTTTTTGTTTGTCTGGGAAACTCTTTATCTTCCTTTCTATTCTGAATGATAGCCTTGCTGGATAGAGTATTCTTGGTTGCAGATTTTTCCCACTCAGCACTTTGAATACATCATGACACTTCCTTCTGGCTTGTGAAGTTTCTATAGAAAAATTTCCTGCTTGCCTTGCGGGTTTTCCCTGGTAAGTTAATGACTTCTTTTGTCTTGCTGCTTTTAAGATTCTTTTCTTTATCACTATATTTTGCAAGTTTAATTATAATATGTCATGGTGTGGGGCTGCTTTTTTTGATTTTGATGGGAATTCTCTGTGGTTCCTGGATCTGGATATCTGTTTCCTTCCCCAGATTAGGAAAGTTTTCAGATATTATTTCTTCAAATAAATTTTCTGCCCCCCTTTCTCTCTCTCCTTCTTCTGGGAATCCTATAATACAAATCTTATTATATCTGATGGAGTCACTGAGTTCCATAAGTCTGTTCTAGTTTTGTGTAATTATTTTTTCTCTCTCTTGTTCAGCTTGATTACTTTCCATTACTCTGTCTTCTATGTCATCACTGATTCATTCCTCTGCTTCTTCCATCCTACTATTCATTCTATTCTATTAAGTCATTTCTTCCTCTGCTTCTTCCATCCTACTATTCATTCATTCTATTAAGTCATTTCACTTACTGAATCCTTTATCTCTGCTATATTATTCCTTATCTCTGTCTTAAGGGTCTTTTTCATGTCTTCCACTCTTTTCTCAAGTCCAGTGAGTATTCTTATGATCATGGTTTAAAATTCTCTATCTGGCATGTTATTTATCTGTTTTGCTTAGATCTCTGGTTTTGGCCTTGTTCTTTTTTTTAATAATTTTTTATTGTTATGTTAATCACCATACATTACATCATTAGTTTTTGATGTAGTGTTCCATGATTCATAACACCCAGTGCTCCACGCAGAATGTGCCCTCTTTAATATCCATCACCAGGCTAACCCATCCCCCCACCCCCCCTAGAACCCTCAGTTTGTTTTTCAGAGTCCATCGTCTCTCATGGTTCGTCTCCCCCTCCGACTTACTCCCCTTCATTCTTCCCCTCCTGCTATCTTCTTCTTCTTTTTTTTTCTTAACATATATTGCATTATTTGTTTCAGAAGTATAGATCCGTGATTCATCAGTCTTGTACAATTCACAGTGCTCACCATAGCACATACCCTCCCCAATGTCTACCACCCAGCCACCCAATCCCTCCCACCCCCCACCACTCCAGCAACACTCAGTTTGTTTTCTGAGATTAAGAATTCCTCATATCAGTGAGGTCATATGATACATGTCTTTCTCTGATTGACATTTCACTCAGCATAACACCCTCCAGTTCTATCCACGTCACTGCAAATGGCAAGATCTCATTCCTTTTGATGGCTGCATAATATTCCATTGTGTATATATACCACAGCTTCTTTATCCATTCATCTGTCCATGGACATCTTGGCTCTTTCCACAGTTTGGATATTGTGGACATTGCTGCTATAAACATTGGGGTGCATGTACCCCTTCGGATCCCTACATTTGTATCTTTGTGGTAAATACCCAGTAGTGCAATTGCTGGATCATATGGTAGCTCTATTTTCAACTGTTTGAGGAACCTCCATACTGTTTTCCAGAGTGGTTGCACCAGCTTGCATTCCCACCAACAGTGTAGGAGGGTTCCCCTTTCTCCACATCCTCACCAACATCTGTCATTTCCTGACTTGTTAATTTTAGCCATTCTGACGGGTGTGAGGTGGTATCTCATGGAGGTTTTGATTTGGATTTCCCTGATGGTTTTGGCCTTGTTCTGTTCTTTCATTTGTGATACATTTCTTGGTCTCCTCTCTATGTCTGTTTCTATGTATTAAGAAAGTTTTTTATATTTTCTGCTCTTGAAAGTAGTGACTTTATGAAGAAGTCCTGGGGTACCCTGCAGTGCAGTGTCCCCTGTTCACCAAAACCTGGCACTTCAGGAAGCATCTTGTGTGTGTTGCTTACACCCTGCTGTTATGTCTGAGTCACTTTTCCTTTCAGTGCAGCTGTCTGCACTGACTCTGCTTGTTGTGGGCTGTGCTTGATCTCTGTGGTGTTAGTGGGACCCAGGCAGGCCAGCTCTGAGGGGGTGTGCCTGCCACAAAACTTGGGAGCCAGGTGACAGTATCAGCAAAATTTGCCCTGGGCCACTCCAAAATTCTGTGATGGCTGGGGGCTGCATGAGGCTGGTCATGGTGAGCAAATATGACTGGACGTTAGACCCAGCACATGAGGATGCTGGGGGCATGTGGTTGGTGCACTGCAGTGGCTAGGCCTGGTGGGATGACTAGGCATGGTGCACAGTGGCAGTTGTGCACCTGGTGGTGGGTGGGGTGCATTATGGTGTCTGGGGGTGCCCAGCAGGGTGCAGCCCAGCAGATGTGTGCAGCACACCACGGCAGCCATGCACCCAGAAGCTGGTCAGGGCACATGTGAGGCTTTAACAAAATTTGTCCTGAGCTCAGGGACGAAGCCAGCAGACTCGGAGTGTGCTAGTCCTTAGGAGAGGACTGGCAAGTGTGCTAAGGATTCTCCTAAGGTCTAGCACACTTGCCAGTGGGTCAAGCAGCAAGTATCTGTGCAGCACCACCTCTTGAAGGTGACTCTGTGTTTATGCTGGGGGGTGGGAGAGGAAAATGGCACCTGCCAGCTCCCTTGCTCTTGGAGAAGTCCGCTAGCATGCTCTGAAATCAGGATGAAGAGATCTATCTCCTGTTTGTCCCTGTGGTTGTGCAAACTGCTGTTTTTTGGCTCTCCATGCAGACTGCTGTCTCTTTAAGGGCGGCAACCCAGCTATCACTCATCCTCCCAGCTTGCATAGTGCTGGGTCAGTTGGCTTTTAAAGCTCTAGGTTCCAAGTACCACTGGTTTTATAATCTCACGAACTTAATCTCTTTTTTTTTTTTTTTAAAGTCTCCACCTAATGTGGGGCTTGAACTCAGAACCCTGAGATCAAGAGTTGTATGCTCTATACCAACTGAGCCAGCCCTTCTGATTTTTAAAGCCAAACATTATGGGGATTAGTCTTCCTCCTGTGAGCTCACTAGGGTGAGGGCCCATTTCTCTGCCTTGCCTTCTGCACATGTAGTTTCCTCCCTCCTGCAGGCAGCCTCCCTCTGCCTTTCTGACCTTCCTAAACATTCAGCTGCAACTTCGTCTCTGTATTTAGTTGTGGAGTTTGTTCTTCCATTCTTCAGATTGCTTTCTGGTTTGTTGACTTGCATGTGGATAATATCTAGTTGAAAACATGGGATGGGGGGGCTCCTGGGTGGCTCAGATGGTTGGGTGTCTGCCTTCGGCTCAGGTCGTGATCTCCGGGTCCTAGGACCAAGCCCCTTATTGGGCTCTCGGCTTGGTGGGGAGTCTGCTTCTCCCTCTCCCTCTGCCTCTTCCCCTACTTGCGTGCTCGCTCTCTCTCTGTATCTTTCTGTCTCAAATGAATAAATAGAATCTTTAGGGAAAAAAGCCCCAAAAATGTGGGATGGGGTGAGCTCAGGGTCCTCCTGCTCTGCCATCTTCCCAAGCTCCCCCTCAAGCAAAATCCTCAATCTTTCATTTTATAATCACTCAACTGGCCCCATAAATGTGTGGGAAATGATAACTTCAGTGAATTCATCTCTTACAAGTACAGATGGGAGTAGTTCCTGAGAAAGATGGGAATAACTTTCACAGATTTCCCTTGGCTAGAGGAAATGGAAATTATTTTTTGGTTTAGCTGGTATTTATAAAGGTTCCATTTTTCACAAGCTTCAACAAATAACTCATTATTCATATAAATGCTGTGACATACTTTCTGAAGTTTCGGAAAAGAGTATGAACTCTCTACTCTCAACATGTGAATTACCTGAATTACAGTTGATCTTTCTAAAATATTATTTTCATTGTTCTTGGTGATCAACCATTCTTCAAAACCCTTTTTTGACTTTTCTTGATCTCTAATCACTTTATTCCTACATGTAACTGGTCTAGCAGGGAAGAACTCTTGATTTAAAATATTCCTAATTATGGGCTTAAGAATTATGTACCAGGAAGATAGCAATCTGACAGAGAAAAGACAGTTTTGCTTAGTTTGTTGCTTGGATTAATAAGAGAGTTTATACTATTTAGTTCCAGCATGAAATTCTGCATAAAGGAACTGGCTGGCAGGCACCTGGGTGGCTCAGATGGTTAAGCGTCTGCCTTCAGCTCGGGTCATGATCCCAGGGTCCTGGGATCGAGTCCCGCATCAGGCTCCCTCCTCCTTGGGAGCCTGCTTCTCCCTCTGCTTCTCTCCCTCTCTCTCTCCCTTTGTCTCTCATGAATAAATAAATAAAATCTTAAAAAAAAAAAAGGAACTGGCTGGCAAAGGGTAAAAGAATGATTCAAAGCATGAATTTCTAGTTTTTACTGACTAATGTTTTGGCCATATGGCTTTATTTTTAATTTTAAGTTTTTAAAAAGATATTTGAGAGTGAGAGG
Organism: Callorhinus ursinus; assembly: GCF_003265705.2. Classification (NCBI taxonomy): domain Eukaryota; kingdom Metazoa; phylum Chordata; class Mammalia; order Carnivora; family Otariidae; genus Callorhinus; species Callorhinus ursinus. The sequence continues at coordinate 14,758,637 of NW_027397077.1, forward strand.
GGGGAGAGAGAGAGAGCACTTGCGTGCATGTGCATGGCAGGGGGGGGAGGGGTAGAGGGACAGGGAGAAACAGACTTCCCACTGAGCAGGGAGCCTGACACGGGGCTTGATCCCAGGACCCTTAGATCATGACCTGAGCCGAAGGCAGATGCTTAACCAACTGAGCCACCCAGGTAACCCCTTATGGCTTTATTATACTGGTGAAAGGTAAGTACACTGTGTGAATGCACACACACACACACACACCACTCAAATGCATGCAATAACAAGTTCTTGGTTGTCCAGCATTTTTTGATTTTCCTTGCCATTACTGGAAAGATGTGAAGATAACTGGATTCATTTTTCCAGTATAGAAAGAGCCTGAGTCACTGACAGTGCATAGCTCTAGCCAGTGTTGCCTTTCTAAAAGGAAATCACAAACAAGAAACCACAATTTCATAACCCAGCAATCCTAAAGTACATCTCTTCTCACAATTTTAGAACCTCATTCTGTTTCTGTGCTCCTAAAATGATAACAAAGAATGGGGTTTTAAGATGTTTATTCTTGTGCCTTTTATAATAATTTTTCACGTTAGCTTAAATATCTCAAGAGGAAATCTGCTTACAATGACTTTATTCCATCTCAATCACCATCATATTGTTTATTAAATGGTGTAAGTGGAGATCAAAATAGTAATTTTATATCCCCATGGTCAGGAGAAGCAATTACCTATTACTACTGTATTAAAAAACAATTTCCTCAGGAAAAGTAAATCATGACAAGTCCTTACACGGAGGGAGGGGAGTTGAGGAGAGGCTGGGGCTGCCAGTGCTGTAGCTTGTGGCTGAACCACAGAAAGGCAAGTTCCTTATATCGTATCCTCATGATACCTATTTAGCAACGGACCCCCACCTCCCATTCCTACCCGCATAAGCAAGCAGTCTCTTCCTGAAATAGCAGCCCATCTTTCTCTTGCTAATTCTCAAGTCACCTTTCACTGTGCCCTCTGAAATCCTTACTACTGAAAAGTACTTACTTCCTCTGTATTTTTCTAAGAGTCCTACATACCTTACTTTAACTGAAACCTGGCTTTCCTCTGAGATATTCCGTCCCTTTCAACTCTGGAGTTGAAGCTCACTAAGGGAGCTCATATGTGCTTCTATAGCCTCCAATTTTGAGGCCACGGGCTAGGTGGCATTGGGAGCAGGCTTGCACTTCTGATTGGGAACCCTATCTTTGAAGCTGGAGGAATTGCATTGACAGGCTCTTCCAGTCTTTTAGCTTCACTGATCTTCACATCACTTCCTGGTACTTCTGCAGACACACCCTTGCCAGCCTATCTACACATTCCTGAAAAACGCTGGGACCAGATTCACCTTAACCTTCTAACACACTGTCCAATACCCTGAGTCCCTTAACCTCCTTTCCTTCAAAAGCCTTCTTCTCCTCTTTGCTCAGTAATCCACTCACATGGCCACATCCTGACATTTAACTTCCTTTCTCTGAAACACTTGCCTTTTAAAATTTGGAATTAGAAATTATTTTCTAGGGGCGCCTGGGTGGCTCAGTCATTAAGCGTCTGCCTTCAGCTCAGGTCATGATCCCAGGGTCCTGGGATCGAGCCCTGCATCGGGCTCCCTGCTCTGAGAGAAAGCCTGCTTCTTCCTCTCCCACTCCCCCTGCTTGTGTTCCCTCTCTCACTGTGCCTCTCTCTGTCAAATAAACAAATAAAAATTTTTTAAAAAATTAAAAAAAGAAATTATTTTCTATTATTTAATTATAATATTCTATTCTTTAACCAGTCTGGAAATTCTTCCCAGTTAAACCCTACTGGCAACTCCTTTTATTTATTTTTATTATTATTTTTTTAAAGATTTTATTTATTTATTTGACAGAGAGAGACACAGCGAGAGAGGGAACACAAGCATGGGGAGTGGGAGAGGGAGAAGCAGGCTTCCCGCGGAACAGGGAGCCCGATGTGGGGCTTAATCCCAGGACCCTGGGATCATGACCTGAGCCGAAGGCAGACGCTTAACGACTGAGCCAACCAGGCGCCCGAGGAAACTCCTTTTAAATACATTCCTCCTAGGGATGCAAGAGCATGGGCTCTGGAGCCCGGTTGCCTGGGTTTGCATTCCAGCTCCACCCATTTACTAGTTAGGTAAGTTGCGCAGTTACTTAACCTCTCTGTGCTTCTCTTTCCTCATTTGTAAAATGGTGGTAATAATAATACATCTCTCAGAGTTGTCAGGATTAAATGTTTAAAAACATGTAAGCGCTTATAATAGTGCCTAACATATATGTGCTTAATATATGTTAACCACACCATCTTTTTGACTTTCATACCACAAAATGCACAGACTTTAAGGATACAATTTGATGATTCTGACCATTTCATTCACCTGCATATCACAGCCCATCAAGTTATAGGGCATTTCAATAACCCCAGAAAAATCTTTTGTGCTGCTTCCCAGTCAATCTTAGACTCACCCCTCTCAAGGGCAACCACTAATTTCTTTCACCTTAGTTTGTCTATTAATTTATATAAATAGGATCACAGTAAGTGGCTTTTTTCCCTTGGCTTAATACTTGAGGCTCATCAATGTTTTTGCACGGATCAGTAGTCCATTCTTGTTTTGTTGAGTAGTACCCCACTCTGTGAATATACCACAATTTAACTCTTCAATCTTCTGTTGTGGAGCATATAAGTTATTTCAAGTTTTTGGCTTTTATAAATAAAGCTGTTGTGAAATTTCCATCCAAGTTTTTTTGTGTACGTGTACTTGCATTTCCGTGGATAGACAACAAGGAGTGGAGCTTTTGTATCAATGGGTAAATGTTTAATTTTATCAGAAATTTCCAAAGGTATTTCCAAAGTGGTTATGCTGGAAATTCTCTGTATATTTTGGAAATGTATGATAATTGCTTTATATCTCACCAACATTTAGTATTTGCTGTCTCTTTTATTTTTGCTATTATAGTGGGTGAAGTAGTAGCAATTGTGTTTTTCATTTGAATTCCCCTGACTGATAGTATGGAGACCTTCACATGTTTATTTGATTATATAATCTTTGTGAAGTGCTTGTTCAATTGTTTTTGCCTTAAAAAAAGTTACTTTTTAAAAATTTTACCATACAGTTGGAGAATATATTCTGGATATAAGCCTTTTTTTTTTTTTTTAAAGATTTTATTTATTTGAGAGAGAGAGAATGAGAGATAGAGAGCACGAGAGGGAAGAGGGTCAGAGGGAGAAGCAGACTCCCTGCTGAGCAGGGAGCCCGATGTGGGACTCGATCCCGGGACTCCAGGATCATGACCTGAGCCGAAGGCAGTTGCTTAACCAACTGAGCCACCCAGGCGCCCCTGGATATAAGCCTTTTGTAAGATATATGTATTCGGAATATTTTCTTCCAGCTGAGGCTTGCTTATTAATTTTCTTAAAAATGTCTTTTGATGAGAAGTTTTAATTTTTTTAAAAAAAGATTTTATTTATTTATTTGAAAGAGAGAGAAAAAGAGAGAGAGAGCATGAGTGGGGGAGGAGGGGCAGAGGGAGAAGCAGACTCCCTGCTGAGCAAGCAGAAAGCCCAGCACAAGGCTTGACCCCAAGACCCTGGGATCATGACCTAAGCGAAGGCAGACACTTAACGGACTAAGCCACCCAGGTGCCCAGAGCAGTTTTAAATTTTGCTGAAGCCCATTTTGTCAACGTATTCTTTATTAGGGTTAATGTTTTCTGGGTCTTAAGAAATTTCTTATAGTTGTTTATATTTTTAGCATTTACATTTAGACCTATGATTCATCTTAATTTTTGTGAATGGTGTGAAGTATAGGTTGAGGTTCATTTTTTTTCCCCATATGGATACTCAGAAGTTCCAGGTCTGAAAAAAGATGTTCCTATCTCTATTGAATTGCTCTGGTGCTTTGGTTGAAGATCAACTGACTGACTATACATGCATGTGTCTATTTCTAAACTTTTTACTGGTATCTATGCCAAGAACACATTGTCCTGATTACTGTAGCTTTATGACATGTCTTGAAATCACGAGGTATAATTTTTACGTTTTGAAAATTGTGTTGTATTCTAAGTCTTTTGAATTCCCATATATATTTTAGAATTTGTTTATAAATTTTGCAAAAAATATTTTTAAAAAAAGCCTGGTGTGATTCTGATTGGGATTAGGTTGAATATACAGTCTTTGGATCCATAAACATGTCTCCATTTATTTAGGTCTTCAGTTTCTCTCAGTAATGTTTTATAATTTTCAGTGTAAATATTTTATTAAATTTTTTCCTGAGTATTATGTACTTTTGATGCTACTGTGAATACTTTTATTTATATTTATTTATTTATTTAACATATAATGTATTATTTGTTTAGGGGTACAGGTTTGTGATATTGTAAATACTTTTAAAATTAAAAATCAAAACTAGAATTGTTGAATCACTATACTGTACACCTGAAACCAATAAAACACTGTATGTTAACTATACTGGAATTAAAATAAAAAACTTAAGAAAAATATTTAAATTTAAAGAAATTAAAAAATTTCAATTGTTTATTGCTATAAACAATTTATATAGACATATATAGAAATATAATTGACTTTGGTTATTGATGTTATATTCTGTGACCCTACAACACTCACTTAATCTAGTTGGTTTTGTTTAGTTTTTGCAGATTCCTTAGAATTGTCTACTTAGATGATTATATTGTCTGCAAAGAAAGAAAGTTTTCCTTCTTTTTTTCTAATCTGTGTTTTATTTCTCTTTATTATCGTACTGCACTTATTAGGACCTCCAAAACAATGTTGAATAGAAGTAGAGTGTATATCCTTGCCTTGGTTCTCTATCTTAGGTGATAAGTAGTCAGAATTTCACCACCATGATTTAGTTGTAGGTTTTTGTTTTTTTTTAATAGAACTCCTTTATCAGATTGAAAAAGGTTCTTTCTATTCCTAATCTGATGTAAGCTTTAATCATGAATGACTAATGAATTTTTGTTAAATGATTTTTTCTACATTTATTGAGATGACCTTATGATTTTTTTCTCCATTAGTCTGTTAATGTGATAAATTACAGGGACTGATTTTCAAATGTAAGACTAACCTGAAATTCCTGAAATAAACACCACTTAGTCACGGTGTTAAGGATTCATGTGTTTATGTTCATGACTGATACTGATTTATAGTTATTTTTTGGGAATTATAATGTCTTTGCTGGCTTTGGTATCAGCATTATGCTGGCCTCATTTTATTCAACGATTTGGGAAATGTTCCTTCTCCTTAATTATCTGAAAGAGAGTGTTTATTTTTTTTTAAAGATTTTATTTATTTGACACAGAGAGACACAGCGAGAGAGGGAATACAAGTAGGGGGAGTGGAAGAGGGAGAAGCAGGCGTCCTATGGAGCAGAGAGCTGACGTGGGGCTCGATCCCAGGACCTTGGGATCATGACCTGAGCCGAAGGCAGATGCTTAATAACTGAGCCAACCAGGCATCCCTGAAATAGAGTGTTTAAAACTGGTATTATTTTTTTCCTTAAATGTTTGGTAGAATTATATATAAAGCCTGGATGTGGATTTTCTGGACCTGTATTTTCTTTGTGGGAATGTTTTTAAATCCAAATTCACTTTCTAAAAATAGATACCTATTTTAACTTTTAATTTTGTTTAGTATCAGTTTTAATAATTTGCGTCTTTAGCAGAAATTTCCCGTTTCATCTAAATTGTCAAACTTAGTGGCAAAATATTGTTCATATTATTCCCTTATTTTCCTTTTTCCCTACTTTCATTCTTGATTTTAGTAATGTGTGTGTTTTTCTTTCCTTGATTAATCTAGCTAACAGCTTATCACTTGCTAAATCTTTTCAAAGAAAAAACTTTGGTTTTATTTCTCCATTGTCCAGTTTTTATTTAATTTATATATTCTCTTGATTATTTCTTTCTCCATATTTTAGATGCTTCAGATGCATCCCACAAATTTTGGTATGCTTTATTTTCATTACCATTTGAAATTAAAGTAACAGTTAAAAATGTTTTCTAAAAAAAAAAAAAAAGTTTTCTAGTATCTCCTGTAATTTTTCTTTGATTTATAAGTTATTTGGAAGTATGTTGCTTTATTTCTAACTACTTGGGGATTGTCCAATTATATTTTTGTTATTAATTTCTAATTTAATTCCCTTGTATTCACAGAACATATTTTGTATAATTTCAGTTTTTTTAAGTTTACTGAGATTAATACAGCGTAATATATCATACACCTTGGGTAAACACTTGATCAGTGTGCACTTGAATATGTGTTTATTATGCAGTTGTTAGATGGTGTGTTCTAAAAATGTCAAATAAGTCTGGTTGCTTGATAACATCTTTCAAGTTTACTGATTTTCTATCAATATCTAAGAGGGGAATGTTGAAATCTTCATCTAAAATTGTGAATTTATGTTTCCCTCTTTGCTTCTATTAGTTTTTGCTTCGTGCATTTCCAAGCACTGTTACTAGGTGTGTATATATTTAGATTTGTTTTATCTTCTACATGATTTAACTCCCTCATCATTATGAAATATGCCTCTTTACATAATATTCCATTTCCTGCAGTCTACTTTGTCTGATATTAATATAGCCATTCTAGCTTTCTTATGGTTAGTGCCTGTATGGTATAACCTTTTCCTTTTTAAAATTTTCACATGTGTCTTTAGATTTAATATGCATTTCTTATAAACCATGTACAATTGTGTCTTGACTTTAATTGATCTAATAATCTCTGTCTTTTAGTTGGAGAGTTTAGCCCATTTCTACTTAATGTAATTATTCCAATGTATATGCGTTTAGGACTACCATCTTGCTACTTGTTTTCAATTTGTCCCATTTGTTCTTGTTTAGTTCTTTCCTGTATTCTTTTGGATTGAATATATTTTTAGTTTCCATTAATCTCCTCAATTGGCTGATTAGTTATACTCCTTTGTTTTATCGCTATACTAGTTTGCAATATAAATCTTCAACTTACCACAATCTAACTTTGAGTAATATTAGACTATCTTATGGATAAGAACGTTAAAAAAAGTATACTAATATCTCATTCTTTGTGTTACTGTAAAATATATATTTTACTTCTACACTGTTATTATTTTAGCTTTCAACAAATACTTTTAAAGAAATTGATATGAATAAAGAACCTCTTAGATTTATCTACATATTTTTTAGAGATTTATTTATTTTAGAGAGAGAAAGAGTTAGCAATCAGGAGAAGGGGTAGAGGGAGAGGAGAGAGAGAGAGAGAGAGAAGCAGACTCCCTGCTGAGCTTGGAGCCTGATGAGGGGCTCGATCTCAAGACCCTGAGATCACGACCTGAGCTGAAATCAAGAGGTGTACACTCAACTGACTGAGCCACCCAGGCACCCTCAGATTTATCTACATATTTATCACTACTGGTACTCTTCTCTCATTTAGATCCAAACTTCCATATGGTACATATTGTTTTCAGCTTGAAGACTTTAATATTTTTGTAGTGCAAGTTGGTTAGCAATGAATTCTCTAGCACTTTTCAGTCTAAAAGTATTTTTATTTTGCTCCAATTTTTAAAGAATAGTTTCACTAGATACAGAATTCTAGGTTGATAGTTTAAATTTTTTTTTTTTTTTTTTACCCTAGCATCATTCCATTGTCTTCTTATTTTCATTGCTTCTGAGGGAAGCTTGTGATATATTTTATCAATGTTTCTGGTGAATAATGTATTTTTTTCTTCTGGCTACTTTTTAAGATTTTCTCTTTATCACTGATTTTTAGCAATTTAGTTATGACATACCATGGCATGATTTTATGTTTTGTTTTGTTTTTTAAGTTATGATATACCATGGTGTGGTTTGGTGTGGTTTTTGAGAGATCTTCAGCCCTTGATTTGTTGAGCTTATTGGATCTGTGGGTGTATTTTTCAAATTTTGAAAAATTTCAACCATCACTTTTATAAATTTTCTTGTGCTCAATCTCTCTTTGTTCTCCTGCTACTACTCTGATTACACAAATGTTAGACTGGTTGTTATTGTTTCTCAAGCCATTCAGACTGTACTCATCTTTCTTTTTTTTTTTTTAGGCTCCCCCCCACCCCATGCTTTTGTTTGAACAGTTTCTATATTCCTGACTTCAATTTAATGATATCTCCAGTATTTAACTTGGTGTTAAGTCCATCCAGTGAATCTCAGTTTTTAGTTTTTTTTTTAATTGATTTTACTCTTTAAGTAGCTTTCATATCTGTCCTCTTCTACTTCTTTGCTACAACACTAATGCAGGCTTGTATGTCTCACCTAGACTTCTGCACAGTGCCTCTTAATTGGTCTCTTTTCCTCTAGCTCTCTCCATTTTGATATCATACTTATTTTCTAGAATGCAGATCATATCATGAAACTTCTCTATGTTAAAAATTAGTTTAAAAATTTCTAATGGACTGAAATTCAAACTTCTCAACATGGCTTTCAAAGCCCTTCATGGTTTTGTCTAGCCTTCCTTTCTAGCACTGTAATTCCACACATTTGAATCAGTTAATGGATCAAATGTGACATAAACTTTCATACTTTTGTTTGTGTGTATTTACAACTTAGCATAAATACCTCCACTGTAACAATCCCCAACTTGGCTAGACAAGCCTGATATTTTCCTTTAGCAGCAACTGGTTCCTAAAACTAGTATGGTGTTCACCAGAGCCCATTATCATTGTTTATGTGTTTGCCTCCTCTGCCATACTATAATCTCCTTGATGTGTCATTCACCTTTGGATTCCTATCATTTGTCATAGACCTTGGCCTATAGCAGGGGCTCAATAAATATTTGTCAAGTGAAATGAACTGTAAGTTCAGAAGTTTATTGTGACATTATCTTCCTAAGTTAATAAACACGGATTTAGGTCAAGAGTAAATAGTAAAATAATGACAATATCAACGAATGTTAACTGAGCACTTACTAAGAGCTTGGCACGTTCTAGGTAATAACTCTTTCAATCCTAACAACTCCTCTAGGAAGCAGGTTCTATTACTGTCACCACCTAACTGATGAGGAAATGAAGCACAAAGAGATTAACTGATTTGGCTAAGGGCCCAGACAGGAAGTGACAACGAGAATTTGAGCCCCTACAAGCTAGCTCTAGAGACCACACTTCAACTCTAACAATGTACTCCTGCCTGTTCATGTGATTAAAAATGGGATAATCATCTGCTTTCCAGAACAAACTTATTTTTATGTAGTTGTTCCTAATTCACGTAACCATTTGGGGACTTCAGAGGAAGGCATGCAATTACTCTTCTTTCCCCAAATTTCTTAAACATCTATATTAGACTGAAGGTGAGTAGAGAGAGAAAAACAGATATTTTTAAATGATATTCTCATGGAGAAGATGAAAACATTTACAAACCTTCAAATAAGTACCATAAGCATTATAGTGGATTCTAGGTTAGAATGGTTTCATTAAAGGACATTCTCTAGCATCTTAAATATATATCTAAATGGTCTTGGTCTAAATAAACCTGCTTCCTCCACTCCCTTCTCATTCAGTGATGCTCAAGAAATTAAATACTGTTAAAAATAAAAAATTTCTAAATCACTGACTTTATGGGGAAAATGATCTTTGAGGGGAAATTTTAAAAACATTATACCACACTTTCAGTTTGTAATAAAAGCTATAACATATTCCATCAGAGTCGTGGTCAAGAAAGTACAACTCCTAAAGAGTAATTTTATCCATTTAAGTGACAAACAATGGGTATTTGAATGGTAAAGGTTACTAAAAGATTTTGGCATTGTAATTTATCATACCACTTCATTATACCTCCAATGAATGATTCATTCTCAATGGTATTTCATACGTGAACTTCCTATTCAAATACAATTAAATTTACTGTACATTAATATATACTTTGGTAGCAAGACATTGATGTTCATCTGATACTATCACCAACTAATTAAAATTATATTGAAGATTGATTTCAATGAGTCTTGACTAAGTAGCTACCTCCATTGTTTAATCTGATGGCTGTTAATTTTTCAAACTGTTCTTGCCATTGAAAATCTAAGTTAAAAGTATAAATTGTTGTAATTTAAATATTAAAGTGAATTCTTCAAAATTAAGAATAACAAAAAATAAAATTTTTTATTTGAAAGGTTGAACATTTAATGGTAACTGGAATAGTAAGTTGCCTATACATAAATATTCATATTGGTGTGGCTCTAAGAATATTTATTTGTTGCCTTGGCTATGTAAAAGTTTTAGCTAAAGAACCAAGGCAAAGTGGACCATTTGGCAATTATCCTCTAAATCGGGGTTGCAAACTCTATGCCTAGAGGGCCTAGGCAGATAACTTAAATGAATGAAGCAGGAATGGTCTGAGTACACCTGCATTCCTTATGAGTGAAAAGGACTAAACTCTACAGCAGAGTTTAAAGCTCTCTTAAAAGTGTGCAATTGCCACTCTGCTCCAGCTAACTGCTCACTGCACAACAGATAATATTGATAACTTTTGATTTATAAATGTTAGCTGAAGAGCTTTAAAAACATTGTTTCAAGGTTTATCACCAAAATATCTACAGTTCCTAAAAAGTAGAAGTGAAGAAAGTTTTGGCAAAAAGTAGAGAACTAGAGCAACACCACACCAACACCAAGGAGGGCCCAGGGATGGCATTTTTAATGGATGGAGTGTTCTCTCTCACCTTCTCACCATACAAGGTTCCCCTAAAACATGGCTCAGCTTTAACTTGATAAGGGCTCAATGGGAATAGACTATATTAACAGTGGAAATGAAAGACCCTCTGCTGCTGTAGCATCTCTTCGACTGGGAGGAAACTGAGGAGAAATGAGTACAAGTTTTAGAACTGAATTTCTTAATATTTGCTTGAATAGTACAGAATATTCCTAGAATCATCAAGCGCATTTAGAAAGGTCCATGACAAACTCATTTATTTTATTTCCCACATCAGGAGGCACAGTAAGACTTGCCTATTTGTTCAACAAATATTTATTGAGCACTTTCCATGTGCCATGTTCTTAATGGGACTAGGGATAAAACTAACATAAAACATGCTTGTAGTCTAAAGGCGGGGAGACAGATAAGCAAACATGATTCAAGCACAGGGTGAAGAAGTGTTAAAAGGATTATGAAATTGTGAATGGCAATGGTGAACTATGCCCCAAAGAGCTATTCCACAGAAGGGAAATCATGGAGGGCTTTCTGGAAGAAGTAGCAACTAAATAGCAAGTTGGAGCTATAATCCTTATCTGGGGCTTAGACTGTGCCAGGCATTGTTCTAAAAGTCTTATGTTTATTTACTTGCACAAATCTTCATAACAACCTTAATAGGAAGTATATCTCATCTTATCTGCATTTTTTGGATGAGGAAAATGAACACAGGAACTGGCACAGGGTCACATAACTAGTAAGAATTCAGATACCATGCTCTTAACCCCTACATATTATTTACATGTTTATATTTAACAAAATATAGATTAGAACATATTACAAGTAGGTATGACTTGGTGATTTTACTGGGATGGGGAACACTACAGAAAAAAATACCTTTCCTTTGCTTCTTTCTTTGGACTGTCTCAAATGTATGCGAGCAATTCTTTCTAGACTCAACCACACTCAGAAAAAAAGTTCTAGCTATGTTATGACTGTTTTGCCTTTAAAATTTAGCATGAGCTCAAGTTACCTAAAATAATGACTGGTTTGCTTTCTTTACACCAGGATTTTTTTAAAACTACATGTAACTATTCTCCATTGAGTTATCTGACTAGAAGGTGGGAAGTTGAGGTAGATGAGTTACAGAACACTGCCCCACAGGACCTATTACACTTTTTTTTATTTTTATTTTTTAGTTTAAGTAGTACATTTCTTATGTTATTAGATATCTGGTGTCACTGGCACATATTCATCTGACTCATTTATTAAACAGGAAATATGGCTCAGTCAAGTTCACTTTCTATCTCATCAAGGTTTACTTGTAAAGAAAGATAACATTTTATTTTCAAATACTGTATTCCTACAAATGCCACTAGATGAAAGGCATACTACTCTGTGTCTGTGGATGATATCCATGTACAGAATGATCAGTTCAGATTTTAACAAAATATCTAGAACTTCAATTAGTTAACTGACAAAGGTGACTGAATTCACAAAAGCAAGGTAATGACAGATTTTATTTATTAACCACACACAGAATGGCGTATTGGTCTCGTATATGATTTAACTCTTCGAAACCACATTTTTTGAAATCCAAAAAATGCTAGATAAATAAGGAAATCAATACTTAAACATAGAAGGGTGAATGCAATTTAATATTATTGTAAATGAATTATGTACCACTACTACAGACTCCTACTCTGACTATACATTTACCATTGTAGTGAGTTTTACACTGCCTTCTTATGTTTTTATGTTGTTAGAGTCCTTTTATTTCTACTCAAAGAACTCTCTCTAGCATTTTTATAAGGCAGATATAGTGGTAATGAATTCCCTCAGCTTTTGTTTGTTTGGGAAAGTCCTTATCCCTCCTTTATTTCTGAAAGATAGCTTTGCCAGGTATAGTATTCTTTGTTGGTTTTTAATTTTTTTCCAACATTTGGAATATGTCATCACAATCTCTTCTGGCCTGAAAAGTTTCTATTGAGAAACCTGCCCATAGCTTTATGGGAGTTCCCTTGTAACTTTTAACCTCTCTTTTCTCTTGTTGCTTTTAAAATTCTTTCTTTGACTTCTGACAATTTAATCATAATATGTTTGTGTAGTCCTATTTGGTGTTCCTTGGGCCTCTTGGACCTGAATATCTATTTCTCTCCCCAGGTTTGGGGAGTTTTTAGCCATTGTTGCTTTAAATATACTTTCTGTCCCTTTCTCTTTCTCTTCTGGAATTCTCATAATGTGAATATTGTTTATTTTCCTTGTGTCTCATAATTTCCATAGGCTTTCTTTACTCTTTGCCATTCCTTTTCCTTTTTTACTCCCAACAGGATAATTTCAATTGTCTTGTCTTCTAGGTCACTGATTCTTTTTTCTGCATGGTTCAATCTGCTTTTGAAGCTCTCCACTAAATTCTTCAGTTCAGTTAATGTATTTTTCTGTTTATTTTTGATGGGTTCCATTCCTTTGTCAAACATCTTGTGCTGTTCATGGCTTGTTTTCCTAAGTTTATTTAGTTGTCTCTCTGTAAGTTCTTGTAGGTCACTAAACTTTTATTTTTTAAAATTTTTTATTGTTATGTTAATCACCATACATTACATCATTAGCTTTTGATGTAGTGTTCCATGATTCATTGCTTGTGCATAACACCCAGTGCTCCACGCAGAATGTGCCCTCTTTAAACCGATCATCAGACTAACCCATCCCACCCCCAGAACCCTCAGTTTGTTTTTCAGAGTCCATCATCTCTCATGGTTCGTCTCCCCCTCCGACTTACTCCCCTTCATTCTTCCCCTCCTGCTATCTTCTTCTTTTTTTTTCTTAACATATATTGCATTATTTGTTTCAGAGGTACATATCTGTGATTCAACAGTCTTGCACAATTCACAGTGCTCACCATAGCACATACCCTCCCCAATGTCTATCACCCAGCCACCCCCTCCCTCCCACCCCCCACCACTCCAGCAACCCTCAGTTTGTTCCCTGAGATTAAGAATTCCTCATATCAATGAGGTCATATGATACATGCCTTTCTCTGATTGACTTATTTCACTCAGCATAACACCCTCCAGATCCATCCACGTCATTGCAAATGACAAAAATCTCATTCCTTTTGATGGCTGCATAATATTCCATTCTGAATATATACCATATCTTCTTTATCCATTCATCTGTCGATAGACATCTTGACTCTTTCCACAGTTTGGCTATTGTGGACATTGCTGCTATAAACATTGGGATGCGGATACCAACATTTGTATCTTTGTGGTAAATACCCAGTAGTGAAATTGCTGGATCGTATGGTAGCTCTATTTTCAACTGTTTGAGGAACCTCCATACTGTTTTCCAGAGTGGTTGCACCAGCTTGCATTCCCACCAACAGTATAGGAGGGTTCCCCTTTCTCCGCATCCCCGCCAACATCTGTCGTTTCCTGACTTGTTAATTTTAGCCATTCTGACTGGGGTGAGGTCGTATCTCATTGAGGTTTTGATTTGGATTTCCCTGATGCCGAGCGATGTTGAGCACTTTTTCATGTGTCTGTTGGCCATTTGGATGTCTTCTTTGGAAAAATGTCTGTTCATGTCTTCTGCCCATTTCTTGATTGGATTGTTTGTTCTTTGGGTGTTGAGTTTGATAAGTTCTTTATAGATTTGGGATACTAGCCCTTTATCTGATATGTCATTTGCAAATATTTTCTCCCATTCTCTCCGTTGTCTTTTGGTTTTGTGGACTGTTTCTTTTGCTGTGCAAAAGCTTTTTATCTTCATGAAATCCCAATAGTTCATTTTTGCCCTGGCTTCCCTTGCCTTTGGCGATGTTTCTAGGAAGAAGTTGCTGCAGCTGAGGTCGAAGAGGTTGCTGCCTGTGTTCTCCGTTAGGATTTTGATGGACTCCTGTCTCATGTTTAGGTCTTTCAACCATTTGGAGTCTGTTTTTGTGTGTGGTGTAAGGAAATGGTCCAGTTTCATTCTTCTGCATGTGGCTGTCCAATTTTCCCAACACCATTTGTTGAAGAGACTGTCATTTTGCCATTGGACATTCTTTCCTGCTTTGTCGAATATTAGTTGACCATAGAGTTGAGGGTCCATTTCTGGGCTCTCGATTCTGTTCCATTGATCTATGTGTCTGTTTTTGTGCCAGTACCATACTGTCTTGATGATGACAGCTTTGTAATAGAGCTGGAAGCCCGGAATTGTGATGCCGCCAGCTTTGCTTTTCTTTTTCAACATTCCTCTGGCTATTTGGGGTCTCTTCTGGTTCCATGCAAATTTTAGGATTATTTGTTCCATTTCTTTGAAAAAAGTGGTTGGTATTTTGATGGGGATTGCATTGAATGTGTAGATTGCTCTAGGTAGCACTGACATCTTCACAATATTTGTTCTTCCAATCCATGAGCATGGAACGTTTTTCCATTTCTTTGTGTCTTCCTCAATTTCTTTCATGAGTATTTTATAGTTTTCTGAGTACAGATCTTTTGCCTCTTTGGTTAGATTTATTCCTAGGTATCTTATGGCTTTGGGTGCAGTTGTAAATGGGATCGACTCCTTAATTTGTCTCTCTTCTGTCTCGTTGTTGGTGTATAGGAATGCCACTGATTTCTCTGCATTGATTTTATATCCTGCCACTTTACTGAATTCCTGTATGAGTTCTAGCAGTTTTGGGGTGGAATCTTTTGCGTTTTCCACATAAAGTATCATATCATCTGCAAAGATTGAGAGTTTGACTTCCTCTTTGCCGATTTGGATGCCTTTGATTTCTTTTTGTTGTCTGATTGCTGTGGCTAGGACTTCTAATACTATGTTGAATAGCAGTGGTGATAGTGGACATCCCTGCCACGCTCCTGCCTTAGGGGGAAAGCTCTCAGCTTTTCCCCATTGAGAATGATATTTGCTGTAGGTTTTTAATAGATGGCTTTTATAATATTGAGATATTTACCCTCTGTCCCTATACACTGAAGAGTTTTTTCAAGAAAGGATGCTGTAGTTTGTCAAATGTTTTTTCTGCATCTATTGAGAGGATCATATGATTTTTGTTCTTTCTTTTGGTAATGTATTGTATCACGTTGATTGATTTGCAGATGTTGAACCAAGCTTGCAGCCCAAGGATAAATCCCACTTGGTCATGGTGAATAATCCTTTTAATGTACTGTTGGATCTTATTGGCTAGTATTTTGGTGAGAATTTTTGCATCCATGTTCATCAAGGATATTGGTCTGTACTGCTCCTTTTTGATGGGGTCTTTGTCTGGTTTTGGGATCAAGGTAATGCTGGCCTCATAAAATGAGTTTGGAAGTTTTCCTTCCATTTCTATTTTTGGAACAGTTTCAGGAGAATAGGTATTAATTCTTCTTTAAATGTTTGGTGGAATTCCCCTGGGAAGCCATCTGGCCTCGGGCTTTTCTTTGTTGGGAGATTTTTGATGACTGCTTCAATTTCCTTAGTGGTTATAGGTCTGTTCAGGATTTCTATTTCTTCCTGGTTCTATTTTGGTAGTTGATACATCTCTAGGAATGCACCTATTTCTTCCAGGTTATCTAATTTGCTGGCATAGAGTTGCTCATCATATGTTCTTATAATTGTTTGTATTTCTTTGGTGTTGGTTGTGATCTCTCCTCTTTCATTCATGATTTTGTGGATTTGGGTCATTTCTCTTTTCTTTTTGATAAGTCTGGCCAGGGGTTTATCAATCTTGTTAATTCTTTCAAAGAATCAGGTCCTAGGTTCGTTGATCTGTTCTACTGTTCTTTTGGTTTCTATTTCATTGATCTCTGCTCTGATCTTTATTATATCTCTTCTCCTACTGGGTTTAGGCTTTATTTGCTGCTTTTCTCTAGCTCCTTTAGGTGTAGGGTTAGGTTGTGTATTTGAGACCTTTCTTGTTTCTTCAGAAAGGCTTGTATTGCTCTATACTTTCCTCTTAGAACTGCCTTTGCTGTATCCCAACGGTTTTGAACAGTTGCGTTTCCATTTTCATTGGTTTCCATGAATTTTTTAAATTCTTCTTTAATTTCCTGGTTGACCCATTCATTCCTTAGTAGGATGCTCCTTAGCCTCCATGTATTTGAGTTCTTTCCGACTTTCCTCTTGGGATTGAGTTCTAGTTTCAAAGCGTTGTGGTCTGAAAATATGCAGGGAATAATCCCAATCTTTTGGTACCTGTTGAGAGCTGATTTGTGATCTAGGATGTGATCTATTCTGGAGAATGATCCATGGGCACTAGAGAAGAATGTGTATTCCGTTGCTTTGGGATGGAATGTTCTGAATATATTTGTGAAGTCCATTTGGTCCAGTGTGTCATTTAAAGTCTTTATTTCCTTGCTGATCTTTTGGTTAGATGATCTGTCCATTTCAGTCAGGGAGGTGTTAAAGGCCCCCAGTATTATTGTATTGTTGTCAATGTGTTTCTTCGCTTTTGTTATTAATTGCCCTATATAATTGGCTGCTCCCATGTTAGGGGCATAGATATTTACAATCGTTAGATCTTCTTGGTGGATAGATCCTTTAAGTAGGATATAGTGTCCTTCCTCATCTCTTATTATAGTTTGGTTTAAAATCTAATTTGTCTGATATAAGGATTGCCACCCCAGCTTTCTTTTGGTGTCCATTAGCATGGTAAATGGTTTTCCACCCCCTCACTTTCAATGTGGGGGTGTCTTTGGGTCTAAAATGAGTCTCTTGCAGACAGCATATCGATGGGTCTTGTTTTTTAATCCAATCTGATAGCCTGTGTCTTTTGATTGGGGCACTTAGCCCATTTACATTCAGAATAACTATTGAAAGAAATGAATTTAGTGCCATTGTATTGCCTGTAAGGTGACTGTTACTGTTTTTGTTTGTATGCCTTTCTGGTCTATGGTGCTTTAGGCTCTCTCTTTGCTTAGAGGACCCCTTTCAATATTTCTTGTAGGGCTGGTTTCATGTTTGCAAATTCCTTTAGTTTTTGTTTGTCCTGGAAGCTTTTTATCTCTCCTTCAATTTTCAGTGAGAGCCTAGCTGTATATAGTATTCTTGGCTGCATATTTTTCTCGTTTAGTGCTCTGAAGATATCATGCCAGTACTTTCTGGCTTGTCAGGTCTCTGTGGATAGGTCTGTCTCCAATCTAATGTTTCTGCCTTTATAGGTTACATACCTCTTCTCCCGAGCTGCTTTTAAGAATTTCTCTTTGTCTCTGAGACTCGTAAGTTTTACTATTAGATGTTGGGGTGTTGACTTATTTTTATTGATTTTGAGAGGGGTTCTCTGTGCCTCCTGGATTTTGATGCCTGTTTCCTTCCCCACATTAGGGAAGTTCTCTGCTATAATTTGCTTCAATATACCTTCTGCCCCTCTCTCTCTTTCTTTTTCTTCTGGGATCCTAATTATTCTAATGTTGTTTCGTCTTACTGTATCACTTATCTCTCGAATTCTGCCCTCCTGATCCAGTAGTTGTTTATCTCTCTTTTTCTCAGCTTCTTTATTTTCCATCATTTGGTCTTCTATTTTGCTGATTCTCTCTTCTGCCTCATATAGCCTAGCAGTTAGTGCCCCCATTTTTGATTGCAACTCATTAATAGCCTTTTTGATTTCGATTTGGTTAGATTTTAGTTCTTTTATTTCTCCAGGAAGGGTGTCTCTAATAACTTCCACGCTTTTTTCAAGTCCAGCTAGTATCTTCAAAATCATGATTCTGAGCTCTAGTTCTGACATCGTACTAATGTCCGTATTGAGTAAGTCCCTGGCAGACGGAACTACCTCTTGTTCTTTTTGCTGAGGTGTTTTCTTTCATCTTGTCATTTTGTCCAGAGGAGAATAGATGAATGAGAGAACAAAATGCTAACAGGTTAACAACGTCCCCAGAAAATATGCTCTATACAAATCAGAAAAAACCTGAAACAAGGGGAAAAGAAAAGGAAAGAAAGAAAAAAGAAAGTGAAAAAAATAAAGAAAAAGATAAAAACAAACAAAAACAGAACAAAACAAAACAGAAAAAACAGAATATGATCAAATATGTTCAGGCTGGCGCATAGATCAGTGCCACACGCTAGATTTTGGGTGCTTTTTGGTCTGTTAGAGGATAGTGCCTTCTAAAATTGTAAAGAAAGAAAGACATATTTGTACAAAATAAGGGTTGATACAATGAAGGGATGGAAGATGACTGTAAAGATGAAAGTTATAAAAGATTTTATAAAAGGATGATAAGAAGTTGTTTGAAAAAAGAAAGAAGAAGATTAAAAAAAAAAGGGAGAGAATGTCATCAGGCAGGAGACTAGAACAAAGCCATACTCTAGAGATTTAGGGTATATTTTGATCTGTTAGAAGAAACTGTATATCAAAATTTTAAAGAGAGAACAACTTATATATATATGCCAAAAATAAGGGTAACTTCTATGAAGGGATAGAATATACCTGTAAAAATTAAAAATAAAAGTTTTTTTTTAAAGGGATTGATAAGGTGTTGGTTGAAAAAGGGAAAAAGAAAAATTCACAAAAACAGTTAAAAAATTAACCTTGAAAAACTTATGAATCATGGTAAAAAAGCCATGAATTCTATGGTCAGTATTCCGCTAGCGCTGGAGTTCTCCCATTCTCCTTGATCGGTAAACTTGGTCTTGGCTGGCTGTTCGTGCTGATCTTCTGGGGGAGGGGCCTGTTGCGGTGGTTCCCAAATGTCTTTGCTGGAGGCAGAATTGCCCCGCCCTTGTGAGTCCAGGCTAAGCAAGCTGTTCGGGTTTGCTCTCAGGAACTTTTGTTCCCTGCAAGCTCTTGGTACAGCTTTGGAGGATGAGAGTGAAAATGGTGGCCTTCCAATCTCCGCCCGGAGGAGCCAAGAACTCGGGGCCCCGCTCCTCAGTGCAGCCCCAGAGAAAAGCAGTCAATCACTCCCGTCTCCTCGGTCTCTGGCCGCACTCCATGCTTACCTGGCCTGTGACCTAGCGTTTCTGTCTCTGGCACCCGACACCGTGTGGAGTCTCCAAACCCAGCAGATCCCTGTGGTGCGCTCCCACGCTACTCCTCCCAGGGGAGGAAGGGAAGTCTCCCTGGCTCTGCTACCTGTTGGGTCCCTGCTGGAGGAGCAGTGACCCGACTGGGCCGCTGATCACAGTTTATGGCCACCCCAAGCTGAGAGCCCGCGCCTCGGCTCCGTCTCTGCAGCCCTCTTCCCCACTCTGATACCTGGGAGCTCTGCCACACTCAGGACTCCCATCTTTCTGTGACCCCGAGGGTCCTGGGACCATACTGTTCCGTGAGGGTTCCACCTCCCGCTTAGCCACTGGAGTGACATCCCTCAGCGGAGCCGACTTGTAAAGTTTTGATTTTGTGCTCGGCGGCTCTATCACTTGCCAGAAGCGGCTGACGGAGGCCCCCTCCTCCGCCGTCTATCCTCCCGAATATCGCCTCGGATTCACTTCTCCGCACGTCCTACCTTCCAGTAAGTGGTGGCTTCTCTGTTCAGAGAGTTGTTGCTACTCTCTTCTTTGATCTCCTGTTGAGTTCGTAGGTGTTCGAATGGTTTGATCCCCATCCATGTGAATTCTTGAGAGCAGACGAAATCCAGGTCTCCTACTCCTCCACCATCTTGCTCCACCTCCTGTTCCTGAAATTCTTATAAATGAAATGGTGTAGCATATACTCTTGTGACTGGCTTCTTTCACTTAACAGGACATTCTTGAGATTCATCCATATTGTGGCGTGCACCAATAGTTCCTTTCTTTAACTGAGTCTTGCATGGCTCTACAATTTATCTATCCACTCTGTTGTTGATGGGCATTTGTTTCCAGTATTGGTTTCTTATAAATAAAACCTGTCTGAATATGCTCATAGAGTCTTCTTGTGGACAAGTATTTTCATTCTCTTGATAACTAGGAATGGGATTACTGGGTAATTAGGGAATATATAGGTATAACTTTATAGAAATAATTCTCCAAAATGGTTGCAATGGTTCCATATTCTCACCAACTTTTGGTAGTATCAGGCTTTAAGTTTTTTTGTTTTGTTTTGTTTTGTTTTTTGTTTTGGAGAAAGAGAGAGAGAGAAAGAGAGAGGAGCAAGGGTGGGGAGGGGGAAAGGGATGGAGGGAGAGGAAGAGAGAGAATCCCAAGCAGAATCTGTGCTGAGTTTGTAGCCCTATGCAGGGCTTGATCTCATGACCCTGAGATCATGACCTGAGCCGAAACTGAGTCTGATGCTTAAATGACTGAGTTACCCAGGCTCCCTGGTACTCTCAGATTTTAATGTTAGCCAATTCTAGTTGGTATGAATGGATATCATTGCGATTTTATTTCCATTTGTCTTATGAATAATGACATTGACCACTTTTGCATGTGTTTACTGGCATGTCTTGTGAAATGGCTGTTAAGTCATTTGTTCAGTTTCTTTGGGTTGTTTTCTGATAATTCTGAGAGTTCGTTATATATTTTGGATATACATCCCTTGTCAGACATATGCATTGTGATTATTTTCTTCTCTATTAGCACAATGATATCTTTTGTTAACCTTTTATTTGGAAATAATTTCTCACAGAAAAGTATCAAGAATAGTGCACAGAAACTCATATATACCTTGTCTAAATTAGCTTAATGATACCTTTTAATTAACAGAAGTTTTTAATTTCATGAAGTCCAGTTTATCAACATTTATATTAGTACTTTCTACGTCCTAAAAAATCCCTGCCTAGCCGAAAGCTGCAAAGAAGGTACTTTCCAACATTTTCTTCTAGATCTTCATAGTTTTTTAGTCCATCCAATATTAATTTCAGTGTATTGTGTGAGGTAATAGGTATGGTTCTTTCTGTATGTTTACTCAGTTGTCCCAGCATATTTGTTAGAGATTCTCCTTTCCAAACTGAAATGCCATGATACTTTGTTGAAAATCAATTTAATATATATGTATGAGTGTGTGGATCTATTTCTGGGCTTTCCATTGATCCATCTGTTCCATTTATCCATTCTTCCACCAATGTCAACTGCCTCAGTCATTGTGGATTTGTAGTAGGTCTTGAAACTAGACAAACTCTTCAACTTGATTTTGTTCAGGTTTGTTTGGCCCTTATTTTCCATAGATTTTAGGATCCACTTATCATTTTCTATAAAAATGTTGTTGGGAGTTTTTGGATCGTGTTGAATCTAGAGATCAATTTGGGGAGGAAAATACTGAGTCACCCTATCCACTTACATGATATATCTTCTGCATTTATTTAGACCTTGTTTAATTTCTTTCACAATGTTTTATAGTTTTCATTTTAGAAATCTTGCACATCTTTTGTTAAATTTATTCCTAAGTATTTTGTTTTTTGACATGATTGAAAACGAATTCTAAAAATTCACCAGCCAAATGCTGCTAGTATATAGAAATTCCACTGATTTTTGTATATAATTCTTTCTGTGACCTTGTTAATTCACACATTAGTTTTTGTAGTTGTTTTGTAGATTCTTGAAGATTCTATATATAAAATCGTGTCTTCAGTGAATAAAGACTTTTACTTCTGCTTTTTGCAATCTTTATACCTTTTATTTCTTTTTCTTACATTACTGCACTGGCTAGCACCTCCAGCATATAGTAAATTGAAGTGATAAGCACACAAAACCCTGCCTTGTTCCTGATCACAGGGGAAAAATATTCACTATGTTTCTATTAAATGTGATGTTAGATATAGGTTTCCTTTATCAGATTTAATATGTTCTCTTCTATTTCTAGTTTTTTTAAAGTCTTTTTTTCTTTTTCTTTTTTTTTAAGGTATGAAAGGGTGTGGAATTTTGTCAATGCCTTTTTTCTGCATTGATTCAGATTCTATTGTTCTTCTTTATTCTGTCCATACTTTGAATTATACTGATTTTCAAATGTGAAATCAACCTTGTACTCTTGGTATAAATTTCAATTATGCTTGCATTTTGTTGAAGATTTTTACATCCATGTTCATGAGGGACATTGGTTTGTAATTTTCTCATAATATCTATGTCAGGTTTTGATAACAGAGTTAAGCTAATCCCACAAAGTGATTTGGGAAGTGTTTCCTCCTCTATTGTTTGAAAATTTGTTTAAAATGGTGCTAGTTTAAATGTTAATAGAATTAATCTAAGTCTGAAGTTTTCTTTGTGGGAAGATTTTGGTTATACATTCAATTTAATAGATTAGTAGGCTATTCAGATTTCTAATTTTTGTTGTTTTAGTTTTGATAAACAATTGTGACTTTACTGCCATAAAGTTGTTCATATTATTCCCTTTATTATCAATTTAACATCGGTAGGATCTGTAGTCCTATTCCTTCTCTCATTCCTGACATTGGTAACTTGTGATTTTTCTCTTTATATTAATCAATCTGCTTTGGTTTATTAAGTTTTATCTTTTTAAAGAAACAACTTTTGGCTTTGTAAATTTTCTCTATTCTTTGTTTTCAATTTTATTGATTACTGGTTCTGTTTTTATTTCTTTCCTTCTAGTTACTTTGGGTTTCATTTGTTCTTCGCCCCCCACCCCCAGCTTCTTAGGATGGAAAGTTAGATACTTAATTTTAAACTTTTCTTTTTTCTCATACAAATATTTAAAACTTATAAGCTTTCCTCTAAGCATTATGTTAGCTGCCTCCCACAAATTCTGGAATGTTGTATTATAATTTTCATTCAGTTTGAAATATTTTCCAATTTCCCATATGATTTCTTCTTTGAATCTTGGGCTACTTAGATGTGTGCTATTTAATTTCCAAACAGTACAGTCTTTTCTATATATTGCATTGCTATTGATTTTTAATTTCATTCCATTGTGGTCAGAGAACATACTTTATTAAGTTTTCTTTCTAAAAAGACATTGTATGATTCAGCATATGACTGGTGAATGGTCTACATGCACTTGCATTTTATTATTTTAAAACTTAAAAAAATTAAAAACTACTTTCCCCAAGTCTACTCCATACTGACCTATCATCTATTTATCTTTAGGGCATTCTTTCATATTTCTGGGCAGTTCTGGCACCTAGATCAGAATTTTCTTCTGCTACCATTCTGGGTAACTTTATCTATCCAGAGAGCAAAATTAAATTAAAACTAAACCTATTCCACGATAATAACCAACACATCTATTCCAACTTCAAGGTCTCCTCTTCAAATTTTCTTCCTGATATCATTCATTCATTGAACTAGCATTCAATGCCTTAGTGGCACAACACAAGGTACTAGAATTATGGAAGTAGCTGAGATGTAGAAATCATACTTCATTGTGGGAGGAAAAAATAACCAGTCTTAAGTAGCTGTTTTCAGCACATTTCATAGACATTATCTTATTAAGTTTCACAAAAATCCTTCATTGAAGGCAGTATATTCATTCTCTATTTTGTAGATGGGGAAACTAGACTCCAGAAACTAAGGAAGCTACTAGTCTATGGAAATACAGCTAGTAAGTAGCAGAGTGTTAAATCTTGTCTCTTTAAAATCCACTGCCATTTCAGTGATATGACTGTATGGTCACTACCATAACAGGCTGAAGTTCTTTAATTCGTTTATGCCAAATGGCCACTATATGCCACATGCTGTGCTAGCAGTGACAAGAGTGCCTTGGTGTCCATCCTCACAGAACCACAGCTAAACACTTTCAATACAATACTTGTTTATCTGATGAAAATCATGTACCCTTTCTCTTCTCCCCTTCTCACTCTTTTAAAACCATTTCCCACTCAATTCTGGATTCCAGTCTGGATCCAATTACCCAATAGGTCACAAACATGTGTCTTACAATCATGACCCATATAAAGCCTCCTGAAAGGATGATCCAAAGCTAGCAAGATGAGTGTACTCTGCTAGAATGTGGCAATCTATCTAAAGAAAAAAGATCTATCAAGCATCAGAAGGTTTTTTTGTTTGTCATATAATCAGAACAAGTGAATAAAGCTGCTTCAGTACTTGATGTATGCATTCCCCAAAGGAAAGGCAGTAATATTATTATTAAATATTAATTACTTATTGAACATTTTCTATATGCCAACACTGTATTAAGTATTCTATATGCATTACCTCACTTAATGCTCCCATAAATCTTACAAGATGCCTACGATTATTATCTCTACTTAACAGATGAGGAAACTGAAGCTTTAGTTCCCAAAGTTACACATCTAGCAGAATCCAGATTTAAACTCAGATCTAAATGATTCTAGTACCTACATTCTTAACCACATGCTGACTTTCTTTTGAGCAGATAGTGCCTAAACACATCCATAGTAGAATAATCTTTGCTCCTGGGAACAAAATATTTAATATCTGGTAGCTAAGACTCCTATCTTTCACTGTGTTTGGATGGACAGAGTCCATGTTTGCCTTCATGTGTTTCCATTGGCAAAATCTTCCTTTAAAAATTTGTAAAAAACAAACAAAAAAACCCTCTCTGATCCAGGAACTATTATCTTACTATTAAAAGCTCATAGGCTAATCTTGCTTTCTTTATTTCTATGTTCTTGAAGGTCACTTTACTGTCCCACCATAGGCCTCATATACTTACAATCCTCTCAGTTATAAAAGATCACTTCACTGTTCCACCATAGGCCTCATAATCCTCTCAGTTATTAGTGAGGACCTCTGTCCCGTTTTGAACATTTGGGCTTCACTATTCCAATTAGCTGTCAGATCCTGTCACAGTCACCCTTCTAGTAGTTTCATGTCTGTTTCTTCTTTGGTTTTCTATAGCCACAATGCTTAGTCATCTGTTGCTTTGAATACACTAGTCTCTCTGCCTCCACACTTGCACTCTGCCTCCACACATGGACTCTCAGTCCATTTTTCATGTAGACCAGCCATGGGGACTGAATATCTTCCCTTGGCTCCAATTTCTTTGGCATTCTATAGCCTAAGGAATAACGCCCAAGGTTCCTTATCTTGTTATTCAAGGACCTCCAAAATCTGACTCTTGGTCACTACTCCATTATCACTTTTCACCACATTCCTCAATGTACTCTCTGCTTTTGTCAGACTTCATATAATAAGGAGTGCAAGACTGAAACCAGGGGGTTGCAGAGACACCGGGTGAGAACATCAGCAAGGAGTGAAATTGCAGAATAAGGCCAGGTTAACATAAGATATCAAGAAGAGCTCAATGGGGCAGGTATCAAGGCTATACTTAATAAAGAGAAAAGGATGAAAAATGGAAGAGCAACATCTAAATCCCTACCATATGCCAGAACCTCCACTCAATTTCACCAATGCTATCTCATTTATTCCTCCCAACAATTTTTTTGAAATAGAAATTAATAATCACATCTTACCAATGTAGTGAGAGGCTCAGAGACATTAAGCCATTTGTTCATGGTCTCAGAGCTAGTATGTGGCAGAGCCAGTAATCTATCTAAAAAGATAAAGCAAGAGGAATAAAGGTACATTATTTACAAGTCTATCTGACAATTCCAAAGGATGGCAGTGTATGGCTTAGTGTGTTTGAAGGGTTTCATGCTTACTAGGAAGGAAGAAGTGAGTAACTGCCCTAGAATCCATTCAACCCCTTTACTAAAGGGCATTCATTCCAGGAGAAAGGTAACCAGCCAAAGCTCCTTATAAACATGACTGACCTCTGACAAATACATCAGTGGTGTTTATTAGAGGGAAAGTCCTTAATAAATGGGTTTTTTGTTTTGTTTTGTTTTTGCAGGATGCACCCAATTCTCTAAGATTGCTTATGGTTAACAAACTTGGAATCCATGCAATTACGGGGCATGGTTCCTCGGAAAATGTCACATAAGCTAAAAGTTGAAGAGCTCCCTTTGGGTGAGCAATATTCTCAGGTGTTGTTCTCTCAAATATTGCTTAGAGAAGTCATCTGTTAAATCTGGGCCAAAGTGCATTTAGAAAGAACTGGAGAGCTGCAATTGTTGTTCCAGATCTCTTTCTGCTTCACATGTGCATTAGTACTGGCTAAGATCTCTGATTCTTGTGAGTCTGTTTGACAATCAAAGCCTTTGCACAATCTCATATGCCTGGTTGTGTTGTGCAGCTTCTTTAGGAAGCACATCTTCAAAAGCGGAGGCTGAGAAACGGACACAGGTACAAGTGTTTTATTGGACAAGAGATTCCATGATGCAGGAATGAAGAAGAGGGAGAGTAAGACAACAAAAGAGGAAAAGCCAAGATAAGAATGCAGTGTCAACAACACTGCTGTAGACTACAGGGGCTCCACTCCACCAGAACATCCATGGAGACATGTACAGGATGCCTCCCAGAACTGTCCACTTGAGGAGTAGGAGGTGGGAGCCTCTATCCGCTAACTTCTGACCCCCAATGGTTAAGGGTTCCCTCAGGGGGCCTTATCACCCCAGTATTTCCAAGTTATGCCTGTCTGTGGGTAGAGTAGTAGGCTCCCACAGCATCAAAGAAGGTCCTGGATGGCACTTGATATGGGATGCTATCCAAGCAAGCTTGCTCCAAACCACCCACTGCAGTCGCAGCTGGTATTAGAGGTGGACCCAAAGGACGTGACATGGAACACTGGGGTGGGCTGCCACAATGACAATACCAGCATGTTTGCTACTTAAACATACTCCATCCTTTTGTATTTCCATGCCTTTGCTTATGCATTTCCCTTGGAAAGTCCCTTCTCTCATTCTGCAAACTGAAATTATACTCATTCATCACAGTTTGGGTTGAAATGCCACCTCCTCCTGGAAAACATCTCAGATCTCCAAATTAAAAATAATTACATCTTTTTTTTTGACTTACCACAGCATATTTTTCAACCTCTATTACTGAATTTCTTTCATTCCCCTTTGGTGTTCTAGGTCAGTAACTATAGCCCACTTTATGGGCCATAATCTATGCAAATAGGCAAATCTTTTCCTTTGTTTTCATGGGTGAATAACATGTGGTCCTATATATTTCAGCTTTACCACTTGCTAGTAACATTCTAATTGAGTTTAAAAACGTTACTAGAATTTGGTGTTCCAAAGCCCATTTTAGAGTTTCAAGAAGTCTCTCATTCTAAATTCCACAAAGAAATCTAACTGCCCTGAAATGTTTGGTAATTTGTAGAAGTTCCCAGTATGTACATGCACAAACACAAGAGATGGATTTCTGCAGTTTGGGGGAAGGACAATTTATTACAAATTCATCATCACTGTTGTCTTGAGTTGACTGTAGTTTTTGAGTACTGCTTTTTTTTTTTTTAGTGATTGTTACTATTTTATTTATTTTTAAAGATTTTATTTATTTATTTGCCAGAGAGAGAGAGAGAGCGAGAGAGAGTGAGAGTACAAGCAGGGGGAGCGGCACGCAGAGGGAGAATCAGGCCTCTGCTGAGCAGGGAGCCTGATGTGGGACTCAATCCCAGGACCCTGGGATCATGACCTGAGCCGAAGGCAGACGCTTAACCGACTGAGCCACTCAGGTGTCCTGTGATTGTTACTATTTTAAAGATTTTTATTTATTTTAGAGAAAGAGAGAGAGAGAGAGCATGAGCAGAGGCAGAGGGAGAGAGAGAATCTCAAGCAGACTCCACACTGAGTGCAGAGCCTGACACAGGGCTCAATCTCATGACCCCAAGATCATGTCCTGAGCCGAAATCAAGAGTGGGACGCTTAACTGACTGAGCCACCCAGGTGCCCCAAATTGTTATTTTAGACTAATCATTATCAGCAAGTGTGGAAATAAGCTGTAATGGTTAAGAGCAATAATTTTAAAGCCATATTTTCTGTGTTCAAATTCTGGCTTCACCATTTCTTAGTTATGTGACACTGGGCATCTTAACCTTTTGTACCTCAGTTTCTTTATTAATAAAATGTAGAAAATAATAGTACTCATAGGATTGTTGTGAGGACTGCATACATAAGTGAATATAAGAAAAATGCTTAGAACAATGCCAGGCATACAGAAAACTACCTAAGTACTAACCATCATCTTGGGTGGCTATGTATTTTTAGTCTTTAATTTTCTACTAAAATATTTATTAAAAGAGGTAGTGCCCTGCCCCCGGGGGGTGTAAGGCCTGATAAGAACCACACAATGGGTACATGGCCTGACTTTGCCCTTGTGGAGGTCAGGTTTTGGTCTACACAAGAGAGTTCTCAGTTAAATCTAACCATCATGGCTCTGATCTCTGGAAGAATTTCTAAATGCTCATGTGCCCAGTTTAGGACAGAGGTATTAAGACTAAGCCACTCATATGGTGATGAGAATTTATTCTACTGTCTTTGCAAAAATAAATATGCAAACCTTCCCTATCTCATAATCAAGAATAGTTGGTTTTGGAGGGAAAACAAAATCATGTGTTAAGCTTAAATGGTTCTGAAAACAAGCTGAATTGCTACTTAAAAAAAATTAAAATTAGTCATTCATGAGAGATAGAGAATATAAATGCATATGTGTGCCTACTTAAAAGCTTCATTATGCTCATGTGCTCATGTGCTTTTTTGGGGACAATTTAGTTGCTGTAAGGAAGGCTGCTTGTAAAACAGCTCTTCAGTTGTAATACAGGCTTGATTTTTCACCATCTAAAACCTCCTGTGACCTAACAAAGCAGAAAAAGACAAGCAACACTGGCATTGCTTCTCTTAAACTTAGATACTTTTTTATTAAAAAAACCATATATGAGTTAATATATTTTTATATCTGTAAGTGAGCATTCATAGCTAAGGGTCAGTAATGTGATAGAAAAAGTAATGAGACCATGTTGAGAAAAAATGGGGTAGTCAACAGGAAAATCAACCTCATTTATTATAATATTCTAGTGATCAGCAGGTGTATAACTCTCTCAGCTATGGTCATTAACAACATTCATTCCAAACTTAACATCTACATTTGCAAACCATTTGAAAGTAAAATTACTTGCCAATTCAATTTCCAATTTGCTTTTATATCTTCATCTTTGATTGACAATTTTTTTTTAACAATAGCAACCTCAGCGAGTACTTGAGTAAATGGTAGCAACCATCCAATAGTGTAGATAAACTTGTCTATTTAGATTACCTATTCACTTTCTTCCACATGTACAATCATTTACAACCATGGAATGTTCACTTCAGGTTAGAATGAACTTGCAAAACTGATGTCAGGCTTCTGATGATTAGAATCATTTATTAGAATTATTTGTTCTTAAAGCCATAATGGTATTCATTTTTCTTATCACGACCTAAAAATGATCAAATTTGAATGCACACCTTCAGTGATGCTACCAAATAACTCCAAGTATAAATTACAAGAAAAGAGTGAGTTTGCAAAATAGTATATTTAAATGTGTGCAGTGATGTTTGGGTATATAGTTAATATGGCTGTGCACTGAAATTTAAAGTCATACAGAAGATGGCGCCATGCAGAAGGCCTCCCTTATGCATTCACTCATATGCTTCATGATCACCATGGGGAATTTTATTCCATCAATTTTTCCTGGGTCCCTTCTGCTGAAATTTAAATTCATTGAGGACTCTTTTGTCCTTTATAGAAAAATTCAGAATTCTGAACTTAAGATGCTTTCATATACTTATTAAAACACAAGGTAGACCTCTTTTTATAATTAGCATTCATTACAATGCACATTTCACATGTATTGCTTTACATCAATAACTGGTGCTCTTTGAATCTTTCTCTGAATGTCATTTGATCCCCTTTTTAATTAGCAATAATCGTGCCTCGGATAAACCTCACTGACTACAATACTGCCACTGCACAAAGCTGTTGATCCCCTTTTTAAAAACAGCTTTGTTGAGGTACAATTTATGTGCCATAAAATTCACCAAGTTTAGTGTACATTTTTAGTATATTTAAAGAGTTATGCAACCATCACCAGAATTTGGTTGTCAAACATTCCTATCATCCAAATAGATCCCACATACCTGTCTGCAGTCAATCCCCACTCTTATCCCCATCCCCAGGCTACCATGAATCTGGTTTGGGTCTGGAAACATTTGCCTTCTCCAGATCTTTCATATAAATGGAGTATAAAATATAAAATTTTTTGCATGTGACGTTTTTCATTGAGCACAATATTTTTGACATTCATCCATATTGTAGCCTGTATCATTACTTTTTAATTGCAGAACAGTATTGTAATATATGGATATACCACATTTTGCTTATCCATTCACCAATGGAGTTGATGGAATTGTAATTTGTCTCCAGGTTTGGCCAATCTAAATAATGGTACTAAGAACATTCATGTTGAGCTCTGTGTGTCGTCATATTTTCATGTTTCTTAGGCATATACCCAGGAAGACAGCCATTGTGGTGGGTATGAGGTAGTATCTTATTTTGGTTTTATTTTTTTAAAATTTTTTTCTTAAGTTGTTAAATTCCAGTTAGTTTACATATAATGTAATATTAGTTTCAGGTGTACAATACAGTGATTCAACACTTCCATAGAACACTTGGTGCTCATCACAACAAGTGTACTCCTTAATCCTTATCACCTATTAACCCATCCCCCAATGTACCTTCCCCCTGGTAACCATCAGTTCTCTACAGTTAAGAAAAAGTTAAAAATAGAACTACCCTATGATCCAGCAATTGCACCACCAGGTATTTACCCAAAGAATACAAAAATACTAACTCAAAGGGATACATGCACCCTGATGTTTATAGCAGCATTACCTATAATATCCAAATTATGGAAACAGTCATTACGGTTTTAATTTACATTTCCTTAATGAGAGTATTATCATGTGCTTTTTAGCCATTTATCTATCTGCTTTTATGAAATGCCTAGTCAAATCTTTCACCAAGTTTTAAATTGGGTGAGATGTTTCTTTTATTAACAAACAGTGAGAGTTCTTTTAATATTCTGGATACAAGAACTTGACCATATATACAATTTGAAAATACTTTCACCAGCCTGAGGCTTGTCTTCATTTACTTAATGGTGCCTTTTGAATGCAAAACTCTTAAATTTTTATGAAGTCCAATTTATTATTTCTTTTATTATTTGTGTTCTGCTGTCATATCTACAAATGCTTTGCCTAACCCAGGATTGTGAAGATTTCCTATTGTTTTCTTCTAGAAGTTTTATACTTTTAACTCTTACATTTAGGTCTACAATCCATTTTGAGCTAATTTTTGTATATGGTGTGAGGTAAGGGTCTAAATTAATTTTTTTGCATGTGGATATCCAAATGTCCCAGCATCATTTGCTGAAAAGATTATTCTTCTACCCAACTGAAGTGCCTTAGCAATTTTGTAAACAAATCAACTGACCATAAATGTAAGGTTTTATTTCTGTATGCTGCTTCACTGATTTGTCTTCTTCATGCCAGTACCATACTGCCTTGATCACTAGCCTTATAGTAAATTTTGAAATCAGTAAGTTTAAGTCCTCCACCTTTGTTCTTTCACAAAACTGTTCTACTATTCACCTTTGAATTTCCATATACATTTTAGGATCAGTTCATCAATTTCTACAAAAAAGCCCACAAAAAAAACCACTCCAAAATAAAAAAACAATCACCTGCTGGTGAAGCTTAGATAAATTTGGGGAGAACTGTCAACATAACAATATTTAATCTCCCAAAAGAATGGCTATTTATTTATACCTTTAATTTCTGTCAGCAGTATTTTAAAATTTTCAGTATACAAATCTTACACTAATTTTGTTGAAGTTATTCCTGAGCATTTCATTCTTTTTGATGATACTGTGAGTGGAACAATTTCCTTAATTCCATTTTCAGATTACTCTATCTAGTATATAGAGATGCAACTGATTTTTGTATATTGATTTTAATATTCTTCAAACTTGTGGTACTCAATTTCTTTTCCACAGACATTTATGCTGTTTGCAAATAAGCAGTTTTGCTTTTTCCTCTTCAATATGGATGCCTTATACTATTTATTTCTTTTTCTTGCCTTATTGCATTGACTAGAATCTCCAATACAGTGATGAATAGAAATGGTGAGAGAAGACAGCTTTGCCTTGTTTCTGATCCCTAGGGGGAAAGCATTCAGTCTATCACCATTAAGTATGATAAACTATATATTTTCATAGATGTCCTTTATCAGACTGAAGAAATTCCCTTCTTATCTTAGTTTGTGGTGAGTTTTTCTTTTTTTATTAACTCAAAATGGATCAAAGACTTAGATATAAAAGCTAAACCCATAGATCTCTTAGAAGAAAACATAGGTGAAAATCTTCATGCCCTTCAATCAACTAATGGTTTATTAGATATGATGTTTAAAGCACAAGCAAAAGAAAAAATAAACTACATTTTTAAAAATTAGAAACTTTTGTCCTTTAAGGGACACTATCAAGAAAGTAAGAAGAGTGATAGAATGGGGGAAAATTTTTACAAATCATATATCTAGTAAGAGTCTAGTGTCCAAAATGTATAAAGAATTCGTACAATTCAACAATAAAAAGAAATAATTCCATTTAAAAATTAGCAAAGAATTTGAATAGATATTTCTCCAAAGAAGATATATAAATGGCCAATAAGTAGATGAAAATATGCTCAGCATTATTAGCCAATAGGGAAATGAAAACTAAAACCATGAGATACCATTTCATACCCATAGGATGGGTACAATAAAAAAGACAAATAATAAGTGTTTCTGAGGATGTGGGGAAATTGGAGCCCACATACATTGCTGGTGGGGGTATAAAGTAGTACAGCCACTTTGAAAACAGTTTGGCAGTTCCTTAAAAGTTAAACGTAGAGTTCCATATGACCCAGAAATTTCACTGCCACATAAAGAACCACGAGGATTGAAAACATATGTCCACACAAAAATTTGTACATGAAGGGTCACATTAGCATTATTAATAATAGCCAAAAAGTAAACAACTCAAATGTCCATCAACTGACAAGTGAATGAACAAAATACAGTAGATCCATACAATGGATTATTATTCAGGCATAAAAAGGACCAAAGAGATGCTACAACATAGACAAATGTTGGAAACATTATGTTAAGTGAAAGAAGCTAAATGCAAAAGACTATTCCATTTATATGAAATGTTCAAAATAAGCAAATCCCTAGAGATGGAAAGAAAGGGCTAGGGGTAGCAGGGAGTAACTGCTAATGAATACAGGTACTTTGGGAGTGATGAAGCATTCTAAAATTACACAGTGTTGATGGTTGCACAACTTTGTGAAATATACTAAAAACGACTGAATAATACACCCTAAAGGGAGAATTTTATGGTATGTGAATTATATCTCCACAAAAAAAAGCTGTTAGTACTTCAATCACTAACTGGTAATGGGGCTTTGGGGAAGTGGAAATTTAGCAGAAAGGTATAGAAAAGAGTAAGCATCACCTTTCTTGGTGATGCTCTTGTGCTCCCGGAAAACATTCATTCAATGCCCCACAGTCATTGTTGTGAGTTAAACTGTGTCTCCCAGAAGGATATGTTCACGCCTTAATCCCGGGTACCTGTGAACGCAACCTTATTTGGAAATGGGGTCTTTGCAGATATAATCAAATTAAAATAAAGTCATGCTACGTTAGAGTGAGCTGTAATCCAATGATTGGCATCCTTATAAGAAGAGGGAAATTTGGACTAAGAGAGAGGGTGCCATGTGACAACAAAGGCAGAAATTGGAATGATGCATCTATAAGCCAAGAAATGCCAAAGATTGCTGGCAACTCTCAGAAAAGGTAGCAGAGAAGGGCATAGTACAGATTCTCATTCAGTGCTTTCGGAAGGAACTAACTGCTGGTAACTTGATTTGGGACTTTTAACTTCCAGAACTGTGAGACAATACATTTATGTTGTTTTAATCCATCCAGTTTGTGGTGATTTGTTATGGCAGCCCTAGGAAACTACTACACTAAATATTTACATCTTTATTACTAAAGACAAAGGGTTCCAGTGAGTAGAGTCAACCTCTTGGAGTCTCAATTCCTTCCTCATTGGGGATAATAACATCTGTCCATTCACTGTACTGAGAAAATGACCATGAAAACACTTCAGAAACTGTGAAGTACTTTATAAATATAGGCTATTACTCCTCCAGGTGTATGCTTTTAATTGATTTGTCAGCTCTAATTTATTGGGTTTTCTCTTTTCTTCAAGATCATCTGTTTTCAAGCAACATTCACCTTCCTTAGAAAAGCTACAGCCTGTGTACTAGAGTTCTCTAACTTAAAGTGAGAGGTCAAATTATGGAACTCATACCACCCATTCTCCTAACCCCCCCAAAAATACCTTGCCATAAATTGTCAATGAACTCACTTGTATTTTAGGACATACAACACCAATGCACTGTAGCCTTTTGTTTATACATAAGGTTAGGGTATTGTTCCATAATTGACTATTCTGTTGAACTGAATGGTATCATCACAAATGATCACTTTTTGAAGACCACTATAAAGAAGATATTTGGCACTAAAGTACATCTTTCACAAATTGCAAATCAGTTAGATGCTCAATTATCAATATAAAATACTACACAAACTCTGATTATTGGGGATTTCTGATTATTTACAGTTTTGAAAAAACTTTTTTGTTGTTGTTGTTGTTGTTTAAATATTTTGCTGTAAGTTACCTGCAGTGGAAATTTAACAGTATCCAACAAGGGGGGAAATTTGTCAAATGTCCTTGAACACCTCCGGATTTTCTCTCCCTCTTCACCTCTGCTTTCCTGAATGTATCACTATAGCTGTAGGAGATTGTGACCCCTTAGATAACGTATATATTCTCTTATTCACATGAAAATCTCACATGTCTTTATTTTTTTTTAAAGATTTATTTATTTGAGAGAGAGAATGAGAGACAGAGAGCACGAGAGGGGAGAGGGAAGAGGGTCAGAGGGAGAAGCAGACCCCCCGCTGAGCAGGGAGCCCGACGTGGGACTCGATACCAGGACTCCAGGATCATGACCTGAGCCGAAGGCAGTCGCTTAACCAACTGAGCCACCCAGACGCCCCATAAAATCTCACATGTCTTTAAATGGAGATTTTACAAGTATGTAAAGATACACTTATATGGAAACTCATTATAACACAGAGAGAAAAACAAACAGGGAAATTTTGGATAAATATGTTATGCTAAACGCATGCAATGATACATATGGCAGCTATTAAGAAGAATGAGACAAATTAATATGTAGAAACATGGAAAGATTCCCAAGACAGATAGAAGTACAAAGCTCCACTGTCACCCCACCAAAGCAATTTCCAAAAAACATAAATGGTATGATTATTTTTGAGGAAAAAAAGATAATATCACACACACACACACACCCAGTTAATCTCTGAAAGTATCACAAAAAAATTATTAGATGCAGTTACATTTGGAGAATGATTCCAAAGTTTCTTATTATGGGCATGGACTGCTTTTATTATGTAATATAATTTATAAATAGAAGAGTTTTAGCCCATAAGGACAAAGCAATGATTAGCAGTTTACTATGTGAAATAAAAAAAATAATCTGCACAGACAACAATATATAAAAAAGAAATGTTTAAAAGAATTCTTTACTTCTGGGGATCTCAAAAAAGACATTATGCAACATTTTACAGGTACCACAAGGGAACTGTAGCTAGGGTTGTGTTGCTAGGCCCATACTTGCGTGGGGAATCAATAGACCATCCTTCGAGGTAAGAGCACAACAATTTACTTATAGTGGTTTATCGAGTGCTTAGTTCAATGCGAGTGGACATTTTGTCAATAACATTCTAATGGATGCTATGGATGACAGTTCAGCACTATAATATACAAGCTGGAAGGCCATATACTAAAATCTATAGGTCCCTGGAGTCAGAGGATGATCATTTGTAGAAGAACTAAAGAAAACCACCAAGAAATGTCTTATTGTAGGGCCTAATGATTGTTTTGAAGTAAAAAGCAAACAGATTTGGTTATTATGGATTGACACATTGGTGCCATTTTTATACATTCTTCTATCTTAAAAAATTTTAAGAAATGAAAGGTGAAATTAGAAAGCTTTCCTTCAATTGAATTCGGCTGGAAGCTTATCAATGTAAACACATTTCCCAATTAAGTTAGACAACACATAGAATTCATCACCTGAATCCTGTTGGTTAGAAACGAGCAGCAAATTAACTCATTCAGTTCTATAGTCATTTCACAAGTTTCCAGCACAAGATGAAAGTGGTCACATGAGCTACATTTGTGCCAATTTTCAAAGCAGAAAGTAAGGCAATATTCCCAGAAGGCACAAAAATATTGCTCTTTTAAAAAATATATCCAATTAGATAGGGGGGCGGAGCAAGATGGCGGAGGAGTAGGAGACCTGGATTTCGTCTGGTCTCAGGAATTCAGCTAAATGGGGATTAAACCATTCTGAACACCTACGAACTCAACAGGAGATCGAAAAAGAGAGTAGCAACAACTCTCTGAACAGAGAAGCGACCACTTACTGGAAGGTAGGACGTGCGGAGAAGTGAACCCGAGGCGATATTTAGGAGGATAGACGGCGGGGAAGGGGGCCTCCGTTGGCCGCTTCTGGCAAGTGATAGACCCCAGAGCACAAAATTGGAACTTTTAGAAGTCAGCTCCCCTGAGGGACGTCGCTCCAGTGGCTAAGCGGGAGGTGGAACCCTCGTGGGAGAGTGTGGTCTCAGGACCCTCGGGGTCACAGAAAGACCGGGGGTGCCTGAGTGCAGCAGAGCTCCCAGGTATTGGAGCGGGGAAGCCAGTTGCAGAGACGGAGCCGAAGTGCGGGCTCTCAGCTCAGGGTTGCCATAAACTGCGATCTGTGGCCCAGTTGGGCCACTGCTCCTCCAGCAGGGACCCAACAAGCGGCAGAACTGGGGAGACTCCCCTCCCTCCACCGGGAGGAGCGGCGCAGAAGCGCACTGCCGGGATCTGCTGGGTTTGGAGACTCCACACGGGGTCGAGTGCCAGAGATAGAAACGCTCGGTCACAGGCCGGGTGAGCACGCTGTGCGGCCGGAGACCAGGGAGACAGGAGTGATTGCTTTTCTCTGGGGGCGCACTGAGGAGCGGGGCCCCGAATTCTCAGCTCTTCCAAGTGGAGATTGGGAGGCCACCATTTTCACCCTGGTCCTCCAAAGCTGTACCAGAGCTTGCAGGGAACAAAAGCTCCTGAGAGCAAACCCGAGCAGCTTGCTTAGCCTGGACCGACAAGGGTGGGGCAATTCCACCTCCAGCAAAGACATTTGGGAACCACAGCAACAGGCCCCTCCCCCAGAAGATCAGTATGAACAGCCAGCAAGCCAAGACCAAGTTTACCGATCAAGGAGAATGGGAGAACTCCAGCGCTAGGGGAATACTGTACATAGAATTCATGGTTTTTTTTTTTTTACCATGATTCATTAGTTTTTCAAAGTTAATTTTTTAACTGTTTTTTTAATTTTTCTTTTTCCCTTTTTCAACCAACATCTTATCAATCCCCTTTTTTAAAAAAACATTTATTTTTCATTTTTAGAGTCATATTTTATCCCTTCATAGTAGTCACCCTTATTTTTGGCATATATATATGTTGTTCTCTCTTTAAAATTTTGATATACAGTTTCTCCTAACAGATCAAAATATACCCTAAATCACTAGTGTATGGCTTTGTTCTAGTCTCCTGCCTGATCACATTCTCTCCCTTTTCTTTTTCTTTTTTTTTTTTAAATCTTCTTCTTTCTTTTTTCAAACAACTTCTTATCTTATCAATTCCTTTTATAAAATCTTTTATAATTTTCATCTTTACAGTCATCTTCCATCCTTTCATTGTATCTACCCTTATTTTGTACATATATGTCTTTCTTCCTTTAAAATTTTAGGAGGCACTTATTTCTAACAGACCAAAATACGCCCAAAATCTAGTGTGTGGCACTAATCTATACACTAGCCTGATCATATTTGATCATATTCTGGGTTTTATTTGTATTGTTCTGTTTTTGTTTTTATTTTTTTTTTTGTTTTTTTTTCCTTTCTTTTCTCTTTCTTTCCCTTTCTTTTCCCCTGGTTTCAGGTCTTTTCTGATTTGTATAGAGTATATTTGCTGGGGACGTTGTTAACCTGTTAGCATTTTGTTCTCTCATTCATCTATTCTCCTCTGGACAAAATGACAAGACGAAAGAAATCACCTCAGCAAAAAGAACAAGAGGTAGTACCGTCTGCCAGGGACCTATTCAATATGGACATTAGTACGATGTCGGACCTAGAGTTAAGAATCATGACTTTAAAGATACTAGCTGGGCTTGAAAAAAGCGTGGAAGTTATTAGAGACACCCTTCCTGGAGAAATAAAAGAAGTAAAATCTAACCAAGTCAAAATCAAAAAGGCTATTAATGAGGTGCAATCAAAAATGGGGGCACTAACTGCTAGGCTAAATGAGGCAGAAGAGAGAATCAGTGATATAGAAGACCAAATCATGGAAAATAAAGAGGCTGAGAAAAAGAGAGAGAAACAGCTACAGGATCACAAGGGCAGAATTTGAGAGAGAAGCGATACGATAAGATGAAACAACATTAGAATAATTGGGATCCCAGAAGAAGAAGAAAGAGAGAGAGGGGCAGAAGGTATATTGGAGCAAATAATAGCAGAGAACTTCCCTAATGTGAGGAAGGAAACAGGCATCAAAATCCAGGAGGTACAGAGAACCCCTCTCAAAATCAATAAACATAGGTCAACACCCCGACATCTAATAGTAAAACTTACGAGTCTCAGAGACAAAGAGAAAATCCTGAAAGCAGCTCAGGAGAAGAGATATGTAACCTACAATGGTAGAAATATTAGATTGGAAACAGACCTATCCACAGAGACCTGGCAGGCCAGAAAGGACTGGCATGAGATCTTCAGAGGACTAAACGAGAAAAATACGCAGCCAAGAATACTATATCCAGCTAGGCTCTCATTGAAAATTGAAGGAGAGATAAAAAGCTTCCAGGACAAACAAAAACTAAAAGAATTTGCAAACACAAAACCAGTCATCCAAGAAATATTGAAAGGGGTCCTCTAAGCAAAGAGAGAGCCTAAAAGCAGCATAGATCAGAAGGAACAGAGACAATATACAGTAACAGTCACCTTACAGGCAATACAATGGCACTAAATTCATACCTTTCAATAGTTACCCTGAATGTAAATGGGCTAAATGCACCAATCAAAAGACACAGGCTATCAGATTGGATTAAAAAACAAGACCCATCGATATGCTGTCTGCAAGACACTCATTTTAGAAGCAAAGACACCCCCACATTGAAAGTGAGGGGGTGGAAAACCATTTACCATGCTAATGGACACCAAAAGAAAACTGGGGTGGCAATCCTTATATCAGACGAATTAGATTTTAAAACAAAGACTGTAATAAGAGATGAGGAAGGATACTATATCCTACTTAAAGGGTCTATCCAACAAGAAGATCTAACAATTGTACATACCTATGCCCCTAACATGGGAGCAGCCAATTATATAAGGCAATTAATAACAAAATCAAAGAAACACATTGACAACAATACAATAATACTGGGGGACTTTAACACCTCCCTGACTGAAATGGACAGATCATCTAAGCAAAAGCTCAACAGGGAAATAAAGAGTTTAAATGACACACTGGACCAATGGACTTCATAGACATATTGAGAACATTCCATCCCAAAGCAACGGAATACACATTCTTCTCTAGTGCCCATGGAACATTCAGCAGAATTGATCACATCCTAGAACACAAATCAGGTCTCAACCGGTACCAAAAGATTGGGATTATTCCCGGCATATTTTCAGACCACAATGCTTTGAAACTAGAACTCAATCCCAAGAGGAAAGTCGGAAAGAACTCAAATACATGGAGGCTAAAGAGCATCCTACTAAGGAATGAATGGGTCAACCAGGATATTAAAGAAGAATTAAAAAAATTCATGGAAACCAATGAAAATGAAAACACCACTGTTCAAAATCTTTGGGAGGCAGCAAAGGCAGTCCTGAGAGGAAAGTATAGGGCAATACAAGCCTTTCTCAAACAAGAAAGGTCTCAAATACACAACCTAACCCTACACCTAAAGGAGCTGGAGAAAGAACAGCAAATAAAGCCTAAACCCAGCAGGAGAAGAGAAATAATAAGGATCAGAGCAGAAATCAATGAAATAGAAACCAAAAGAGAACAGAGCAACGAAACTAGGAGCTGGTTCTTTGAAAGAATTAACAAGATTGATAAACCCCTGGCCAGACTTACCAAAAAGAAAAGAGAAAAGAGCTAAATCAACAAAATCATGAATGAAAGAGGAGAGATCACAACCAACATCAAAGAAATACAAACAATTATAAGAACATATTATGAGCAACTCTATGCCAGCAAATTAGATAACCTGGAAGAAATGGGTGCATTCCTAGAGATGTATCAACTACCAAAATTGAATGAGGATGAAAGAGAAAACCTGAACAGACCTATAACCACTAAGGAAATCAAAGCAGTCATCAAAAATCTCCCAACAACCAAAAGCCCAGGACCAGATGGCTTCCCAGGGGAATTCTATCAGACATTTAAAGAAGAATTAATACCTATTCTCCTGAAACTGTTCCAAAAAATAGAAATGGAAGGAAAACTTCCAAACTCATTTTATGAGGCCAGCATTACCTTGATCCCAAAACCAGACAAAGACCCCATCAAAAAGGAGAATTACAGACCAATATCCTTGATGAACATGGGTGCAAAAATTCTCACCAAAATACTAGCCAATAGGATCCAACAGTACATTAAAAGGATTATTCACCATGACCAAGTGGGATTTATCCTTGGGCTGCAAGGCTGGTTTAACATCCGCAAATCAATCAACGTGATACAATACATGAACAAAAGAAAGAACAAGAATCATATAATCCTCTCAATAGATGCAGAAAAAGCATTTGACAAACTACAGCATCCTTTCTTGATCAAAACTCTTCAGAGTATAGGGATAGAGGATACATACCTCAATATCATAAAAGCCATCTATGAAAAACCTACAGCGAATATCATTCTCAATGGGGAAAAGCTGAGAACTTTTCCCCTAATGTCAGGAACGCGACAGGGATGTCCACTCTCACCACTGCTTTTCAACGTAGTATTAGAAGTCCTAGCCACAGCAATCAGACAACAAAAAGAAATCAAAGGCATCCAAATCGGCAAAGAGGAAGTCAAACTCTCACCCTTTGTGGATGATATGATACTGTATTTGGAAAACCCAAAATACTCCACCCCAAAACTGCTAGAACTCATACAGGAATTCAGTCAAGTAGCAGGATATAAAATCAATGCACAGAAATCAATGGCATTCCTATACACCAACAACAAGACAGAAGAGAGACAAATCAAGGAGTCGATCCCATTTA
Organism: Callorhinus ursinus; assembly: GCF_003265705.2. Lineage (NCBI taxonomy): Eukaryota > Metazoa > Chordata > Mammalia > Carnivora > Otariidae > Callorhinus > Callorhinus ursinus. The sequence continues at coordinate 14,800,419 of NW_027397077.1, forward strand.
CAATTGCACCCAAAACCATAAGATACCTAGGAATAAATCTAACCAAAGAGGCAAAAGATCTGTACTCAGAAAACTATAAAATACTCATGAAAGAAATTGAAGAAGACACAAAGAAATGGAAAAACGTTCCATGCTCATGGATTGGAAGAACAAACATTGTGAAGATGTCAATGCTACCTAGAGCAATCTACACATTCAATGCAATCCCCATCAAAATACCATCCACTTTTCTCAAAGAAATGGAACAAAGAAAACTAAAATTTGCATGGAAGCAGAAGAGATCCCGAATAGCCAGAATGTTGAAAAAGAAAAGCAAAGCTGGCGGCATCACAATTCCGGACTTCCAGCTCTATTACAAAGCTGTCATCATCAAGACAGTATGGTACTAGCACAAAAACAGACACATAGATCAATGGAACAGAATCGAGAGCCCAGAAATGGACCCTCAACTTTATGGTCAACTAATCTTCGACAAAGTAGGAAAGAATGTCCAATGGAAAAAAGACAGTCTCTTTAACAAATGGTGTTGGGAAAATTGGACAGCCACATGCAGAAGAATGAAACCGGACCATTTCCTTACACCACACACAAAAATAGACTCTAAATGGTTGAAAGACCTAAACGTGAGACAGGAGTCCATCAACATCCTAAAGGAGAACACAGGTAGCAACCTCTTCGACCTCAGCTGCAGCAACTTCTTCCTAGGAACACCGCCAAAGGCAAGGGAAGCTAGGGCAAAAATGAACTATTGGGATTTCATCAAGATAAAAAGCTTTTGCACAGCAAAAGAAACAGTCCACAAAACCAAAAGACAATGGAGAGAATGGGAGAAAATATTTGCAAATGACATATCAGATAAAGGGCTAGTATCCAAAATCTATAAAGAACTTATCAAACTCAACACCCAAAGAACAAATAATCCAATCAAGAAATGGGCATAAGAAATGAACAGACATTTTTCCAAAGAAGACATCCGAATGGCCAACAGACACACGAAAAAGTGCTCAACATCGATCGGAATCAGGGAAATCCAAATCCAAATCTCAATGAGATACCATCTCACACCAGTCAGAATGGCTAAAATTAACAAGTCAGGAAACGACAGATGTTGGCGGGGATGCGGAGAAAGAGGAAACCTCCTACACTGTTGGTGGGAATGCAAGCTGGTGCAACCACTCTGGAAAACAGTATGGAGGTTCCTCAAACATTTGAAAACAGAGCTTCCATATGATCCAGCAATTTCACTACTGGGTATTTACCCCAAAGATACAAATGTAGGGATCCGAAGGGGTACGTGCATCCCAATGTTTATAGCAGCAATGTCCACAATAGCCAAGATGTCCATCAACAGATGAATGGATAAAGAAGCTGTGGTATATATACACAATGGAATATTATGCAGCCATCAAAAGGAAGGAGATCTTGCCATTTGCAATGACGTGGGTGGAACTGGAGGGTGTTATGCTGAGTGAAATAAGTCAATCAGAGAAAGACATGTATCATATGACCTCACTGATATGAGTAATTTTTAATCTGAGGAAACAAACTGAGTGTAGCTGGAGTGGTGGGGGGTGGAAGGGATGGGGTGGTTCGGTGATAGGCATTGGGGAGGGTATATGCTATGGTGAGCGTTGTGAATTGTGCAAGACTGTTGAATCACAGATATGTACTTCTGAAAGAAATAATGCAACATATGTTAAGAAAAAAGAAGAAGATAGCAGGAGGGGAAGAATGAAGGGATGTAAATTGGAAGGGGAGACGAACCATGAGAGACGATGGACTCTGAAAAACAAACTGAGGGTTCTAGAGGGGAGGAGGGTGGGGGAATGGGTTAGCCTGCTGATGGGTTTAAAGAGGGCACATTCTGCGTGGAGCACTGGGTGTTATGCACAAACAATGAATCATGGAACACTACATCAAGAACTAATGATGTAATGTATGGTGACTAACAGAACAATAAAAAATTTAAAAAAATATATCCAATTAGATATCAAGATTATTTTATGGGGAGAAGATAATACCTAGCATTTTCACATTTGATTTCTGTAGCATTCACTATTTCCATTTTTACTTTCCCTAAAGCTAGATTTATATATTATTTAATATTTGGGGAAGAATTAAAATGTGCATTCAAATAGCTCCTATAGACATATCTGGGAGCTTCTGGGTTCTTTTCTCTCTCTCTCTGTTAACATTCTTTTCCATGGGGATGATTTTCCACTCCTTACTCTGATTTTAAATGTTATCTCTGTGTTGGCAATTCAATCTACATCTCCAGCCCTCACTCATTCCTTGAACTCCAAACTGCTTACTTGAAACTTTTCCTGGATATTTCACAGACATTGCAAATGAAACCCATCAAGAGGCAAACCAAGAAACAGACTCTTAACTATAGAGAACAAACTGGTTGTTAGCAGAGGGGAGGTCACCTAGGTGATGGGGATTAAGGAGCGCACTTGTTGTGATGAGCACCAGGTGATATATGAAATTGTTGAATCACTGTACTGTACACCTGAAATTAATATTACACTGTATGTTAACTAAATGGAATTTAAATAAAAACTAAAAAGAAAGAAAGAAAGAAGAAAGAAAGAAAGAAAAAGAAAGAAGAAAGAATGAAAAAGAAAGAAGAAAGAGAAAGAAAGAAAAAGAAAGAAAGAAAGAAAGAAAGAAAGAAAGGA
>NW_027397077.1:14803199-14873933 GCF_003265705.2 Callorhinus ursinus
AAAGAAAGAAAGAAAGAAAGAAAGAAAGAAAGAAAGAAAGAAAGAAAAAAAAGAAAGAAAGAAAGACCCTAATTCCCCATCCTCACAACTACCCAGCAGGGGCTCAAACCAGAAACCTAAGAGTTCTTGACCCATATTTCCTCTCTGCAAGCCTATCAGTTCTATGTTGGATCCACTCATTTCTCTAACTCCTATACTGCCCTCTGGTCCAAGCACCATGTGTCTTGCCTGCACAGCCTTCCAGCTGGTCTCCCTGATTCCATTCTTCTCCTCTATCCCCCAGTCAAGACCCTTGAGAGCAGCCAGAGTGAGCATCTCGAATGGGGATCAATATTTCAGTACTGATCTTATTTCAGTCTTATTTCAGTAACTTCGTGCTGCTCTGAGAACAAAATCTAAATTCCTAGCTCACAGGCCTTAAATTTATCCTGCCTCACTCACCAGGTCTCATTCTCTATAGTCCGGGATTTCAAAGGAAACAAAATTCAGTCTACGTGGGTTAAATGGAGAGACTCATTAAACAACTCTTTACAGAGGTATGGGCAGGGTTGAAGGAACAAACAAGGGATGGTTAGACACTGAAAGATAACAACAGTGGGCAGCCATTACCATTCCTGGAACCAGAGAAACTGGATCTTCATAGGAGGGGTCCTGCAGAAGGAAAGGGAAGATATACCCTGAATTCTCTCTTGCTTCCCTCTGAGCTCTTGCTGGTACTTCCCACTGACTGAAAAGTCTGGAGATGAAGGGCATCTGGGTGATTCACACGACATGATGTGGAGGAACAGAAGGGATCCACATCTCAGGACACAGAGCACATGAGAGAGTGCATGGATCCGGAGGGGTGGAAATGCCCACCTCATTTACGCCACTGTCCCTCTTTCTTACTCTCCAGCTTCACGCTTGGTATGTTCTTGTAATAGGAATTGGTGCAGGCTTTTTCTTTCTCTGGGTACCCTTTTCCTTTTGCTCTTCACGTGGCTAGTTATTCATCCTCCCTCAGGTCTTAACATTTAAATATCCTTATGCCCTATCTAAGAGCAGGTACCTCCTTGGTTAATCCTTTGCCTGTTTCCTTCAGAATACTTAACAAAATATGTAAGTATTTTATGTACTTGCTTTTCTCTGCCTTCTCCTCCAGGATATGAGGGAGGTGGCAATGTGTTTAGCCTGCCATATAGTAGGTGCTCAGTAAATATTAACTGAATTAACATTGGCCAAATTATACAGCAAAATCATACAACTGTGTCTAGAGACAGTGGACTTCCAGAAACATCTGCAAGAATTCTAAACTGAGGCAGCATTTAGGAAAACCCACTTAATCTTTATTTTTCTAATACGTTTGGATTTAGCTTTAAAAAAAAACTTTATGTCAAGTAAAAATCTGCATTAATAGATGCTCTATTCCTTGTTTACTTAAAAGGAGAATGTCTATTATGGCACCAATGGTCTAAAAGAAAATAACTGAATCACTTAAAAGCAAGGCTTATGCTCATTTTTTTATTTTTTTACTGCTGTTTCTATAGCAAAAGCATAAAACCACGTGTTTTGGTCGATGACACTCTTGGTACTAGAATATTAGTCATTTCAACACCTTTTCTTCTTTTTTCTCCTAACTGAAGAAAGGGAACAAAGCAACAAGGAGTAGCTATGAATGTAGCAACACTTGGCTGTAGCTAATGTAGTTCAGATGTAATAAGATGGCACCTGCAAAGCAAAGTCTACAGTGGTGACAACACTTTCACATGATTGTATATTTAAACATCCATGTGCTTCTCTTACCTCCTCTGAAAGAGGAGCATCAGCTGATCTTAAATTTCAGGGCATTTTAACCTTCATTATGAATGACAAGGGCCTATTTGTTTTTGCAGAACGTCTATAAAAAGCAACCCTTGGCTTCACTTATACACCACGTTATTTTTCAAGGCAACTGCATTTAAATGGGCAATCTGCACTTAAGATTCATTCAACAAGGTGCACTTCAACGTCTAAACAGTTAACAGATTAAAAGTAACCGTGAGTGTTGGCAGGAGAATGAAGCCAGGAAATCCCTAATTCTGGAAGGAGGTAACAGTGAAAGTAAAAGTACACTAGGAAACAGAGGAGGATCAAGGGAAGACGGAAGGCTAATGGTGGTTGAGAAAGAAAGTTGCCCACACCTTGGTTGCTGCTAGCAGGCCTGATGACAGCGCCAACCTTCCTGCAGGAGGAAGAGCAGCGGCGGCATCAGAGGAGAGCTGTCCCTGTCACAGGGGCCATTACTGTCACCCCGTGGCATCCCAAAAGAGCAACCGGAGTGAGCACAGGCCATGGGGGCAGGCCGAGTTAGCTTTAAATCCTGGTTCTACCGCTTACTATCTGTGAAACTTGAGCAAGTAATAAGTTGTCAAAGCATTAGTTGCTTCATCTGTAAAATGGGGCTAATACCTAAATTGCAAGGTTCTTGTGAAAACAGGAGGTCAGCCTCTTTCATGTCATTTGTTGCTATGCCCACCCCCTGCTGTCCCTCCTTTGTCTGATACTTAAATTGGACCCAAATACCTGAATTAGTCTTTCTCAGCTAGAAACTCCCCTGCGCAAGTATGAAGACCTGCAATCAGAATTAAAAGAGGCGAAACCGCTGAAGTAAATGCTTTTCATAAGCAACAGTAATCACTGAAGACAGAATAACTTCTAAAAGATGACACCAGCCCTCCTGGCAAGCACTGGGGTCAGCCCTGACTGTGGCCAGGAAACTACACTGTGCTCGTAAGTGACACATTGGCCTTGGGGGTATCCTGTGTGTCACCAACAATGACCATGTGACAAGACTTTGGGGATGGCAAAATTCTGGGCATTGTTTATTCCCTGGTAGAAGTTCTACAGCTTCTTGTCAGATATTTGGGGTGATAAAGACAAGAAAGGGAAGCGGGATGACAGGAGGCAGCAGATTTGAAAACCAGTGGAGACAGTATCACACTAGCTCCCCTTGGCAAGGACGAGCTGCTTCATGCTTCCCCTTTTTGTCTCTCTCTTCACTTCACCCTGCTGCCACAGCCAGCTGGATAACTGCACAAGGTAGGGGGAGGTGGGTGCAAGGAGAGGAGAGGGGCCTGTCACTGAAGAGCAGTTTTGCCTGCAGAGACCCCAGCCCCTCCTCTCAGGGACCTCATGGGGAAAGGCATGGGGGGTTCCTTCCTAGAATTAATGGAGCCCAAGAGGAAAGGGTCTGGAAATAGGTGAGAGATCGTCAGGGTTGGCACGACTCTTTGTTCTGGGGTGGAATTGGGAGAGACCAAAAAAAAAAAAAAATGCCCCCAAACAAAGAGGAACACAGGCAGATCCGTCAGGACCCTTACAGCCACCTTCCGACCCTTCAGGTTCTCAAGGTCTTTTCACCACCTTCTGACTTCCCCACTTCCTTGCATTCTAATATTCTCCCATCCCTGATCTTCACGCTCCCATCTTCTTTCTACGCTTCAGAAGGCAAAAGCTTTTCCCTGTTGCTGTTTTGTCGGGATGCAAATCTCAACTGAAAGCAATCTAATGGCCTCATAGTTGACAGCTCACCAGATGTATGAGTGTTAAGAAAAATCTTATTTTGTAAAATTAAAACAAAGCAATATGGGGGAGATATTTCTGGACTTGGGACTTCTGACCACTTCTAATGCAGGGGTTCCAATGACCATATTTTGAGAAACATGGCTGGATTCACTGGAAAAGCACTCCTCAGGCTTTCAATTCTTATCAATCCCTACCTCTTCTTGGCTACCTCTGAAATATCCACTCTAATCCTGGGTTCTAATGCATTCTTGGTATATTCTTTAAGCCTAACCTTAACTGGGATTCTTCATTATCCTGGTGATGGTGGATGAGGCTATGATTTACCAGGTATCTTCCCCCCAGGGCTCAAGCTCTAGAAGTTACTACCCAATAAGGTCCCAAAGGGCTTGCTTCTTTGGAGTAAGAGGCAGGACTGGCTGATATGAACGTTCAGACAAAGAGAATTATAAAACGTGCAATTCAAGCAAAGGAAAGGCAGTGTGGAAGTTAAGAGAACAGACTTTTCGGTCAGACTATCTGAACACAAATCATAGGTCTCCTACTTATTAGCTGTAATATTTGGGCAACTTAGGGTTCCCTCTTCTCAATTTCCTTATCTTTAACCTAGGAATAAAAGTAGGCTCTACCATGTAGAATTGCTTTGGGGATCAAATGTGATAATGAATGGAAAATGCTTAGCATAGTCTAAATAAGGCATTTCTGTGCTTTATGTGTAAGCTGTTAATTGACTAAGTTTTATTCATATTCCAGAACTCTGAGGTTATAGCAAAGCATTTATCCAAGTGCTTGAGCATACTCAAAGCTCCTGAGAAATGAGCCACTCCTGTTAATCCACCTTTGCACAAGAAGAGAATGGCTCTCAGTATGACAAGAATGAAATTTGGGTTCTGAACTTCTGTAACAGAATTCAACTCAGTCTGGTATGTACAGTATATTGATCTCACCTTAAGCACCAGCACTGAGTTTCAGCACTTCAGGCACTTGTCAAAAAAACTCAGCTATGAAGTGACTGAATCTAGCACTTGCCAAAGACTTGCTTGAGATGTCTGATATTCTGAACCATATTATATCCCCCCCCCCAAAGAAATGCCTTCACAAAGTTGAGATTTAATGTTTTGTCCTCGGGTTTTTTTTTTCTTTCTTTTCTTACGGAGAATCAATATAAGAAAAATCCATTTGAAGAAAACTTTGTCTTGCAAAAATCCTATCCTAGATGGCAAACAGGTTTCATTTTAAGTGCCAAAGTCAAATGACTGGTAGTGACTGGAGTGCTCCATTAAGAAGGACGGCAAGGTTGCCACAATCGATTAGTACTCTCTGCTGTGGACATCAGCCTGGAAGTGTGGTGCCTTTGTGATGTATTTAGCCACACTCCCATTGCCATAGCTGAGGGCGTGGATCATTGGACAGCATGCTGCACCTTATATAAGGACTTGCTCACTGTATACATCCCTCCTGAAGTTCAGTGCCACAGGCCTCTCATCACTGAGCCTCTGTACTGTCGATTGGTCTGTCAAGCTGCCCTACTCACCCTCAGAACTTGAAGAAAAGATTACCTAAAAGTTACCAAAACTCACTCACAAAGGATAAGATTTGAAGACAGGATGCTTCTCGAATCAAGGCCAAGAGAGCAGAGCAAGGAAATCTAGTGGGGGCTAGACACTGTGAATGAAAGTTAAGCTCATTAGTGGTATTAATAAACCATAAGAGACTCTTCACTAAAGAGAACAAACTGAAGGTTGCTGGAGGGGAGCTGGGTGGGGGATGGGTTACATGGGTGATGGGCCTTAAGGAGGGCACTTGTGATGAGCACTGGGTATCGTATGTAAGTGATGAATCACCAAATTCTCCTGAAACTAATATTAACTATATGTTAACTAACTAGGATGTAAATACAAACTTGAAACAAACAAACAAAAATACACAGATGAAAAAAGAGGGTTGGAACAGAAGAAGGAGAGCCAGTGGGAGAAAAAAAAAATTTGAAGAAAAATGTTCTGACCATGGGCCATTAAGGTAATGATGGTATTTCAGGCAGCTCAAAATGATAAATCATTGCAGTTTGTTTTAAAGAATTCTTTACCAGAACCATTTTAGTGACATTAAATTGTTTAAGTGGCCATCTGTGGAATAGTGCAGCAACTGGGTGAGTTTATGGACCAGTCTGGAACATCCGTTAAAATAGCTACACCTGTTACATGGAAGCTGTTTGCAACTTTGCTTTGCCAATCATAAATCTGGTTAATCCCACCTTTGTAGTCATTTTAATTTTCTATAGATTGCTTAAACCAGAAGGAATGTGGGTGCACTAAATTGTTTCCAATTGAACAAAGAAAATACACTTTTTAAAAGCAAAAAAGCCATATTCAATTTAGATAACCAGTTCTGGAACTTATGGTTCAGTTTTAAATCTTTTCTATTTGAAAGATTTACAAAACAAAACTAGAGCAAAGCACCATAATGGGGAAGCATAAAAGAGACAGTCTGTTCTTATTTTACTCAAAAATTTGCTTACTGGAAAAAAGAAATCAAATATTTTATTATCTAAGCTTAATAACAATCACCATAACACATTGAAATAGAAGTTATTGCTTATAAATGTCAAGAATGATAGTGGTAATAATAAACTCTTACATAGGGCTTATGCTATGCCAGCCACTGTTCTAAGTTCTTTACGTTGTATTGTCATCTTCAAACAACCCCATGGGATGTGTCTTTTAATTCCCACCTTATTGATGAAGAGACTGAGGCACAGGGACAGTAAGCAACTTGCCTAGGATCACATGGCTAGTGAGTGTCAGAACCAGGATTCAACTCTAAGCAGTCTGGCTCTAGCGCCTGTCCTCTAAACCATTAGGATGTACAATGTCCTCCCCTTTGGCCCAGAAATCCAATTTAACCCCTGTGTAAGGCATGATAGGAGGGGTGAACTTGGGCTATTTCTGAACTTCATGGTTGCCTCTCAGTGTTCCTTTAGTCCCCATGATTAGTGTTTAAGGGAAAAAGAAGAAAAGAATCTTGGGTATTTGGTTGGTAGGAAAAGAAGAATCCACTTGGCAGGAAAAGCTGGTGATAGGCAGCTTATTATAATCAGATCTTTTCTACTTACTTATATAAAACTTTCCTTCTGAAAAGCCCCAAAGAACTTCTCTTGCAATAAACCATCAATAGTTGCTACCGGTTTCCTATTTCTTCAATTTATGGTGACACCGTATTTGTCAGACATCTCTGAGCGATCACTGTTTTTTTGAACTGTGAACTAGCTTAGTGATGAGAGCACAGCTTCTGAATTAGTTTCTGATAAATTTCACCAGAGGGGATGGGAATAATTATTACCCTTTGCCCCACTGCCCCACAAACCACATGTCGACCAACAGAAAATGCAGGGTGCAGAATCATCACATTGTGAAGATAGTTGTAGCCTAATGACATGGAAAGAGATGCCAAATTGTTTTCAACTTTAGAGGGGCCGGCCTTGTAAGATTTAATTAGCTTACGGTTGAGAAGTAATTTGAAGCTTCAAATTAGAGACTCCTGAATTGCTCATCATTTCACTTTATAAAACTACAATATGAGGCAGACTTCCACGGAAAAAAATGATTAGAATAATAAAAAAAAATTCCCTACAGAGAGGCAATAAAAGGAGTGGAAAGAATCAAGCTTGGGAGCCAGGCAGCCACGGGTTACAGCCCCACAGGTGTGATGCTGGGCTATTCATGAACTTCTCAGAGTCTGTTTTCTCATCTATAAATTATCACTTGTCTTAGGGAGTTGTACGAGCTAAGGGAATTTGGTAAAATGCCTGGCATATGTCACTGCTCAATAAATTTTGGTTTACTTATCACCCTTCTGTTCTCTGTTTCCACTAACTCTGAAATCTTCTCCTAGAGTCTCCATTTCTGAAATCCACTCCTCCTTCCTCTTCACCTCTTCTCATGCTTCCCAAAATCCATCATCACTGGCCTGACTGCGACAGCCTCCGAACTTGGCTCACGCTTTCTAGCTTTCTTCTCAGCATCTTAACATACCTGTAGAAAGACAACCACCAGCACTACCTTCCTGACTGGTAAACATGATGAATCCCTTGCTACACAGAATCAAGTCTGAAAACCTATGCCTATTTCTCTGGCTTCTTCTGCCACCAGTTCTTTACTTACTCCTAATTCTCCAGCCAAACCAAAGTGCCACTGGTGGGATGGCCTTTACAATGGTCTGCTCTCATCCTAAAATGTCTTCCCTACATTTTAGGGGTTCTCACTTGTTCTATACCAACTTTTAGAAACATCATCTACTCTATCAAGCATCTACAACGCTAAAAGGCAAAGATAAGAGAGAACTGGATTTTACTTACAGGTTCCACAGAAATTACACATGCTTTTGTTAGCATTTCTCTCACTGGGTTACATTTGTTCTATATCCTTCTTTTCTATAGACTGTGAACTCCCGAAGGAAAGACACCGTATCTTACTTATCTTTGTACCTCCCGGGTCTAGAGCAGTGTCTGGAATCTTACATATTACTTGTTGAATAGATATTAAATGAAAGGACGCTTAGGCAGCTTTCCCCAATTAGTTCACTCTCATCCCTGATTTGGCTTATCAGCCATTAGCCATTACTATATTTCCATATTTTGGGTAACCATTATTCTTCCTTTATTAGAAAGTAAAGGATTCTATTAAGGTGGTGGATTGAGTTAATGAATATTCTTTGCCTGCTACAAACACACAGTCTGAAAAAAGTGAAGTTTACATGATGAAAGAATATGTTGGTGAGGTGTCAAATGAAAAGGAAATAAAAGTCAGGGCTGCTCAGCTATGAAGTGATGCCAAAGTGTGTTCGGTGGGGGAGGGGGCAGGAGATCTGGCCTAAATAAATACAAGGATCAGACCCCAATATGTGTGTGTGTGTGTGTGCATATAAAATTATGGGCAGAGGTCCCAGGACTGTAAGGCCTATGGGGGGACAGTAGGTGTGGCCTTGCATTTACATAAGATGACAAGCTAGAACTGAGACTCCTGTATAAAGCCAGACCCTGAAAGGACTGTCCCCCTCTGTGAGACAGGTGAGACACTCTGCTCACTGATCCAGGCAACAAAAAAGCTTGTCTCTAGCCAGGCTCGGGGCTGAGGAAAAGTCTATTGTGAGAAATCAAAACCCCATGTATGTGAATTTAGTCAGACTTTAAACTACCTTTATGGCAAGGAATTCCAAGCTAAAAAAGGCATTTAAAAACTGGTCCTGTATCAGTAAAAGAGCCAGAAGCCAAAAACCTTGAGGTAGCCAGAAGAAAATGCAAAGCTTTTCCAGAGGGCCCCTTTAGCAATCGGTGCTATAGGTACCCCCACAGGTAAAACACCCTTCAGTGAATACAAACACATATCCCAGTTACTCACTAATGTGAGGAAGTGATACACCATGAGGGAGAGTCAGCATATGTAACAAACGGAAAGAATAGCTTCTTTAGAAATTGAGATAATAGAGCAATCTGAAAACTACTATAAAATTATGTTTAAGGGGCACCTGGGTGGCTCAGTCGTTAAGTGTCTGCCTTCAGCTCAGGTCATGATCCCAGGGTCCTGGGATAGAGCTCCACATCGGGCTCCCTGCTCAGCGGGAAGCCTGCTTCTCCCTCTCCCACTCCCCCTGCTTGAGTTCCCTCTCTCACTGTGTCTCTCTCTAATAAATAAATAAAAATCTTTAAAAAAATAAATAAAATTATGTTTAAAACCACCATAAAATACTGGAATTCCATAAAAAACAGATTTGAAAAAGAACCAATTGGATTCCAAAACTTTTAAAAAGTTTATTTCATTAATAAAAAAAGGACAGGCAAAACAACGTGTTAGATACAGCTAAAGAATTAGGGATCTGAGGAAATTACCCAAAATGGATAAAAGAAGAAGCAATGAGATGGGTGGGGTGAACTGGAGTTAAAGATATGTAAGGTGCTTGCTTTGTAAGGGGATGAGCTAGTGATTTTCAACTTTGTTAAGGTAAACATGAAGATTACAAATTTATAAATGTAAAGGTAACCCCCAAAAGAATAAAAATGGAATGTATAACTTCCAAACTAGCCAAGGTTAAACAACATGTACTACATATAAAAACTTGATTTGGATCTAAGTGTATAGCCTTAAATTACTTATTAAAAAAGTAAGATTAAGCTTCTTGAGTTAAACATTAAACCTCAAGAAGTTAGGAAAATAATATACTGACAAAGTGGAAAGAAGGTAAAAATTAAGAGAATAACTAAAATAGAAACTTCAGAGTATCAACTAAAGCAAAAACCTGATTGTTTGAAGAGACTAATAGAAAACTTCTGGAAAGGTTGGTTAAGAGAATTATACAGTATTAGAAATAAAAATATAATATTAACTTTGTATAGATATGGTAGAGAATAAAAAACTACATATATACTTCTCTACATAATATCTCTATACAAAACTTAATATAACCCTCTGATATTAAATTTAAAACAAAGTGACACTTTTCTAGAATAATATAAATATTAAAATAGACTCGAGAAAAAATAGGAAGGCTAAAAATGCCTATAACCATTAAACAATTGGTATTAAAGGTCACAAATCCATCCACCAAAAAGCTCCAAGTCCAGATGTTCTAAAGACAAATTCTATCAAACTACTAAGAAACTCAATCCAGACTGAGACGAGAAAAAAGAGAAAAAGCTCCCCAACTTAATTTATCAAATTTGACATTTGTTACTAAAACCTTATATAAGGATGGAAAGAAAAAAATTACAATCTAATTAATGAAAATATATTTAAAAGTTCTTAAAAAATAGAGAACTGAATCTAGCAATGTATCAAAATACCATATAAGATGATCAACAGGGGTTAACTCAAGAATGCAAAGATGTTTCTATATGAGAATATCTGTGATGTAATCCATGACTATCAGATTAAGGTGAAAAATATGATCAATTCAACAGATGGAGGAAAAAAAGCATTCAATAAAATTTAGCACTCATTATTGATAACAAGCCTTAGCAAACTAGGAAAATTAAGCACTTTAATCTGTGATTTATATTTTTAAACCTTGTATTAGTCAGAGTGGGCTAGGCTATAATAATTAACCCTAAATCTCAAAAGCTTAATATAACAGCAGAAGATTATATTTTGTTCACACTGCAAGTCCCATGGAGGGAACAAGAGGCTCTGATTAGTCTAGTAACTCAGGTACCCAGGATGGTACATTTTTTCCTAACCACCAGGGCACTGAGATGGGAATATGGTGACTGGTACACTAATTTCCAAAGCTTTCTCCTAAAGGGACCATGTCACTTCTGTTCGTCTTACTGACTAAAACAAGTCATATGTCCAACCTAATAAAAGGGGTGGGAAAGTGAAATTCTACCATATGTCTGGAAGGAAAACTGTAATATTTGGAAACAATCCCAGTGACTATCTGGGTTATAGTAAGAAATATATATTTAGTCCTTGTCCTTGATTCCTGACATGGAGCTCCTAAAACCCTCGGAACTTCCAGATAAAAGTGACAGAAGCATTTTTTTTTTTAAATTCATAACACACTTTCAACCTTACCTGAGTTTATCCTAATAAGGTGGCTCTTGGTGGGCCCCTAGATACTTCAGACTAAGGACTGGTTGCCAGAGAAACCAATCATGTGATTAAAGGGTTGGAACTTGAAATACTACTCAGCCGTCAAAAAAAAAAAAAAATCTTGCCATTTGCAACGATGTGAATAGAACTAGAGGGTATTGGTATTATGCTAAGTGAAGTTAAGTCAATCAGAGAAAGGCAATCATCATATGATCTCACTGATATGTGGAATTTAAGAAAAAGAACAGAGGATCATAGGGGAAGAGAGGAAAAAATAAAACAAGATGAAACCAGAGAGGGAGACAAACCATGAGACTCTTAATCATTAGGAAACAAACTGAGGGTTGCTGGGGGTGAGGGAGGTGGGGGGATGGGGGATGGGCATTAAGGAGGGCACATGATGTAATGAACACTGGGTATTATATAAGACTGATGAATCACTGACCTCTACCTCTGAAACCAATAACACATTATATGTTAATTAACTGAATTTAAATTTAAAAAATGGAAAAAAATTAGTTATCTAAAAAATAAAAATAAAAAAATAATGGGTTGGCACTTTCAACCACCAGTAGCCAATGATTTGATCAAGTGTGCCTACTTAATTAGGAACCTTCATATAACCCTTAAACAATGGGGTTAAGAGTTTCTGGTTTGGTGAACACATCAAAGTGCTGAGAGGGTATGTACTCTGAGAGGGCAAGGAAGCTTGGCACCCCATTATCCCATACCTTGATCTATGCATCTCTTCCACTGGCTGTTCCTGAGTTGTATCCTTTATGATAAACCAGTAGCAGTAAGTCAAATGCTTTCTGTCCTGAGTTCTGAGTCATTTTAGCAATTACTGAACTTGAGGGTCACGGAGACCTGGGGGGTCAAAGAAACCCCCAGTTCATAGCTTCTGGTTGGGATTATGGGTAGCCTGGGCACTTTATTGCAAGGGGTGTCCAAAGTGTGGGAGGTCTTGTGGGATTGAGCTCTTAACCTGTAGTGTCTAACATTAACTCTGTGAGCTTGTGTCAGAACTGAATTTGACTGCTGGGCACCCAGTTGATGTTGGAGAATCTGAGACTGTCATATACACACCCCCAACACACACACAAATTAAAAGCTTGGTAGATGATTATTACATATACTAGAGTTAGAGAACTACTGCATTCAATTATTAACTATTGTATTTCTGTACTTTCAGTTGTTCCTAAAAGGAAAATACAATGGTACAATATTTAGCCATCATTACTTCTCAATTTTCTTCCTTTTCTTTTTCTAAATCATTATTTGTCATTTAAAAAATACTTCTCATTTTTGTAAGACATTTATTTTATTATTTTGCAAGTGGAAGCCTGAAGAAAAAATAATAATTTGCCAAGAACATCATCACCCATGGTTCCAAATGTTATTTTGACATCTGCCAGAAGCTGTAGTAAACTTTTCAAACAGGAATCATTCCTAAAATATTTACATTCTGTGTTTCTAAAAAACCATTTTTCCCAACTTAGATAACAGGAGATGAAATTAGTATGCTACATTTTAACAAGACTAAATATAAAATTAACGATAAACTGCGCAAGTAAAGGAGAATTACAGATGAAAGGTCAGTGAACATTTTAAGTCTTTCATCATTCAAGTCAATAAAAAATGGAAACTTATATCATGTTTATTTTTTCCCTTTATAGATTTACTGTTACTAAAATTGAGACTAGTTAAAAAAATCTAGCTGATGATATGTAAGACACACAGAATCCAGGTCATTCGACCATAATTGGCTCTAGATCAGTAATACTAAGAGTAGCACATCTTATGTAAAGAAAGCAAGCATATAGAATTAAGATAGCAAGGAAGCCAAAGTACTGAGTAAGAACATGCTGTTTTTAGAATTTTTGCTAATGATGATTACATTTTAAATTCTTCCTAGAGTTTCACTAGATACAGCATTACTCATATCCTGTCTTTAAGAGGTATTCAGTATCACTGAAGTATGGAGAGAGGACAGTGTAAGTAGTTCATGACCAAAGTTTTCAAGATGCACTAATGAATTTTTCTAGGCATTTCTCACTCTACTCAAGGAAGATAAAGTTTTCTAATATAAATCTCTGTTCCATAATAAATCTATAAATATTAACTTCAAAACAAAAAAAAAACCTGTTTAACTTGCGTACTACGTTTAATAAAATTAACCAGAACTTAATTTTCACTTCACAAAAAGATGATCCCTTTTCAACATTGGAAGTAAATTAATTTCCATAGTTTACATAAAATTTTCAAGTAGCAGTAGGGTTTTTGGGCCAAGAAAAAAATTTTAATTAATGCTTACCATATATGGCTTCAGTGGGGTGAGGATAAGAAATGAGCAATTTATTGATTCATTATTAGCAAAGCACAAGGCAAGGCATGAGATATAGCAGAAATGGAAAGAATTATGACCTCTGAGAAAGGTGTTAGTCAAGAGTTTCAAAACTAGCTAATCATGTGGATAATGTATAAAAAATTACAGTAAATGAAAGTAATTTGTATCGAGAAAAACTCTCGGTAGAATTAAATGCCTGAGAGGTGCCTGCAGTGAGCTGATGGATAGCATGTAATAAAGTCAGGAGCAAATGGAATGCATTTTGTGCTCTGACAATGCCTTGGTAACTCTGAACTGCAGCCCTCATCAGCCCTCAGAGAGGTCCTGGGAAGATGTAGTGGTTGATGAAGAAATTAGCAACTCCAAAAAGGCAGAAAAACTGGCACAGTAAATTAAAGTAGAAATGACGGTTTTGGGGAGCAGTCATTTCTGTATTCTTCCACTACAGGTTATAAACAGTTCGAGAAAAGGCACAGCACCTACCACTATTGATGAGTAGTGGTCCTAGGTACTGCACAGGTAGCTTCCTACCTGCCAGAATGCTCTTCTGAGCCCTCCACAGGGCTTGCCTGCTCTTTTCCTTTGGGTCTCTATTCAAATTTTTCTTCCTTACAGATGCTTATTCTGACCACTTCTCCTAAAACAGACCTTTGTGTGCCTTCTTACTACTCCATATTTACCCCATAAACATCTACTTTTTAATTTAATTCTTTTAAACATGGTTTTCTTTCCTGCCTCCCTACTGGAATGCAAACTTCAGGAGGACAGGGATTTTATCTGCCCTGATCACTGAAAATATTCTCAGCACCTAGAACCACTCTTGGCACATAGTGGGCACAAATAAATATTAAGTGAGTGAATGAGCAAAAACACTAAAAAATACATTTTCTGGGTACACAATCACGAATGAATGAATGAATGAATGAATAAAATCTATTTTCAAAGGAAGGCATTTATAATATTTTCTATACCTTTTGGCCTATACTGTGTAGTCTGATTGTGTCCCACATGCTAAGTCATTTCCCTAAGAAACAAATACTCATCAATTCTCCCAGAAGAAATATCAACAGTTACTTATGAAAGCTGAGAATGCATCATTGGCGCAGCATATTACTAATGCAGAAATATTACTGATATTTCATTACAGATAACTCAAAAGGACTAGCATCTGCTATTCTAAGCATGCCAACTTAAATGCGGAGGCTGAGTAAAACAGTTCAAGCTAAGGAAGTGACAACGACATCTTTGTGACTAAGAAAACAGATATACCCATCTCCAGCCAGACTTCTTTAACTGTGACCTCTGACAGAGGCTCACTGACAAACTGCTTACTTCCTAGGAACCTCATGATGTCCTCTAAAAGCTGAATATGAAAAGGCATGTTCAATAATTATTCACTGAATATTAAATATACTTTAATATTTGATTCATTCATTCATATTAAATGAATAAATCACACTCCCCCAGAATAATATCCTTGACTTAGATTACTTTCATGATCTATGTTTGCTTAAAATATACACCTTAAAAGTAAATTAGGTTTTGACACAATTATCCTAGACGCATTGGCAAAATACAGAAATTTCACTATAGAACACTTATGAAAGACACTGAGGAAGACACAAAGAAACAGAAAAACATTCCATGCTCATGGATTAAAGAACAAATATTGTTAAAATGTCTATGCTACCCAAAGCAATCTACACATTCAATGCAATCCCTATCAAAATACCATCTGCTTTTTTCACAGAAATGGAACAAATAATCCTAACATTTGTACGGAACTAGAAAAGGCCCCAAATAGCCAAAGGAATGTTGAAAAAGAAAACCAAAGCTGGTAGCATCACAATCCAGACTTCAAGCTCTATTCCAAAGCTGTAATCATCAAGACAGTATGGTACTGGCACAAAAACAGACACACAGATCAATGGAACAGAATAGAGAGCGCAGAAATGGACGCTCAACTCTCTGGTCAACTAACCTTCAACAAAGCAGGAAAGAACATCCAAAGAAAAAAAGACAGTCTCTTCAACAAATGATGTTGGGAAAATTGGATAGCCACAGGCAGAAGAATGAAACTGGACCATTTTCTTACACCATACACAAATATAAACACAAAATGGGTGAAAGCCCTAAATGTGAGATAGTAATCCATCAAAATCCTAGAAAAGAACACAGGCAGCAACTTCTTTGACCTTGGCCACAGCAACTTCTTGCTAGACACGTTTCCAAAGCAAGGGAAACAAAAGCAAAAATAAACTATTGGGACTTCATCAAGATAAAAAGCTCTTACACAGCAAAGGAAACAGTTGACAAAACCAAAAGGCAACCTATGGAATGGGAGAAGATATTTGCAAATGTCTTAACAGATATCAAAAATCCAAAATCTATAAAAAACTTATCAAACTCAACACCCAAAAAACAAAATATCCAGGCAAGAAATAGGCAGAAGACATGAACAGACATTTCTCCAAAGAAGACATACAAATGGCCAACAGATACATGAAAAAATGCTCCACATCACTTGGCATCAGGGAAATCCAAATCAAAACCTCAATGAGATACCACCTCACACCAGTCAGAATGGCTAAAATTAACAAGTCAGGAAATGACAGATGTTGGTGAGGATGCGGAGAAAGGTGAACCCTCTTACATTGTTGGTGGGAATGCAAGCTGGTGTAGCCACTCTGGAAAACAGTATGGAGGTTCCCCAAAAAGTTAAAAATAGAGCCAGCAATTGCAGTACTAGGTATTTATCCAAAGGATACAAACATAGTGATTCAAAGGGGCACCTGTACCCCAAAGTTTATAGCAGCAATGTCCACAATAGCCAAAATATGGAAATGGCCCAAATGTCCGTTGATAGATGAATGGATAAAGAAGATGTGTACACACACACACACACACACACACACACACACACACACACACACAATGGAATATTACTCAGCCATCAAAAAGAATGAAATCTTGCCATTTGCAATGAGGTAGACAGAACTAGAGGGTATATGCTAAGCAAAATAAGTCAGTCAGAGAAAGACAAATACCGTACAATTTCACTCATATGTGGGCTTTAAGAAACAAAACAGATGAACATAGGGGAAGGGAAGGAAAAATAAAATAAGATGAAAATAGAGAGGGAGGCAAACCATAGGAGACTCTTAATCATAGGAAACAAACAGGGTTGCTGGAGGGGGGGGGGGGGGGGATAGGGTAACTGGGTGAGCACTTGATGTTAATGAGCACTGGATGTTACATGCAACTGATGAATCAACAAAATCTATCTCTGAAACTAATAATACACTATATGTTAATTAAATTGCATTTAAATAAAAATTTTTTAAAAATATAGAAATTTCAATTAGGTTCAAAATTCAGCTTGGTTGACTTAGGAACATCACTGCTGCTAAATACGTAAAAGGAAACTAAGTGATCAGGTTTTACGGGAAGTCATATAATGCTTGCTTGCAATCCTATGAAATGGGTTAGCATTGCTATCCCTATTTCACCAATAAGGAACCTAAGGCACAGAGAGGTTAAAGGACATGCCCGGGGTCTCACACCCAGCAAATAGCAAAGCTGGGATTCAAACCCAGGCAGTCTGGTTCTAGATGTGTGCTGTTAATTACTGATCTATCCAATGCTATTCCAAGGTGGTTGCCTGCAAGCATACTGTTACCAGCCCGTGACCAGTCAAGTACCAAAATTGAGAGTAAGTATTCAGAAACTTATATAGTATTCTGACATTGTTATGACATCCAAGTATGTGATCACTGGACTCATCTGGTTGGACATGGTATAGACCAGGCTTGGAGCTGTCAAAGGCACATGAATAACATATGGCCCTAACTATGTACTGGTACTATGTATACTTAGTCAAACAATATATTGGTCTTAGACAAACAGGAAATTAAACAACAACAACAAAACACCTGGTACTTTAAATAGTTTGAGAAGCCCTGATCTATGCTGACCTTATTTGAATTCTCAGATTATCCCATCTCAGATGGGAAAGAATACTGGGTATCATTTTTTGCCTGCCTCTGTCAGACAACAAATGTAGAAAGATTTCTGGGATTCATTCAAGTTTGCATTTATAAATTTAGTATGTATTTTAACGAAGATGTTATATAAAAGCATTTCAATATGAAATACATGAATAATTTGTGGCCCTTACTGCATGAAAATATAATGCTTAGTAATTTAAGGTATAAAAGAAAATACCGACATAAATAACCATCTGGAACTTTAAGCTTTCAGTCCTACTGAAAGCCTTTATAAAATGTAAATACAATGAAAAATATTTATTTTTTAAAAATATTTTTATTTATTTATTTATTTATTTATTTATTTATTTATTTATTTTTAAGATTTTATTTATTTAGAGAGAGCACACAAGCAGGGGGAGCAGCAGGCAGAGGGAGAAGCAGTCTCCCCGCTGAGCAAGGTGCCTGATGTGGGACTCGATTCCAGGACCCTGGGATCATGACCTGAGCCGAAGGCAGGCGCTTAACTGACTGAGCCACCTAGGTGTTCAGACAATGAAAAATATTTAATTTACACTTTTATTTTGTGAGACATCCACCCCCTTACCCTGCAAAATCAGTTTTCCAGAATCTAACTCATTTTCCCGGATTTTAAATACTTTGGAAAGGGATTTAAATTAGATAAGAAGTCATAAGGTAGGAAACTTGGGGCAGTAATTTTCCATTTGATTGAGGAAAATAAAAATATGTCTAAAATAATACCACGATATTGAATATATCTACCACCATGGACGAAAAAATGATATACTGATATATAACGATTATCAACATCAATATGCATATACCTTAAAACACCTTTTTCCTTTTAATGGAACTCTCCCTAAAATGCGGCACAAACTTCTTTGCAAAAGCACATTCTAGACATGAATCAGACAACTTTTGCTAAGGCCTGTAATCTCTGAAACAGAGACCCAATACAGTGTAACTAACTGAGATTCAGTAAACTGTTTACTCCCAATTCTGGCCTTAAAATGCTGCTGGGCTCCCGGGATCTCCTGTCCAGGTACCTTCCTGGGTGAATTTCTCAGGAGATATGTGCACTTGCCTCCACCATCCTTTCCTACCTTTTCAGTTTTACAATCTGTTTTCCTAGGTAGCTATAGAGAGGAAAGAACTACAGTGGAGAAACAATGCACACACAGACACACACAATTCCAAGTCAATGGAATTTGGCTTTTCTCAAAGCATGCAGTGCTCTCCTGGCTCACAGGCCTTTTTCTGCCTGCTTCTGAGATCCTTACAGATGGGCTGTGGCTGGAAGCATGATGGCTGGAGAAGTGGGGTATTACCTGATCTTCTATCATTCTGATAAGAATTCTATGAGGCAGAGAAAAGGCATATGCCATTATCTTCATTTTTTTTTTTTTTAAACGGAGAAACTGCAGCACACAAAGAAAAGTTAAGTAACTTGCCCAAGGCACCAAGCAAATTAGTGCCCGAGAATTCAGGTCTTTAAAACCCCTGCTCTTCTCATCAGATAACAATACTGCCTTTCCTCTCCTCCAATCTTTCTCACACATATTTTATTCAAGTGCGATATGTATCTAAATTGTACTTTATGTATACGCACTACCAGACACCTCAACCAAATCATCAAATTATAATTTCCTATTATGTTTTCTTTGAAATGTCAGCTTTTGAAATGATACCCATAAATCTTTCAAACGTGAAATTAGTAGGAAGAGGAGAAAAAGGATGATTGGAAGCAAAAAATAACAGTTTCAATGACTTTGCTTGGATAAAGAACCAAAAGATTAAAAAAAAAAAATCTCGGGGTGGGGGAAGAAGGTTCTTTTTGATGGAGTGTTTTGCCTCTTTGCCTCTTTATGCAGTAGGTGGAGCTATGGTACTATTCGTTAGGGTTACAGGAAGGCTATCCATGAAAAATAATCCAATTCCTTCCTAGGATAGCCATTTTCTTTTGCATTTTCAAATAGTACTTTTCTGTTTTTGAAACGTTTTTCCTCCATGCCCTGAGAACCTTCAGGCTGCACTACCTATATCCCTTTCTTTTCTGGAATGACAGAGGGTTACCACCTTCACCGTACATCCTTATGATGCCATTTTCGGGACGATATGAGGAGATACAGTTGCACAAAGCAGCCTGTCTTCCTCTGCTCCATCACTCAAAAGGTTTCCTCTATAATCTCCCAAAACTATTTTTTAGCTCAGAAACAGGATTCTTCTGCAACTGCAACTGAAAATTTGCCAGAACCACCACTGGCATATGTTTTTTAAATGTTCACTTATAATGCAACAGATATGGATGTAAAGAACCCCTCATAAAAATATGCTACTTGTCGAAATTAAAAAGAGAACAAATTTTATTCAAAAATAAGGAATTAAAATCCAAAACTAAGCTAAATAATATATTTTAAATAGGATATAAATTCATTAGAAAGTATATAGGGGATGCCTGGGTGGCTCAGTCGGTTAAGTGTCTGCCTTCGGCTCAGGTCATGATCCCAGGGTCCTGGGGTCGAGTCCCGCATTGGGCTCCCTGTTCTGCGGGGAGTCTGCTTCTTCTACCTCCCCTCCCACTTGTTCTCTCAATCTCTCTCTCTCAAATTAATAAAATCTTAAAAAAAAAAGGAAGTATATAGGAATCAAAAAAGTCTACCTTTTTGGGGCACTGTGTCTAATATTACAGTAATGGTTAATTTTATGTGTCAACCTGACAGGGACACAGGATGCCAAGATATCTGGTTAAACATTATTCTGGATGTGTCTGTGAGGGTGTGTCTGGACGAGACTAACATTTAAATTGGTAGATAGAATAAAGCAGATTGCCTTCCCCAATGTGGGTGGTCTCATGCAATTTGTTGGAGGCCTATGCTGAAGAAAAGGCAGAGGGAAGAATTCATTCTCTGTGTGACTAACTTTGAGCTGGACACTCCTTTTCTTCTGCCTTTGTACTTGGACTTGAACTCAGACCAGAACTGGAGCTTACTCCATGTCCTGGTTTTCAGGTCTTTGGACTCAGACTGGAACTATACCATGGGCTCTCCTGGATCTCCAGCATGACAAATGGAGATCATGGAACTTTTCAGCCTCCATAACTGTATGAACCAATTCCTTATAATAAATCTTTTCCATATACATAACATATATACAATGTGTAATATATTAAATATAAATATATACGTTTTGATTCTCTGGAGAACCTAGACTAATACAATTATAACTTTCATGTTAGGTTGCTTTGGTTTTGGTATAAATGAGGCAAAAAAAGTGTCGACATAAAATATTAATTTCTATCTAGGTAACACCACCATACTTGTTTTTTTTTTTGGTAAACAGGCATTAGTTTCTAAACTTATTTATATAAATAAATCTCCCTTATAAAAACTGTGCTTTGTCTTTTTACATTTGAGTCTGTAAACAAATGCTAACAGTGCTGATGAAAGAAAATGAGGGTGTCTCCTTTATGTCTTCCTGCTATCTGAAAAAGTCCATTTTGACTTCCCACGATGACCCACAAGGCTACATTTATCCTCTTCCTACTAGAAAAATGTTCACAACTTTTACCGAAAAAAATGGCTGTGTATCCTATTTGTGACTTTGAAGATACAGAAAGACTATGAATAACTATAAGGGAACTTCAAATCTACAAAATTCACTGTATTTGTTTACCTTAGTAAGACCTCTTAAATCGTTTTTTCAGGCTAGAGTAAATAATTAAACAAGGTTATACTGACTGCCTAGCACGTTGTAGGTCAGGGGCAAGAGGCATGGTCTGTGGACCCTTCAGGACTACGCACAAAGAAGACAAACAGCCAGAATGCAAGTCTGCTTGCACTTTTTCCCTAACAAGAGTTTTTCAAAGCACGCACTTTTTCCCTAACAAGAGTTTTTCAAAGAAGGAAGAAGAGTGTTGATTTACATCATGGCATAAGTTCCTCATCTCACTGTGGATGGTCACTTTGAGTAGCATTGTTCTAGGCAATTTTATGTACTTTCATATGTGTTATTTTGTTACATAAAATAGCTAAGATTTCTTGAATTCTTATCATGTGTCCAACACTTGCGCTAACATTTAATCCTCACAGTAACTTCGTAAAATAAGTACTATTATTATTCCCATCCTACGGATGCAAAAATTGATGCCTGAAGTTTCCAGATAGTAAATAGTGAGCTGAGATATAAACAAGGCGGTCTGGGCTCTAGAGCACACTCCTACCACTTCACTAGACTGTCTCTTCTCAAATGTGAACTTCAATTCAGTTATGATGACATTAACTGTCTCCATCTTAGAGCCAAGAGAATGCTCCTCCACTGTGTGCTGCTCCAAGAGGGGCTGTACCTAATTCATCTCTCCGTGTTCTCTCAGGCAGCCCCCAATGATGCCCGCGAGCTTGTAGGCATTGTGGGGAAAAGCAGGAGGGTCATGAAACATGGTCTCTAACGTTCGTGAAGCTCATATCCTCATGGAGGAAATACTTCCAATAAGTGAACCAAATATGAGGGGGAAGGGCTTCCCTGCCCTGGGCTCAGAAGAGTGAACATGATGACCAACGAGTTCTTTTAAGGAAACGCTCCAAACTCTGAGTCTTTTATTTTTTTTTTAAGATTTTATTTATTTGACAGAGAGAGAGGGAACACAAGTAGGGGGAGTGGGAGAGGGAGAAGCAGGCCTCCTGCTGAGCATGGAGCCTGATGCAGGGCTTGATCCCAGGACCCTGGGATCATGACCTGAACTGAAGGCAGTGTCTTAACCAACTGAGCCACAAAGGTGCCCCATCCAAACTCTTAAGTCTTGAAGGTGGACAGACAGGTCTAACCTCACAGAATTGTAAATGCCCATGTGATTTATTTGATATTTTGCCCACCCACGAGATACCAGAAGAGGGACAAATAGGTAACTTTCTGAATAAAAATGTCTAGATGGACTCCCTGTGGGGTGTGGCTTCTGCCTTGGGGAAAAGGCTTGGGAGACCCAGCAAGGAATTAGACAAGTACAATCCCACAGAAAGCAAAGTCGGGGGGTATATAAACTCAGCTCTCCAAATATGTGATTGAGAGAATCCAGGTACCAACCACACCCAGTCTTCCACGGAATCAACCTCGATATTGTTTGAATAAAGGAACCAATGACACGAACTCAAATCTGAAGGTCATTAGAATCAGTATGAAAACTTTGGCAGCTGTGTGTCTTTGCATGGGCAAGGCCTTCAAGGTCAGAGCAGGGTACGGGGTGGTGGAGACTGCAGTTAACAGCAGTGAAACAGGCTCATAAAATTAGGAAGACTCTTCCCAATACATGTTTACAGGAATAGTAGAAGGTTAGGAGCAAAGGAAGTCTGGCAGGCCTGGTTTAAATGCCCATTCTGTCCCTTGCAAACAGTGTGACTGTAAACAATGTACCTATCCTCTGTCAACTTCGGTTTATTCATTTGCAAAATGGGAGGATTAATATCAATTTTGAGAAGTAAACGATAAGATACATGTAAGATGCTTAGCATAGAAATCTGGCACAAGACTTAACGATAAAAATAACAACTGATATTTACTAGGTCCTTATTGTTTGCCAGGCACCCTTCTAAGCTCTCACACATATGAACATATTTAGGCCCTGCAATAAGTCTATGAAGCAGCATGGTGGACTGCATTATTATGGACATATATCCCCTACTCCTTTCCCTGTGGGAGAATACATCCCCCTACCTCAATGACTCTAAGGTCAGCTAGGGGATAGCCTCTGCCAGTGGAACTGGGCAGATGTGACCCACCCTGCAGGAGTCTAAGAGGCACCCAGAGGCTCCATCACAATGCTGACCCTGATGATGGCATGTCAACCCACATCCTGGAATGAAAAAACCGGTAGAGTGGAAATGCAGCATACTTGTAGCCTCCATGTACCCTGAGCAAGAGATCAGTGTGTGTTGTCACAGCCACACAGAGTTGGAGATCATTTAGTACTTTTAATATCCTCATTTGCGGTGGAGAAAATTGAGCCACAAAGTGGTTAATTCATAGAAAATCACACAGCGGGTGGGTAGTCCAGTTCTAAGCCACTGCTCACTGCCTCTGAGCTTGTTACATCATCACCATCACTGATGAGGACTTGGACACGAGGGGAGGTTTATTAGCAACCAGGCCTAGGAGAGAGACGTAATGATGGCCAGAGGCAGAGAAGAAAGCAGAACAGGAGCATGTCTGATGACGAGAAGCAAGATCTGTGTGTATGGCAAGGGCGGATGCGAGTGTGAAGACAGATTATGGCAGAGGTGAACGAGGTCAGTAGAATCTAGGCTTTATGTGGTGGTATATTAGAATCCACTGTAGTTTGGGGGACCAGAGAAAATGCTATAAGATAATAGGCAGCCGAACAGTCTTAAAAAACATGAACGAGAGATTGAGTAAGGAGGCTACACTCCAGGCTTGAGACTGGGACCTAGGTTAGGGTGGGAGCATCAGCAGTATCAACAGAGGGGATAAGACAGGAGATGGTTAGTGACTATTTGGATTGTACAAGAGTCCCATATCCACTCACACTTCTTAGAAAGAGGGAGGGAAAGACAAACAGATTGTAAAGTACCAAGCCTGGGGGAACTGCAATGATGCATATTTATATGGACCCTTGGCCCTCTGATTTTTCTCACTGGATTGTTCCCAGGAAAGGACCGCACTGTGGCCAGTCACTAGAGCTAACTCAGAAAAGGTTTTCACTGGTCTTATCAGGGCTCTAGGTTTTGATGGTACTTGTTATTTGAAACACCAGAAAATCCAGTTTCAACTCTGTAATTTAACAGAGAACTACCACAGCTGAATTTTCCTTCTTTGCCCTTTTGTACCATATGCTACTTATATTGCTTCACTGTTCTCCATTTGCATGAGTTCCTTGTGATGACCAGGATGGGGTGTAGATAAAGCTTAAGGTAGAGGTACAGGGTGAAGAAGAAATGTTTCAGCTTCAAAATGCCAGTCAAGATTTTTAGCAGTCTAATGAGGCTGGGGTCAGAGAGAAAGAGCTGTGATAACGGTAACAACACGGACGCTTGTGCTAATGTTTTCAGGAGCAGAAACGATGACCTGATGATAAGATCTGGAAATAAACCATTACCAAGGTGGGCAGGGAGGGGCTGTGTGCCTGCTAGGAGATTTGGGAACACTGATGGAGGAAACTGGAAACATATTCAGTATCAGGGCCTGTCAGTTTATGAGAGAGCCGGACTCAGGAAGAATCCAGGAGGGATGTGAGAGATGGTGGGGGGAGTCAGACTGACAGAAATAGAGACAGAACAGGAGGCAAACTGGAGGGTGGGCAGAATGTGAAGAACCGTATTAGAGGTTCTGTTTCCGGAGAGCAGAGCAGAGTACTGTGTCCCTCCAAAAAGGAAGGCCCATTTGGGGAGCTCCTGGACCAGAGTTCAAGGGGCACCAGCTGGGATGGGGCTTAGGTGAATAATTTATGGAGAAATACCACCGCTTTGAAGTAGAACTTAGGGCACTGACTAGAAACTCAGCCATGAAAGGATATCACCCATGGAGACAGGTAAACTGGGTGATGTGAACGTGATGGGGAACAACAGAGAAATCTGGGTTTAAATTAGAGAATGAAAAGGAAGAATTCCCCTATTAATCCCAAGAGGCTTAAAAAATTAAATGTTACTAAAACTAGGTTGCATATTGGAATCAAAGAAATAAGAGAAAGAAAGAGTCAATTCAAAGGGCTAAAGCCTGCTGAATGGAAACAGAAGGGAAGAGAGGACCCAGAAAGTCTAAATGTGTTAAAATAATTAACACAGCACAGTAAGTTATAATTTACATACTTCATCTCGACATTTATTGCATGAAGACTCTGATATCACAGTGAAGGCAGGGCCCTGTACACGGCCTCTATAGTACAATGTACTATAGAGGATCGACAAGAAAAGACAGGGGGTAGTAACCCTGACGACTGGCGGTTTGGCCTTTGAAGAAGAAGTCTTCCTCTAATCTCTCAAAAGCAGAGAACCAGACAGGCAGCACTTCCGATGAGGGGTGGCCTCTGGGAGGAAAGGGAAGCTCCTGATGTCACTCTCTGGTCTCCTAGGAGTCAGGGGCTCCCCAGGCCCTCTGCCGAGGAGTGTGGCTTGAGGGGAAGGACACAAAGGTGACTTGTGGTAAAGACAGGATTCCAAAACTGAGAACATTCTAAATAGAAAAGGTTAACTACTAAACAAGGCTAGGACTTTTGGTATTTTCAAATACTTATAGTGTACTGAAATGCCACGTGCTTGGCCACCATCTTAACCATTGCCTAGGAGATAGAACAATGCCATTAAAAGCACATGGACCATGAGAGCTTGACATAACTGATTGGGATCCCACTTTTTAACCTGCTGAGAAGCCTTGGGAAAGATACTCTTAGAATCTCAATGTCCTCATCTACAAAAGGGAACTCAAATACCTCTTACTCCAGAGTGGTTGACATGATGCTGACAGGAACATCTGTCACACACATGTGCTGAATAAACATGAATTCCCTTCCTAAGGGCTACCTGGTCCCAGCGCAGGGGGTCGCATCTCCAATTTCTGAACAAAGGGGAGAAATGGGAAAAATGAATGTCTCTTAACAATGGACTTTATATCCAGCATAACTAAAATGGTGTTATGTGAGAAGAGTTGGCAGAAGTATTTTTAAATGGGAAGTCATTCACTCACTCACTCGTTACATTTTACTGAGCGACTATGATGTGCTAGGCACTACATAATACTAATTAAAGTCTCACTCAAAATTCAAATTCTAAAAAAAACATCTACCTAGTAATTTATGCTTTAAGAACTATCATTGATGAATCTACAATTTTGATTATAAGAAATACTGAAGTGCCTCCTGGACACCTTGAGGGGGGAAAAAAAAACAATAATGCAAGTTACTGACAAATTAACATAGAGAGCACTTCTGAATTTTACATTCTATTATTCCTACTCTTAGCCATAAATCTGATCAACTTGGTGTGGTCTCCAGGTGTAGTGAGGGATGGCAAATCAATGTTCTTGGGCTTATTAACTGGGATTGGTTTTATTTTTCTTCATCTTTCTCCCTTACCCAAGGGGCTGATACTGAAAGTTTATACGAAAAGGAGAGTGCTTGTGACCTTCTTTTAACAAGAACTAACATTTGTACAGCTTGAAAAACACTTTCTTTTTATCATCAAACTTAATCCTCACATTAAGTAGGTGTTTTCTCCTTTTACATATAAAAAAACTGGGGCTCCTAAAAAAATGAAATCACTTGCCCAAGGTCTTGGTTTAACGACAAAGCTGTAAGACATCCAGGATTTGTGATGGAAAAATCCTATGTTCTTTTCCTGTGGTTATATGATGAATCAAAAGATCGATTTTGTAGTATTTTAAGAGCTACGAGGGTTTGGAGGGGGTGGGAAATGTACTGATTAGCCATACTAAAAATGCAGCACAGAAGGGAGGGGAAAAAAATGGAAAGGTTTTAAGAATTATGAAATGCTGTATATAAGATTCTCAGTCATCCGAAACAAGATATTGATTTTATGCATTATGACAACCTAGTTTCTTATTTCTCCTTTTTTTCCCCCAAGACAACAGATAGATCAGGTGGATGCAGGGCAAGCAGGTGTCATAGTTCTAACAGAAGTTCTGAATAGGAGAGAAGGAAATGAAGATTTGCTACACAGATCTTTTAGCCAGAAACTTGTTGGTGTTTACGTGAAACTTACAGGTGTTATATAATCTCATCTATTCAAGAGATTCAGACACAGAGTTAATATTTGGAGAGCTGGACCCATTTCACAATAGGCAAGCTACAGGCTACTTTCATAGTTGGACTATATTTATGGTACTATTCTATACCTTTTTAAACCTACAGTCACATATATGCCAAAGCAACCCATACAAATCCCCATAAAAGATCCAAGACACAGTGTTGGCAATGGCAGTATGTCTAGACACAGATGGATGAAATCTCATGTTAGTGGGGCAAGCCTGAAAACATCTGTTTCTATTTTCCAGACATGATATGAAAATGGAGCAGTCAATGTATCGAAATGACAGACTATGCCTGATGATGGTAAAATCGGGTCAATCCTAATTTCGCCTCTGTAGAGCATTCCAGGAGAGGTGTGAAACTAACATGCAGGAAGAAAGCAGAGGAGCCTGTAATTAAAACAAACAATAGAATGAAGATTTTCTAACTTCCCTTGCATTGCCCTCAATTACTAAAGGCTTTTTTCCAAATTGGTTTTTGCTTAAACTAAATACAAAGGAAGTTCTCTTAACAGAATGGGATTAACTGACATTCTTTGTGAAAATACTGTTGGAAAAGGCCGACTCACATGTGTAATCCTTTGACCCCTTGTCAGTTGTCTAAGAATGGGCCTTGGGCCTGGAACACTTCCTTATCAAGAACTAAAGGAAGTCCTCAGTCTGTGCTGGACTTGTCACCTTGTGTGGGAATACCTTTCCCTGTTTCAGACTCAGTGTGTGCTCGTCTTTGTTTTGCTTGACCATCTGTGTCATATGGCACCTGGCCAGCTCCCCTAACTCTATCTGTCTCCTTCAGCAGAACGATGGGGTCCTTGTACTGCAGCACAGGAGGGGTATGTACAGGCCAACTGCCCCCTGTCACCTCCAGCACAGCTACCCAGACAAGCCCAGCCAACATCAGCCAACTCCCACCCACCCCTTAGATGCATGAGAAATCATACATAATAATACTTCTAAGCCACTGAATCTTGGAGTGGTTTGTTATGCAAAAAAAGCTAACTTGATGTGAAGTCCTCTTATATGTCTCTGTGTTTTGTGGTCAATACCACTCTACTGAGAGACTATAACATGCTCAAAGTATATCATATATGAATTTTGCTCTCATAGTTTTCAAATTTTGCTCTTATGTAATTTTTATATAAACTTCATGTTCGTATTCAGTCATTTTATATCACTTTACCCAATTTAGACAAACTCAACTGATATGAAATACTGATAACATCATGTTTATTATGCCACCACTCTATTTTCTAGGCAGGCGATAAGTACTGCAGAACTATCATTAGCTCTTACTGCCATCAAAGTTTCAATATATTAATGTAACTGCATGTTTTCATCATTTGATTCTTCATCTTCTTGTGGTTAATAGTGACTATATTATTTGTGAACTCATCAAATTTAATTGATTATTCTCATTTCTATATTTGATGAAGCCTAAAAGACAATATGAACTAGTAAACTGTTCTTTGCAAAATATCCTAGACACACTGAAATAGGTAAAAAAAAAAAAGGTGAGTTTCAGTGAAAAGAACCTTTTGTTTCCTTAAGAAAGCTGAAACTATTTCCTTCTACATATAATGAATGCAATAAGGATGTACCTTTTGATAATTTGAGGATGTAGAGGAAGGGAAATGATATATAAGAGACAGTGTTACTCATCGAGGGAAAGTATTTAATATATATTTGTAGTATGTATACACACACAAGCATGGACGAATGGAAGGATGGAAGGGGAGAGAAGGAGCCTCTTAGAAAGAGGCTAAAGACTGTTATTCTCACCCCAACAACCAAAACAAGCCTGATAAATTATGAAGTCATAGTTTTTAGAAACCCATCAGAGAGCTGGGGATGCAAAGAGACCTACCTGAACTAAATTCCAGAAGTGCATGAACCCTTCATAGGAAAGGAGAAGCCAATGGCCAGTGGCTGTTCTTATTTGGAGCATGTCAGAAGGAAGACAAAGAATCGGCTATAGATGGAGATGAACAATCAGCCTTGCTTGTCATAGGGGCCTGTAGGCTGAGTGATGGATCAGTATGCTGATAGGTCCCCCTACAAAGCAAGTCTATGCCTGTCTGACAACCTTTTCCCATGGATCTCCACCAAGGGCTGGGGGCAGTTTACTGAATGTACAGGGTGGAACTAGAAAGTGGAGGGAAATTCATCTAAGGCGCTCTGGGATTTCAGCTTCTGGAGGCACGGGGTGACCAGGACAGCTGAGAGGGAACTCTGCAAGGAATTCTCGGCCTTCACAGAGTGTAAGGCAGCTTTCCTCAGTAGGCTTGGGTCAGGCAGCAGGGGAAAAACAGATCTCCCAAGGCACAGAAAGCCAGGGGCAGGACTGAGAACAAAGAGAACTCCCTAGGGGCCCAAAGGCTTGGCATCTAGACTATAAAGGAGAGAGAGATCTCTTACAGTTTGGAAAGCCATGTGTCTATGAATCTGCTAAATC
This sequence comes from Callorhinus ursinus, assembly GCF_003265705.2. NCBI lineage: Eukaryota > Metazoa > Chordata > Mammalia > Carnivora > Otariidae > Callorhinus > Callorhinus ursinus. The sequence continues at coordinate 14,832,894 of NW_027397077.1, forward strand.
TTGCCAGTGGTCAGAGCTCAAGCCCTGTTGAAGGGAAGGATCTGAGCTTGCCCTCGAAGGATTAGTAACAAAGTGAATCACAGGGAAGCTTCAAGCTTCAGAGCCCTGCCCCAGCCCAACCATGAACTGACTCTGTCCCGGCTTCCTCCACTAGTCTAAAAGAAGGGGTATGTTCTTTGTGGAGGTGAATGTTATTTACTTAAGGCTTTACTGTTCTTTACATGCAATGTGTGGTATGTAATCAAAAAATGAAAGACACAAGAAAGTCAGTCATGGTTCAAAAAAAGCAGATGCAGGGATGACTCAGATGGATGATTATTTGTTGTATAACTGATGAATATTCTATTGCTGGCAGCATTTCCTTCACAGGGATACATTAATAAACACGTAAATAATTTTAGCACTCAAGGAGGGGGCAGAAAAAATTTTTTAATTTTCTTGTTCTAAAAACGTGAAAAATTCTTAGTATTTACTCCATTCCAGATCCTGACTTAGATACTGAAGCTGCAAAACAAAGTATAGCTAGCTCATCTTTTCATGGAACTTAGTCTCCTGGGAAAGACATACTGATAAGTAAATATAAACCAACCTAATAAGTGCTATAATAGAAGCATAAAAAGAATGTTACAGAAAACATGGAAGATGAAGTTAGATGAGTCAGGGAAAGCTTCAAAGAGAAAGACATCTGAACTCAAGTTCTTTGGAATGAGTGGGATGTGTTCACAGATGGAGAAGAGACTGGATAAGGGAGGACATGAAAGAATGGACGGATGGTATAGTTTCAGGATCCTACCAGAAGTCCAGTGGTTTTAAGCAGCACAGGGCTGAGGGAATATGTTGGGAAAAAGGGAGGGAGGCAGGAAGAAGATGTGATTGGACAAGACAGATGGGAGCCAGAATGAAAAAGCCTTTAATACCACATCAAAGACTACAGAAAGCTTTTAAGCAGGGAAATAATGAAATCAGATTTACATTTGTGACAAATATTTCTAGGACCTGTAACACTACATTATTACTGTTTATAAATTAGCCTCTACCTGACTATGAGCACTTGAAGGGTGAGAAAAGATGACAGGAATTGATCAAAGACAAAAGGAAGTAAGATTTGAGAGATGACATTAAGAAAATCCCGAGCTTTATCCTGAAATTGTGGTCTTTACGACTAAAATTATTACACAATACCATTTGTACATTTATCAGCCATGCAGTTTATTAATACAGCAATCTTGGTTCAAATTATGTTCACATATGGACATATGTCAAAGTTGACTTTTGTAATTCCAAAGTAGATGATGTTTTAAAAAACACAATGCATCATTTCACGAAGACTTAGATAACTCAGAAAGAGAAGTGTATCAGTTAGAGATGTGTTAGACTATAAGTATTGCTGAAAAATAGTGGTTTAAACAAAAATGAGGCTTATTTACTCACTCAAGTCTAAGGACTGGCAGTTCGGGGCAGGTTAGTGGCTCAGAAACGCCATCAGGAACCCAGCTTTTTTCTCCATTTTCCCCCATGCCATCCTCACATACAGTTTTGCAGTCATACTCTCAAGAAGGCTGCTGTGCTTCCATGCCTTGTATTCACATTTGGAGCAGAAAACAAGGCAAGAGCAAAGTGCCAAAGGGCATAGGGCTAAAGGAACAAGTTAGCTGAGTGTGTCCGTTTTAAAAAGCTTTCCTGGGAGTACTGCCAAGTGAATTCCACTTGCATTTCATTGGCCAGAACTAGGTCATATGGCTGTCTCTAGCTATAGGGGAGTACAGGAAGGTGCATCTGTTTAGCTGGGTTCACTGCCATCCTGACCAAAATTCTGCTAAAGGAAGGAGAGAACCATGGATCTGGGAGGGTAATGAGCAGTGTTTGCCACAGAAATAACATAAAATCTTGCCCAGCTTTTCTGTTAGGTTGCAACCCAACTGCTAAGAGACACATGCTGAACACCCTGCATGCCTATGAGGGAGAGAGATACTTTCTCATTTGTAGGCAGTTCACGTATGCTATTAATGTGGGCTATTTGAAAGGATGTTCCCAGAATAATATAATTTGAAGGATGAACTTAAAACACAGATAGCAATTTTGGAAGTTTACCTAAATTCATCACATACGTAAGGGTCCTAGAAGTCACTACAAATGGTTGGCAATTTTATCTACTCTGTATATCAAAACTAGTGAAAGTATGCCCACTTGTTACAAGTCCAAGTAGCAGAAGCACAAACACCTGCACATGTTCAATATTCTAGATGCTTACCAGGAATGGTGGGACAAGACAGCTGCTACTTTCCTTGCTGCCCAAATATTTTCCAAATATTAAGCTATTTTTGTTATTGCAAAGAGGTAACAAAATTCACAGAACTATGCTTTTAACAATTGGCTACTATATTTATGACAGATGGCTACATTTACAATGATTAACAGTCTTGCTACTGTTTGAATATAAAAACTAAAAAAGCTACATAAATTACATGCTCAGTTGCCTTATTTCTAATTTAACTTAAGGGAACAGGAATTAATTTGATCTATTTTAAATATTTGCCAACAGGATGAATTCAATGATGTATGGAAGGATAATACTGAATTCACTGTCTTCTACTTCTTGCCACTAAACAATATATCAGCTTGCTTTTCTACTGAGATTGCATAAAATAGATAGGACAGCTAATTTAAACAGTTGTTTGCACATTCAATATTTATAACCCGAAACTTGCATGACTGACTGGAAGCAGTGAGTTAGAAGGTTTAGCTCAACTGCTGCCTGGAGTGATGGATGGCCTCGAAGAATTTCTTGTTCACTGACCAGATCAATCACATAACAGAATAAAAAAATAAGATCAGCCTTAAACCAGATTCCCAACATTTCCATCTGTATGCAAAACTGTTGCAGGAAGAAATGTATCATAAAACATAATGTGAAGCTACTTAAAAATAATAAAAACCCACCAGAGATTCTATAGAATACTAATAAAAAAGACAGGGTGACAGAATGATATTCTATGTTTTAACTGAATATTAACCGAGACTTTATTATATATATAAAACCCAAAAATGCTGTCAATTTATAGTGATATTTTGATCGAGCCCAGACTCATAAGTAAAAGGGTTTACAAATCATTGAAAAGGCTGCAATTTTGGGAGCAGTATTTGCAGCTAAATTTTATTTAGTTGAACTATAAGGTGGTGTTGTGGCAATTATTATATACTGCCATTTTTAATTATTCCAAGGACCGTTCCAAAAAATGAGTATCTGTTAAATAATGAGTGAACAAACATCTGACGTTTCAAATTACAGTAATCCATTCATTAATGGTTAACTCCAAAACATCAAACATCTGCTTTAATGGGGGAAGGCAGTAGTACTACCTGTAGGCCGGGGCTAGTGAGGCCCTCCTGATGTGTTTGTGGGTTTGACTGGTTTGTGCGAGTTGTTGTGAGCATGTCTTCCCAGCTCCTCACTCGGTGATGTCAGGTTAGTAGCTTGAAAGCAGCCATAGTGGGAACGTTAACATGACAGAAACTAGCAAATGTTAAACATCCGGGCTCCTCCCTAGCCCCACCTCCTCCTGTAACCTGTGTGGTTGCTGAGTTCACTGGTAAACAGGTACCAGCACATGGCAGTGTGAGCTGCTCCTAGGGTCAGGGTTGGGAGGGGGCTGGGAAGCTGAGGGGACGCAGAGCTGAAGAGCATAGGATGAGGTCTTGCTGAACAGGTGCAGGAGTGGACAGGCTCAGACCCTGGATAATCCTGAAGGTGCCCTGCGGTCTAAGGACGTCTGTAGGTAGCAACCTGGACAACAGCAATGGCATCTGCCACTTTCTGTGGCCCTCAGGCATTCAGCTTCTCTTCTTGAGCAAGTTTACCCCTCCTAGGAGTAGAAGTGAGAGGAGGAAGAACAAGTAGAGAATTACAAGAAATGAGGAGAAGGAAGGAGGAAAAAGAAAATAAGAGACCACAAAAAAGAAAAAAGAAGTAGAGGGCACAGGGCAAGAATAAAAAAAAAAAAAGGTGGACACTAAAGAGAAGGCAAAGAGAAGAAAAAGAAAAGAGGAGGAAGGATGAAGAAGGAGAGAAGAGAATGAAGAAACAAGATGGAGGGAAAGGGAGAAAAGCAAGAGGAGGAGAAGGGAGGGAGTCGTAGGAAGAGCAGGGAGGTGGAGAAGGGACTTTCAGGCTTCCGCGGAGGCGCAGAAGAATGTCCAGAAATGCTAGATGCACGGTGGGCCCTTGGGTCCAAACTGAAGAGACGGAGGCTCTAGAGCTGAACACAGCAACCTTTCTACCACTCAGGTGTCTTTTCCTCTTTAGAGCCTGGAGCTTAGCTCTTTTGAGGCAATGGGTGAGGAAAACCTGGCCGATAAGGAACAGAGGCCGGGAAGAAGACAAGTCCCAGGAGTTCCCCAGGGCAGTGGTTTTCAAAGGTCAAATGCATCAGCATCACCTGGAGGACTTGTTCAAACACAGACTGTTGGTTTCTCTCTCAGTACTTCAGGAGTGGGGCCCGAGAATTTGCAGTTCAAATTCCCAGGCTGCTGGTGTGAAACACTGACTTCGTAAAATGAAACATATCCTGGAAATGATTAGGACCCACACCTAAGACCTTATTAGTGAGCATCTTAGCAAGAATTCAAATGAGAGAAATACAGGCTAATAATGAAGGGCAGGAGTCTTGAGATGGGAAGAAAGACATCACGAATCAATTTTTTCCTGCTTACCATTATGCCCTCGGCTGGCTGTGGCATTCATAAACGTTTCTCTAGTGGCCAACTCTGGAGTCTGACTCACTCCTTGAAATCTCCGTACCCTCAGGGTTAGGTCTTCTGAAATCATTTTTATGCCAGTGAGTGCAACTGAACTGAACAGGAGCGAATGCCTGAACCAAACTAACACAATTATATTCTCTCTCTAGGTATTTTGAAATTGCCTGGTAGGACTGGAAATGAAGAAGAAACACAGAAGAGCTGAGATGGAGGAGTGAGAGAGAGTACTTAAAGGCTTTCTAATGCTGGCTTCCACACCCAGCTGCATCGCTGTCCTTGGGCTTCCTGTGACACTCCGACATAGCTGTGTTTGATGCCCCTACTGTGTTTTAATTCACTCAAGCTGGCTTGGTTAACTGAAATGAGTCAAATGAATCTAGCCCCTCTTCACAACTGTAACAACTGCACTACTACAAATGAACTCACGGACCCTTTGACACTGTGGACAGATCTTGCTGATCTTGATATTTTAACCCCCCTTAGTAGCCTATTCCAGGGTGCTGTCACCAACCTGGGGAGGAAACAAACCAACCTTTATGCCCATTTCTTTTTGTTGGGTGTTGGAAAAGTTTTACGCATGCATCCTTTTTGCCATTTTTTTAAATATCAGGTAAAAGAGCTGTGACTATTTATTTGTTCCTAGGACTATCAGTTAGGACTCTATGTCAGAAGTTAACAGAACACCCAATTCAAGCTAGCTCACTTAATAAATGAAATTTATTAGCTCACACAGGAGGAGGCTTCAGGGTTGACTGACTTAACAGCCCAAAACGGTCATCAGTGATGCAATTCTTTCAGTTTCTCCCCTTCTGCCACCTGGGTCAGCTTTATCCTCATGGCCACAGGACAGGTGCCAGATGCGAATGGTACTACTAGTCCAGCAACCGAAACAAGAGCCCTAAAATTCACTCTGATTGGGCTGAAGTAGGTCAGAGTCCCACTCTTCAAAGAATAAATGTGGCTAAGTGGATAGAACGTGCTAACTGACCTATCAATCAAAACCCACACCAGTGGCTATGTTGTCATCAGTTTTATTGGAAGTAGGTAGGCTGCCATTAGGCAGGAGGATATACCCAAACAAAACTCAGAAAATTTTAGGAAGAGAAAAATGTGGCAAAGTATGCTAGGCAGACAGCCAACAAATGTCTACAACACTTGTTTCTCGTATGTGTAATTGGAAAATAACTTTAAAAAATGCACTTTATTGGGGCACTTGGCTCGCTCAGTCAGTTAAGTGTCTGCCTTCAGCTCAGGTCATGATCCTGGGGACCTGGGATTGAGTCCCACATCGGGCTTCTTGCTCAGTGGGGAGCCTGCTTCTCCCTCTCCCCCTGCCTGCCGCTCCCCCTACTTGTGCTCTCTCTCTCTCCCCGCCATCAAATAAATAAATAAATAAAATCTTAGAAAATAAAATACAAAAAATTTATTTTAAAAATGCACTTTATTTTGCAGCCACTATAAGTAATAATTGGTTCAGGTAAGAATCATCATGCTAAACTAGTAAAGGAAAGCTTGATGAGGACCAAGGTATTTACAAACTATGAAGGTATATCCCCAAAATGACTTACTCATTTAAAGAGAAAAGTAGTAACTCTACCATGAAGAAACCTGGCAGACATCACTTTAACTAAGTGATCAAAGTGAACACCACCTATGATGGAACAAACTGACATCATATGCCTCTTGATAAAATTTACTGAGAAGGATACAGTAGCTCTTTCATAGTATTTCTAAAGCCAAAAATATATAACCTGAATCTAATAAGGAAAACATCAGACAAACTCAATGAAAAGGCATTCTACAAAATAACTAGGCTGTACTTTTCAAAAATGTCACTGATGTGAAAGACACAGAAAGGCTGAGGAACTGTTCCAAATTAATGGAGACTGAAGACAAATGCAAACTAAATGCAATGTGTAATGCTAGACTAAAAACACAACTGCTATAAAGGACAGTAGGTCTATACCATGGATAATAATATTGTGTCAATGCTGAACACCCTGATTTTGAAAACTGTACTGTGGTTATGTCAGTCAATGTCTTTGTTCTTAGTAGGCACATATTAAAGTGTTTAGCGAAGGAGTATGAAGTCTGCAGTTCTCTCCCAAACAGTTTGGGGAAAAATGTGTTTGTACACACACACACACAAACACACTGAAGGTAAAAGCAAATGTGGCAAAATATTAATAACTGGTGAATCTGGGTAAAAGGTATATGGTAGTTATTTGTACTATTTTTGCAACTAAATGCTTTAAGTTCAAAATTTTTTCAAAATAAAATTTTAAAATATTTAAAAATTATTTGACTGTAGGTCCCTACATTTTTTCTCAGAGCATGAGGAATTAACTGTTTTGCACTGTGTACGACTTAAGTTTCATAAGGGCAAAAGGGCAGACTATAAATCATAGTTTTAACTTATTTATTAGAACTCAGCTGGTAAAGGATGGTGTATTTTGGCCAAAGCCTGTTGTTTCCTTTTCTTCTGGGCCACAGCGAGACTCTATTTCCCAGCCTCCAATGCTGTTATGGGGGGTATCTGAATTCTGGCCAGAGGAATGTGACCTCAAATATCCTCCCATGAAAGATAGACTCTCTAGTCTCTCTCTTCTGTACCTGCTGTCCAGATACAGAAGATCCAGTAGAGGACTCTAAGGTCCTAGATGGAAGACGGAGGGGTGTAGGTCTCTAAATGACTGTGGGTGGTCAGGGCCCCTACCACTGGTCTGAATTGTGGCAAGAACAGAAAACAACCTTTACAGTGTTAAGTTACTGAGACTAGATTATCTGTTATAACAGCCTACCTGACTAATAAAGTTACCTGATTTATAAAACAGATTAATACAAAGGGGGCACTTTAGGAAAATACACTGAGGATTCATGTGTTTGCTTTTAGAATAGCAGTTCTCAAAGTGTGGTTAAGGGACTCTTCGTTCTCAAAGGGCAGTTTGGGGACCCTTGAAAGTCTCCAAGACATTTTCAGGGGCTCTGTGATGTCAAAACTATTTTCAGAACAATACTAAGATGTTCTTTGTCCTTTTCACTCATTCTCTTGCAAGTACACAGTGGAGTTTGTATTATAGTATTTCTGTAATAAGATGTATTATACCAAAAGAAACTGAATACAGAAGAAGATATGAGAATACACCTGTTCTAGTTAGCCAAACATTAAAGAGATTTACCAAAATGTAAAACAATGTCACTCTTTGTTGTTTATTTATTTTTTTGTTTTAGAAAATATAGGTATTTTATGTTGGTTATTCAGAGTTACTTATGCTAACATGTAATGGGGTTACTATTTCTAAATAATAATGATCTTTTAAATTTACTTTTAATTTCTAATATGGTAAATACTGGCAAATATAACTCACATAAACAAAAACTCTTTGGGGTTTTCAATAATTTTTAAGTGTGTAAAGGGGTCCTGAGACCAAAAAGTTTAAGAACCACTGTTTCACAACAAGTATGAGTATATCTAAGAGTCACATCATTCTAAATAAAATAAACCCATATTGTTAAAATACAAGAGATGGGAGAGGGAGGACCCTCAGCTGACCCCTAGTAACTGAAAAGCATAGTGTCTAGGACATGGTAGGTGCTAGATACATAATTGTTAAATTAATACGCTGTACAATGGTGAGCATATCCACATTTAAGAGTGTTGTGATATTTGAATGAGACAATACGTGTATGTGTTTGTGCATATTATCATTGTTTACAATTATTCACTATCACTCTTTTCATGTAAGATGTTTATACATCTCCACCCTACTGACTTCATGTTTGGCTGCATGACCTGAGTTGGCCAATGGGATGTAAGCAGAAATAACATGTGCCACACATATCTGAGAAGAAGCTTTAAACTTAGTTGTGTGGTTCTGCTCAGACTCTTGCTCTTCTGCCCTTGTCTCATGAGGAGCATGTCCCAGATAGGGGCTGTTTGTCGAGTACGGGTTCTAGAATGAGAAGACACAGAACAGATACATAGTTGACCCTCATCTGCAGCTCTCAGGTAATATGTGACAGAAATACATAAAACTGTTGTAAGCCACCTTAGCAAACCTGGCAAAAACAGTATGAAATGAGCCTAACATTCTGTAGATGCTCAAGAAACCTAACCATTCTAATCAGTGCTATTATTTAGCTAAAGCAGTACTAAAAAACTGTTGCTTTGTCTTTGAGTGACTGCACAAAGCAGAGCCTACCCTGACTAAGGTAGTTTATACAGCACCATTGACATAACCTCAGGATTCCAGGTAAATGAAGGACATGACATAGGACAGAAGTGGCAACAAAGTAGCTCTCACTGTAACAAAAAATTCTGGCTACCACCTACCCCTAAATACCACCCACTGGAGGGGCTCAGGAGTATCTACAGAGGTCACTGGTAGGTGGCTGAGAAACGAAGAGGTTCTGAGATGACTGAAAAATGCCCAGACTCAAAGGAGAGTGCAGTGGGTCTACCAGCCCGTTTGCCTGACCTGACCACACCCTCTTCTCAGGGAGTCTGCTCCAGCTTAGAGCCTCTGAAGCTGAAACCGAAGATGAAGCAGCTGGCTGAAAGCCAATGATTGGCCTGGTTATAATCCTGATTATTCTTCAGATCTTTGCGCTGGAGGATACACCGACTGAACGTGGTCCGACAGTGATGGGTATGGGAGTTGTGGGGGCATTGAGGGAGCTACTGGCAGCCATATTTGCCCATGCGCATAATGACAAGCAATCAGAGAAAGCTGGTCTACAGGATGAAACAGAACAGAGCAGACTTACAGGACAAGAGATGAGAGAGGAGCTGCCAGAGAGAGAAATCAGTGACAACTTTTGCCTCCAAAGAGACCTATATCAACTTGTACAGTGGGTTCCATAAGATCTCTCCACATTCTTCTAATACTTCTCCTTTTACTTGACATAATTTAAATGGAGTAATGTCCCTAACAACCAAATGATCCTTAAAAGTAGTTTTTTTTTTTTTTTAACCTTATCTTGAACACGGAACACAGAATTAAACTGATTTCTGGTGGTTTGTAGAGGACAGGGGTTGGGGAGGAATAGAAACCTGGATTACAGTAACAGAATTAACTTTCTACAATGGAGAGTCCAAAGTACTTGCAGAAAAAACTTCGCTTTCAGAGTGTCAGAAACCATGATTATAAAATCATACAACATCTTTACTTTTTTCCAACGCAAGCACTAAAAGGCAGCAAAGATGCTAGAGAGTCAGGAGTTCTGGATTTGGTGTTGGCTTTCCTCCAAGAAAATTAGTGTCTTGAAAAATGTCACATCCCCTTTCTGAGTCTCAAGGTTTTTTTCTATAAAAAATAGGGGTTGGGTAAGATTTGTAGATTCCCTACAATAATAGAGAATTGAACTTCTAAAATGTTTTAAAAGTTTATGCTAACACATCAATTTCTAAAATATAGTGAATTTGTACATTTTATTGTAAATCACTATGTTTATGGTAGAGCAATAATCACATATGGTTTTAAATAATTTATTTTCCAAGTTATAAATCAGTGGCACTTAAGCCTTAGAAGAAAGGGGATGGTAGTACCTATGTATAGGAAACAGAAGAGCTGTTTCTATTTACTGCTAACAAATGTAACCAACCTCCAACTATACTGAGGATTTCGTATGACTGTCATTGTTTCAGTTTATTATAATTGCTTTTTAAATATGAAAGAGATAGAAAACGTAAGATCACTAATGTGTTCCAATAAGAAAGGGCAGACTACTTGGTTTTAATTAAAGTTGTCTGGGAGTTTTGTTAGGGGCTTATAATCAGAGTTTTCATTGATAAGCCAAGTGTGATGCTCCTTAGCTTTAATAATCCAGCCTTGGGAACAGGTATTTGCATAGACTCCTACCCACAGAGCCATTTTGAGAAAACTCAAGAGAATGTATTTCTCCTTACCTAAGTTCTTCTGCCTTTCCTCATTCTTTGAAATAGTTACTATCCTGCCTGTAGAGGTGTAGCTAAGAGAAATGCAGTTTATATTGAGCAGGGCAAATAAAAAGTTAAATTAAGTCTCGATCAGTAGTTTTCCAGGAACTAAGTGTTGAGAAGAGGAAAGCCGGATACTGTTCACCTGCTTCTTACTCTAATTCTCATTTCTTTTCCTACCTTTTCCTAATCCAGGAACCACCCTGACAGTATACCAACACATTTCAGTATATAATATGATATAACAAGGGTTACTGAAGACCCGCCATGCACGCAGAATTCTTCTAAGTGCTGTGGTGATCACAGTGATGAATAAGTTGTCCTTACCCTCAAAGGAATCACATACACCAGTACAGGAACACTGAATGGAGAGACCAATTGCAGCCGGAAGAGTAGGGGAGGGTGCATGGAGGATACATATTTGGGTTTGACCTTAAAGAGTGATTAGGGTTTCAAAAGGTAAAGAGACAGGATCAGGTTGGGTGACAGCAAATGTTAAGAGCATGTGGGGTGTTGTTCAGCAACCAGAGTGTCTATGGCAAAGGGAAGGAGTGGAAGGAGTCATGGAGGGAGAGGTGTCTAAGGTCGGATCCAGAAAGGCCAAGGGTGCCCAGTGACCACCAACTCTGTAGGGCTTGGGTGGTGGCAAATCTGATGGCTTCATGGATATAGGATGTCTAAGATCGAAAGCGAAAACTTAAAGTTCAAATATTGATCATTTAAAAATAACAACAAATGTTAAGAGGTCCCGGCAACAGAAGATTTAAATGTAGTTGAAATTTGCAACGTCAGCTTTATTTGGCTATGTACTACTATTCAGTTTTAAAAAGAAGCTCGAACCATCTCAGTGGACTTCAGCCTTTTGAGGGAGAAACAGCATCCTCTGTTCATATAAAACATATAAACACTGGCATCCCAAAATATATGTAAAACTGAAAAAAAGGGAGAACAGACTGTTCTGTTTGAAGTAATAGAAGAGACTGACAACTGTATAAAAATCAGCCCATCAGACACTTTTAAATGTTCTTTCCAGTTACCTCCCAAACTTCATTTCAATGAATGGAAATTCTAAATAGAAGTATCACCATCTTACCAATTTTAAAGCACCCATATTTTCCTTCACTTCTTTCTCCCAAAGAAGTACACCACACCACAAACTGAGACCAGCTTAAAGGAGTTTAACAATGCAAGGAATCAGAAATTGCTGACAGAAGGAAATGAACTTTTACTACATGTGTGCTACGTACCACGTACTATGTTACATCTCTGTGAACAAGGTCCAATGAAGTCTGCGCCTGCCTACTGGCAATAGCTGCGCAATGTCTTTTCACATGGGACTTAGAAATTCAAAGTTCAATGATAGCTCCATTGGGACCAAAATGCATTAGCCCCTGAAGATCTTGTGGTCTAGTTGGGGTACACAGTTGGTTGTAGCGATACATAAATAATAGGGCCATTACGTGATAAATGCCAAACAGATTTCTGTGTAAGTGCTGTTCTAAGATATGTTTGTGATTTACTACATATATTTCATTCCACCGAAGTTATTTCTGTGAGTCCAAATAAAGATTCTAAAGTACTTGTCCATCTAAGTAAGAAACTCTACAATTTAAGGGAAAAAAAATTACAAAAATCAGGAATGCTAGAGATACCAGCCTTCCCCACTGGGGGCTGCTCCTTGTAATTATTACTGGATGACTTAATCAAAGCCAAATGATGTCATAAATTTTCATGACATATTTTAATTGCTAACAAGGAATTCTTCCATATTAAAAAGTTCTAGAATGCTCCATTAATAAACACTCCTAAATTATTATAAATTTTATAATGGGGACTATGTAAGTCCCATAACGTACATATTGCATTGTACTTTGTAGATGTTTAAAATTATTTTATTCTGAGTAACTGAAATAACTAAGTGCCAGAATAAAAATAAAAGACAGTGAGAGAGGGGCGCCTGTGTGGCTCAGTCGGTTAAGGGTCCAACTCTTGATTTCGGCTCGGGTCGTGATCTCAGGTTGTGAGATGGAGCCATGCATAGGGCTCCATGCTCAGTGCAGAGTCTGCTTGAGATTCTCTCCCTTTTCCTCTCCCTCTGCCCTTCCCCCTGCTTGTGCTCTCTCTCTCTCTCAAATAAATAAATCTTTAAAAAAAAATACAGTGAGAAGAAAAGAGAACCAAACCAGATGAAACACTTCTCCTGACAATAAAAAGTGAGCTATGTATCAATGACATTGAAGAAACCACCTCTGCCATATCAAAGAAGTAAGGGCATTTGGAAGATACGTGATTTGCTACGAGTCATCTTTTATCATCCCTGGTAGTGAAGGAGAACATGGGCAGCAGTAAACAGCAAAGGCCTACATCTTATACCTTAAGCACTGGAAATCTACATGCTTTATCTATTTTTCCCAAGGCCTGTTTATTCACAGATGAACCTTCCTGTCCATCTGTAGTTCTACACTTGGCCTGGTCACCTGTGAGTCCCTTCAAACAAAAGCTCTGAAGCCAGGAGTTCCTATAGTTGTCTTTTTTTTTTTTTTTTTTAGATTTTATTTATTTATTTGAGAGAGAAAGAATGAGAGATAGAGAGCACGAGAGGGAAGAGGGTCAGAGGGAGAAGCAGACTCCCTGCTGAGCAGGGACCCCGATGTGGGACTCGATCCCGGGACTTCAGTATCATGACCTGAGCCAAAGGCAGTCACTTAACCAACTGAGCCACCCAGGCGCCCTACAGTTGTCTTTTAAATAAGTCGCTAGCATCCATAACCAACATTCTTTTCATGTTTATGCTGATCACTTTCTTCCAGACAGAGAACCTGCATGAGTCAGTAGTCAAAAAAAGCTTTCCCATCTCTCTTCAGGGACTAGTACCATGAAACTTCACAGGGAAAAGAGACATGCCCAACTTGTCACAAAATGTTTTAGAAGAACAGAGGTACCTAGGTGGCTCAGTCGGTTAAGTGTCTGCCTTCAGCTCAGGTCATGATCCCAGGGTCTTGGGACCGAGGCACACGTGGAACACACTTCTCCCTCTCCCTCTGCCCCCCACCTGCTCATTTTTTTCCCCTCTCTCAAATAAATAAAATCTTTTAAAAAATGTTTTAGAAGAACAATCTGAAAATTAAATATCCCAGCACTCTTATTTAGAGATATAAAAATTATAAACTGACTATGCAGTTACCGTTGGCATTATGAATTTAATCCTTGTAATTACTCAATAAATAGGTATAAATATCACCCCCATTGTACAAATGAGGTTGTGACACACAGAGGGCTCAGCATCTCGCCCAGGGTCTTCAAGCTAAGACATGGCAAAGCCAGGAAATCCAAGGCTGCAAGCCGACCCATCACAGGACTCTGACTTATGTCCTGATGGTGTTTAGGGCAATAATTTAACTGCACAGCACTCTAACAAATGTATGACCTTTAATTATGATTTTACAGAGTAAGAACACTTCCAAATATTTGCATATGTGCAATTTTTCTTTTGCTAGTATTGTGTTTTAGCTTTCAGAATGTACCTAGGTTATCTAAAGAGGACTGTCAAGATACTTTAGAAAAGTAAAATGAACCAAACAACCAGAAAGAAAAGATTTCTCAAAAAACATTTATTTAATAGATAAAGAATATGGCATCTGATTTATATACCTACCACATGTGTTATCTAAATCTTCTACACAAAACCTATTTTAAGGCATGCAAATTTAATATATTATGAAAGACACTATGCAAAGCATCTTAAAGTGCTCTCCTTACTAGTGCATGTAACAAAATATACTGATTATGCAAGTATATTTAATTGGATATAATTAAAATAATGAGATTTAAATACTGATGATTTTAAAAAGAAAAAATAGAAGTTGGAATTAGCCATGAGACACATTCAAAATGTTAATGAAACTTGCAATGTCATGACTACTTTAGTACTCGATACTCCTACTAGTTTAAAAAAGAGCAACACCTGGCCATTTTTGCCAGGTTCTAAACACATAGAGATGTGACATAAAATATTTTATTGGATAATAGAATACTTGGCTCTTGGATAATATCTTTTTTACACATCACTTAAGAGATACATAGCAACCACTATTTTCTTCAAAGAAAGGCATCAAAATGACCAAAAAAGATAACATAAATTTTCCACAGGAAGAGTTGTGCTTGGTTAAATGGACACAATCTCAAAAGCTCTTGCCAATGTCATTCTGATGTAAAGATATCAAATTTAGGTATTCTCTCAACTCTGGTGGCTTTAAAGTGGCTGAAGATGACAGCTGGCATGTGAAAAGACAGGTCTGCAGCTGTGAGGCCATATTCCCTTCACTTGGTATAAAGTTTCAAAGAGGTCTACTGTCCCCAACATTACTCAAGAAGAGACAAGAGCAAAATTCAATAGGGTAGAAGGACCTGAAACTTCTATTAAACTTCTCTTCTGACCTCTTTGTCTAGCTCACTAGCAACAATACAGAAAAGGTGATACATGGAAGACTTTTATTAAATTACCTTGAGGCTAAAGCTTTGTTTTGTGGGGTGGGTATGTTTCAATTTTCCATTTTACAGAAATGTAAGATTAAGCTTTAAGATCCACATGGACCTAAACCTCCTAAAATTTCTTAGGAAAAAACCCAACATCGATTAACTCTGACAATTAAAATAAAACAAGCTCATATTACCATTTACCGAAGAGGAAATTGAGACAGAAGTTAAGTGCCTGGCCCTAAGGCATATAACTAGGGGAATACAGCAAAAGGATAAAAGAAAAATTCTGGAATGAGCATGCATCATAAATCTTAGATGGAATTCTAGGTTAAAATCATTAAATTCTACTCAGATATAAATTCAAATTCAGAATATTGGAATGAGGACATTACAAAGGATCAGTTAAAATTTGAAAGGACTAGGGACCCTTTCAGGGGTTTCTCTCTTTTTTTTAAGAATTTACCTTATGAGATTCCAAATGGAAGTAGTACTCCAAACAGCTAAAGTCTCAAAATGTGAACCCTTCTGGCAATAATATTTCCCAGGACCTGCAGGCTAAGCATCCCCAACCTCTACAAATAGCACATGATGCCCAACACCAGCTTCATAGTGCTTTCATCCCATATCCTGAAAAAGCACTGGTTGAGATGAGTGAAAATGAGAAAAATAATGTCAATTCACTAGAGGCATTAACAGTACAAAATGTCTCTCAGAATTCATTGAAATAATGACAAAATCAGGATAGAGAAAGGAATTAATGCAGCTCAACAATATTCAGTAAAGTGAATGCAATTCCTGTAAAAAAATGTAATATTCCAAAATCATTTAGTGTGATTGGCAGCATCAAATATAGCAAAATGGATTTCTATTTCAAGATGCAGTTGGTTCTTTTCCAAGAGCTCAGGTTCATGGTGTTCCTCCCGTGCACCAGATGTCTGCCCCCAGGCTTTGAAACGCCTAACAGCCTACATAGGGGAGCCACTGGCTTCCCACTGCCTTGTACCCATGGCCTTGTACAGAAGAGATCACAAAAGGAAAGAATTCCCCAAATCTGCTGTGTATTAAATCATTTAACTGCAGGTCAAAGAGTGAGACATACATAGGTACACTAAAATACTTTGGAAATGACAACTACAACCAATGCTAAGAAATAAGTAAAAGTGAGTTTATTTTTTAAAAAGTAAGAGAGGGGATTTTATGTTGTGGGTGGACACCAAAAGAGAAATGAGAGAACTGTGTTACTTTACTGCTGATATATTATGCATTAGTACAGTAAACATTCCCTTTTCTACACCTAGAATGTAATGTGTTTGGATAACTGCTGGTCGGGTTATGAAGCTCTGAAGAAAGAGGAACATCTCAGAATGAAAGACCTTTCCTTCCCAGAGCTTTAATGATAGCACCGTATTTATTACAGGAAGCCCCTACAAAAGACATAGAAGGCTTAGCACTTTTGTCTTATACAGGATTCAAATAAAATATCCCTACCACATATGTATGTATATATAGAAAAATAATATTTTCAAAAAAAAAGAAAAATAATATTTTCAAGTATGACAGCTTGGCATGGTGGTGCAGAGCACAGGTTCCACATTTAAACTGTAAGTCTGAATTCTAGCTCTATTTTTTTTAAGATTTTATTTTTTATTATTTATTTGTCAGAGAGAGAGAGAGAGAGAGAGAGAGAGGGAGAGAAGGAACAAGCACAAGCAGGGGGAGTGGCAGGCAAGTGGAGAAGCCAGCTCCCCGCTGAGCAGGGAGCCCGATGCGGGACTCGATCCTGGGACCCTGAGATCATGACGTGAGCCGAAGGCAGACCCTTAACTGACTGAGCCATCCAGGCGTCCCTGAATTCTAGCTCTAAGAGTTAGTAGGTCTATAACCTGTGGCAAATTCCTTAACCTTTCCGGACTTCAGTCTCCTTAATGGTAAAACAGAGGCAATAATTATGACTACTGTATAGGTTCGTTCTGAGGGTTAATTCAGCTAAAACAAAGTGTTTGGGACAATGTCCAGTATATAGTAAGTGCTTAATAAATGTGAGCCTTTATTACTTTATGTTAATTTTCTCATTTAATTCTTATGACACACCTGTGAAGTAGATATAACTCTCAACCTACGGGTGAGGAGAGTTAAGTAATTTGCCCAAAGTCACACGGAGGTAAAACAGGACTTGACAATGGATCTGTCCAGGTCCAAGATTATGCTCATACTTCTACCTAATACTTCCCATGTTACCTACAGGTCCTGCTCTTATATCATCATAACATTTATCAAGATGCATTTAAATTGCCTTTTAACTGATTTTTTCACCCTTAGAATAAACTCTTGTGAGGACAGAGACTGGGTCCTGTTCATTCATTTCAGTCCATTAGTCCCCACCGCCCACTAACCCACATTTCAGAGCTTTTGTGCCAGGCATTGTTAGGTCCTGGCATATCACACTGAGTAGAACCCACAGGTCCCTGTGCTGGTGGAACTCAAAATCTACCCCCAAAGACTGATAACCTAAGCACATAGAATTATAAATTGGTATAGTTATAAAGAAGGAAATAGAACAGGGTGTTAGAAAAGATCTTAAAAGATGAAACTCATTTAGTGGGGCAAAATGCAAAAAGGCCTTTCTGAAGGGACACATAAACTGATGAGAAGACTTAGTAGGAGCTAGCAAGGCAAAGAAATGGGGATACAAACCACTTGTCATAGGACCCTAAGAAAAGACTTCTTCATCTGATGTGTGAGGAAGGGAAAGCTACTAAGGCCAGAAAGGTACCGGTCTAGCTGACAAATGGTGAGCTCAGGGCAGAGATGAGATATGATGAGAAGAGAGAGATGACAGACCAGAACACACAGGACTATCAAGAACTGGAGAGAGTTTATCCTTGGTACGATGGGAACTCCACTTGGTTTTTAGAAAGGTCATGCTCGCTGCAATGTGGAGACTAAATTGAAAAAAGACAGGAGAAGAATCTGGGAAATCCACTGAGATGCTCCACAGCAGATGAGGGGCCCTGTGATGGCAGTCTGGGACCAGAAGGGAAGAAGTGGGGTAGGAAAAAGTGTACAGGTCCAACGTGTATTGACCTTCACCCCTAACATGCTGCCTGACAAGAATAGGGATTCAGTAATTTGTGGACTGACTGACTGACTGAGTGAGTGATTTCTCAGGCAGGGCGGCTGCTGGTTCTAAGGCATCCACTAACCCACAGACACATGACCTCCCCCTGAGCAGTATCACCATCTAGTGGAAGTGAGAGACACAGGAAGATATTGAAGAAATGATGCTTACATTGATAATCCAGCTGACAAGACTCCACTTGTGAAAACCTCTTGTAAATGTATCTTTGTGAAACAAAACGCCTCTCCCATTCTGACAATGGAAAATTTAAGAAGCCAGATATCTTTCTGCTATATGACTTTCCAAGCTTGTTAGAGAAATGTATTATTTAAAACAGCCCGGAGCTATGCTGCTAGAAACACAGTAAAACACTAAGGGTGCTGAAAGAAAGTCCTCTCATTTAAAAAAAAAAAAAAAAAAAAGCTGTAGTTAGACAGTCTATACTCATTATTCTATGTTCTTTCTTATAAAAATATGGTCTCTGTCATTACTTCCTAAAATGGCAAAATATTCTGATTATCTATTAGCAACAAATTCAAATTCAGAGTCAATATTTTTCCTTAGAATCTGCTAAATTGGGTGCCTGGGTGGCTCAGTCAGTTAAGCGTCTGCCTTCGGCTCAGGTCACGATCCCAGGGTCTTTGGATGGAGCCCTGCATCGGGCTCCCCACTCTGCGGGAAGCCTGCTTCTCCCTCTCCCACTCCCCCTGCTTGTGTTCCCTCTCTCGTTGTGTCTCTGTCAAATAAATAAACAAGATCTTAAAAAAAAAATAAAAAAGAATCTGCTAAATTCACAAAGTCAGGACAGTGAATGTTTTCCCCATGTTATTTAAAAATTTTGACCTTTTGTCCATAAGACATTTATTTTGCTAAAATTATAAAACTAAAGCCATTTGAAAATGCTTGTCCACGTGGTTATGACAACAAGAGAATGAATCTATGACTATAGTCGAATGAATTCAAAATCTAATAAATAATCCCATCACTCCTGAAAATGTTTTCCCATCCTTAAGTTGGCCAAGATGTTCATTAATAATAGGGTAATGAAGGTGTAGTCGGGCTTACTTACATCAGATGCTCTTTTGCTGAGACGAAGTTAAACCTAACATACCTGTCAATTTCTCAATAATTAAAAGCTTTAGTTATTACTAACTTAGTTAAAACAGTATCTCGCCTAGGCTAGGGTGATAAGCTCAAGTATCTGTGGGCACAAATAAAGCTTAATTTTGCATAGGCACAGAATGCTCAACATCAAGAGTCTGCTCCAAGGTTAAGCCGAGCGTCCTGCACAGCTCTGATCAGAAGGCCAACTACCAGTGCCCCTGCCGCAGCTTCTAAAGACTCTCAGAGCACAGGTGGTAGAGATCAGAAGAAAAGGCACTGCACTGGATTTCTATATAAGGAACTTAATAAGTTTAAAAATAAAATACAGTTTGCCTCCTTCCATTTGGTAGGAAACAACTTTCTCCTACATTGGAAATAAGTCTTTATGTGGTATTCTCTGTACCTTCAGAATGCCTTCAGGGTCTTGAAAATGCTTTTTCTGCAGAACCAGGGAAAGATACATAAGAGCATCAAATAGTGTTTTGGTGCTGTTACTGTAAGAACTGGTTTAAAGAATTATGGTAACCATGGCAGATGATAACAGAAAATCTTGGAAGTTTACTGAGGTTTAAAGTTGAATAAAATGAAGGTATATATTGTTCCATCTGTCCTTTCTCACTCAAGAAAACAAGATTGTATATTATCATCTAAAATTTGTATTTTTCCAGCATACACACAAATCACTAATAATGCACAAAACGAAGACAAATGAATAACCTCAAATTTATGTTCTTCTCACTTTATTAAGAAAGCTCTTCCTTCCTCTCAGTTACCAATGTAACTAGTACAAAATTACCTTTATTAATAGAAAAGTCATTTATTCCAGCTGGAAAATAAAAGACTAAGATTAGGCCCTGGACAGCTATTAATTACAAAGAAAAATGAGAAAATAGCATACCTTAAATCTAATGTTTTATTAAAAGTGCAAATGTATTAATGAAATCTTGGGCAATATTCCATTTTATCTGAACGCATAAATCAAATGTTATTTTCTCACAATCATCTCAGATAACAGACAACCCAACTGAGTTAAAGTTGTATATTCTCATTTTTGCTAAACAATCTGTTCATAGCAAGGCTATTTAAAACAAATATATTCCAAGCCATTCATACGTCAACCGATATTTCTAAACTAAAGCAAATAACTTTAAAATGAGGTATTTTGATCAATTTTAATCCAAATATGGTTTTCAATAGCAGAGAGTACAAAATCACCCCTCATTTGAATGAAAATCTCACACTTCGGGATTATTTGTTTCTGCATGTTATAGCCTGTTTATTGTGAAATCCACAATCCTTTGATATTTTCTTAAACAGATGAAATTTGCCTTCTTCCCTTAGGGAAATGCCAGACTATAATGATATTTCAGAAATACAATTAAATTAGTTTAATTACTTCATGTCAACTTGATAAGTCACTGCTCTTTAATGCAAAACCTGCCACTTGTAATTAATGACTGTCCATACTGTTTCAATTGATTAAATGTCTAAAACACATAAAACATTGAAAGAAGTTCTGTATATCTTACAGCAATTCAGTGGAGAAGTCTTGTCCCAGGGGTATGTAAATCTGAAGTACAAGAAACCTCTGGATCAGTCCAACTAGAATGAGAGGGGGAAAATATACATTCATATGTTCAAACCATTTATATATGCATATAAACCAACACAATCACATACCATCAACAACCTGAAGCTTTTAGCGTTTCAGTAATATAGTACAACTGTAATAGCACTGCCCATAAGTTACAACTTCGTTATAAAAGCAAAAAAGTTGATGAAAATCAAATCAAACTCTAACAACAAATGTTGCCTTTTAAAGTCCCATCTGTGGGCTTGGTGAAATTTTTATGAAAATTTAAAAAATAATTTTTTACTTACTATTTTTATTAGGTTGCAAGAGAATGTACACATAGGACAGCATTCAATAGAAACCTATAAAACTGAACTACAGATTCCCATCAAGGCAGCCATAAAAGCATGTGGCAATTATTTTTATCCACTGACAGTTTTAACTGAACTAAACAACTTAATAAAAAACAATAGATCAAGAAAAACAATTCTGATTATGACAACTACAGCTGAAGGTTTGATGAGCCATATCTAGTTCATGATTCTAAATGTGTCCACAGTGAGATGGATGGAGGAATATATTTTCATTTATAATGCCTTTTGTTAATTTAACATACTTTTAATTAATTCAGTGCTCACAAACTGCAAACTGCTTTCATTTCCCATCACCAGCTTCATCTGAATTAAAAATATCTGAAGAAAAACCAACCCCTACGGCACTTTTGATAGCTGAAGTCTACAACTGTTTCGAAAATCAATTGATTTTATATTATCTCTTCAGACCCATTCACTTAATTCCTTTTCTCTTAGGTTTTGAACTTTTGCTGGATCTCTCAATTATGATGCTCCTAATGGATGTTTTAGAATCACTTCCTCCTAAAACATGCCTTTTAGGAACTTATTTCCTCATGTGGGACTTCTGTAGGAAATGGAAATGTTCTGACTTATCTGTGAACCTCTCCTACAAATCTTACAGTACAGGGCAACAGGAGAGGATAAAAGAAGGCTACTGGTCTAAAATGCATATTATTTTCTATTTATTCCAACTCAGTAGACTTAACAAATTTAAGTATTTCAAAGTAACAATATGTGTATGTTTGTTTGCTTGTTGTGTGTGTGGGTGTTTTAACAATACATGTTTGGGTAATCTACATGTATGTTCTGGTTTATAATTCCTTTGGTAAACTGTTTTGCAACATTCCTGAACAACTTAAATAGTTCCTACATTTTACCCAAAATTTAGTTTCTACAAAATAAACATATTTGGACAAGTCTGCTTAATATCTTTTAAGTCAAACATACAATGATAACTTTTACTTATAATGCTAAGCTTACAAACTGCTCCAGAGAGCCATCCATAGAGTAGTAATATAATGGAAATAGGGGATAACAGGCTCTGACCTTTGAAAATTCTCTAGGGGGTGCCTGGGTGGCTCAGTTGGTTGGGCGACTGCCTTCAGCTCAGGTCATGATCCTGGAGTCCCGGGGTCGGGTCCTGCATCGGGCTCCCTGCTCAGCAGGGAGTCTGCTTCTCCCTTGACCTTCCTCCCTCTCATGCGCTCTCTCTACCATTCTCTCTCTCTCTCAATAAATAAAAATCTTTAAAAAAAAAAAGAAAAAAATTCTCTAGGAACTGGATTTTACCATATTTATGGGAAAAGCCAATGAGGCAACCCTGAGTTCTGGACTACAAAACTAAAGTGAGATACCAAAATGAGGCCAACTTCAATAAATCATCATTAATTTCTCCCCTGCATCTTCCATTGATTGACCCTATGGCGTTTTTCCATTGCACAATGGCCTCTGTATATAGAGCTGAGACAGCACCTGGATAAATGAAATCAGTCTTTACAAAGGTCCCTAAGTTGTGTCACCAATCTCACTGAATCAGCACAATTTTCTTCGAAAACAATGAGCTACGCTACACATACAGGGCGTTTTCCTATGAACATTTTTAGATATGAAAGACACTTGCCCTCAAAAAAGAAAGTAATTTGTAATTCAACTTTCTCACATACAGAAGCCCTAGTTTCCAAAAGGCTTCACTTCTAAGATTAAAAGAAGTATGACAATACCATATGGTGATGATCTGACAAAGAAAAAAGTACTTTAATAACATCTGACATACACTGATCCTGTGTGTCAGAAATGCTAAATAAACTCTATAGTAATATTTTTTCCAGTGGCCTAGTAAATTTAAACTGACTCTTGTCTACATTATATTGAAAATCACTAAGTAATGCTGAATGTGAACTACTATTAGTCAAAAAATGCCCATCAAGTATATAAAATTCATAAAAATTTAGTCTTTTTACTGAAATATGCAGGTTTCTGCAGTTTCATAATCTGTTCTCTGCTGAGATAAACTACCTCTATTTTTAAGGGGTCAAGTCCTTTTTTCCTTTGAATCTTTTAAAGCGCATTTAACTGGTAAACACCATCAGGTTTTTAAAGAGTGGTTTTATACTTGCTTCATTACAGCCAGTGACAGTTGTACACCAACATACACCACATGTACATCTCACAATTGTTTCATTGTCCACGAGTTTGGGATGAGGGCACAACACAGTCATCCTTTACAGGTGCCCTGCCAAGTCTGAAGTGCAGTGACTGAAGCTACTTCCTGCTTCCTAGCGCAGTCCCGGCACGAACAGCACATTGAAGTGCACCTCTCCCACTTCAACCCAGAAGACAGGAAATAGGTATGCCTCTATTCTGGATCATTCCATATTCCTCGGGCAAATCAGAAGATCTCTCTGGGCTCTTTTCCTTTCATGTGTAAAACTGGGCTGGGCAAATTGGGTATATGCCTCATAGGATTATTTGTATGAATTAAATTAGATCATTCAAAAAAAGACTTATTGAGCATCTACTACATGCCAGACTCAATGCAGATGTTTTTGTAGTGAATAAGACAGACACTGTCTGTGCTCTCTTGGAACCGATATTCTAGTTTCAGGAAGGAGAAGGTCAGGGTGCAATGAAAGTGTATAATCCTTGGTCACTGGAGGGAAGATGAGTGAGGGTTTTCTGGCAGAAATAACACTGGAATTCAGCCGGGAAGAAAGAGCAGGGGTTGAGTGGGCGAGGGAGATGAAGGAACAAATATCATAGGGAGAGGGAATACTCCACCATGTGATGAAAAAAGCCATGGTGGAGTGCATGAATCTAAAGACATAAAGGACTGGTAGCAACATAGAAAGGGAAAAGCAGCAGGAGGTGATTCTGGCAAATAGCTAGGATCTCAATCATTCAGGGCTAGGAAGGCCATGTGAAGGATATAGGTCATCCTAAGATCAATGGGAATCCACTCATATATTCATTAATTTATTCCACAAAGATTTACTGAATGTCTACTATGTGTCAGGCACTATACTAGGTGAACAAAATAGACTAAATTTCTGTGCTGGGGGTGCTTACCTCTGGAAACTGTGAGAAAAACAATAAAAAAAAACCCTCTAAGGAACAAATAGCACGTAAAATGGAGATAAGTACATGGGAAAAAGTAGAGAAAGGTAAAAGGGATCAAGAGTGTGTAAGGGCTATAAATTACAGGGCAGGGTGGGCTGTCATTGAGAAGACATTGTAGTAGAGGCCCACAGAAGAGATGGTGAGCCACGCAGCTATTTGGGAAAAAACAGCTCTAGGCAGAGGGTTACCAGCTTGTGCACAGGTGTGAAGGTGAAAGGGCACCAGGCTACGTTTGAAAACAGCAAGGAGACCGTATGGCTGCAACAGAGTGAACAACAGCAAGAGTAACAGGAGATAAGGTCAGAGAATTAAGAGGGTACCAGATACCATAGGGTCCCACAGATCTTTGGTTTTCACTCAGAGATGAGACATTTTCAGTAGTGGAGAGCCTTACATTTGCAAGTATTGCTCTAGCTGTGAAACTGACAACAAACTGTAGGGAAGCAAGTAAAAAAAAAAAAACAGGTGGGCCAATGAGAAGACGAATGCATGAGATATTCCAAGCATGAGATGTGGTGGCACTGGCGGCGACAAAAAGTCGTAGTCAGACTCGAAGTCTAACCTGAAGATAGAACCAACAAAATCTTCCTGATGGACTGAAAGAAGAGAAAAAAAATCGGCCTGATTGAAGTTTTTTGTCAGAGCTACTGGAAAAGACAGGTTGCTAACAACGGAGATATGGCTATCTGTAGCAGCAGGAGTGGTTTGTAGGGTAAAGCTGTCCAGATAGAAATGTCATCTAAGCAACTGAAATTACAAGTCTGGAGTTTGAGAGAGAAGTCTGATTTGGAAATACATTTAAGCTGGAGTAAGAAGAGATGGTATTTACATCTATGAGACAAGCACCGATATTCAAAGGAGTAAATACAGGTGGAGAGTATCAAGGGTCAGGTCTGTAGGCATTGCAATATGAAGCTGGGCTGGGGAGAGAAAGAACCATGAAAGGAAATTAAGAAGGAAGACCAGTGAGGTGGAAAGAAAACTCGGACGATGGGCATCCAAGGAGGATGGTGTCAACTTGTTAAATGTTGCTGATACGTCAAGCACGATGAGGGCTGCGAATGAGCCACTGGATTCAGGAATACAGAGATGACTAGGGACCCTGACAAGAGCACTACCAATAGAGTGGTGAGGTCAAGATCGTTGAAGGGTTTTAAACAAAGCAGGTCATAATGACATTTATTTTAAGAATACCAAAGTGGGAGTGGGAGTGGGAGTAGGTTGGGGGGGTGGGCCTCATAAAGATGACCTCATCTTCATCCTCCAGAGCAGCCGAAACTTAGATAAACACAAGGCTTCAGGGATGCTGATCCCAAGAGACACACCTTAAGATTCAGATGCCCCTGGCAGAGAAAACAATGGATTCAAATAAGAGCCTCAAAAAGATTAAGCCCTGGGGCAGACCATCCAAACGACAGATTTTTGTGTGTGACACTGCTGCATCTCATATGGGCAGCTCCACAGCATGATCCAGGATGAAGAGCAGCATGGATTTATTTGTTTAGTTGGCTAATCATTTACTTAATCTGCTTATGAGGGCGAACTGGTTACAACTAGAAATTATAACCCAAATTGTGATAGTTTCTTAATGTGGCAAAGGTAACAAACTTATTAAACACCAACTACATACGATATACCAAGTTAGGGGAACAGAGTGCAAGATTCCTGCGCTGGAGAAGTGCATGATCTGATCATCAATATCACGCTTTCCTCTGTTTGATAAGATGTTATGTAAAAAACAAACAAAACTCTGACATTTAGAGATGCTCAAATATAATTCAGAAATATCACCATTTAAAATGAAAAGTTAAACATACTTACTTTCATCATTTAGCTTTTTTCCTAACTACCTAACATAGTGGGAAATACATACGGGGTACCTAATGTCAAGTTTGCATAAATAAAGTGGATGTTTACTCTTAAAATAGGAATACCTAATGGTAACTGAACTAAATTTAGAAATGTTAACGGAAAACCAATTCTCTACTCAAGACATGACATTCAATTTAACAACTTCACACAGAAGGTTGTTTTACACAAGTGAAAACAGCTATAAAGTTCTGTTATCAAAAATTACAAATAATTAATCTTAAAGGTTAGTACAGGGCAGACTCTATAAACTGTTTCATTTGTTACAGCACCACACATGCTACCGAAGAGCCAGATTAATTTTTAATTATAGGGCATTGTACAAGAAATACATTAGAAGATTCTTCTGTTTCTTCCAATTAAAACTATCATTTTTCCTTTTACAAAGCAATTACAACACATTAAGCTTGTTTTATTTCTAAAAAAAAATCTTAGATAAATGTAGGAAAAGGGTGCTTGTCTTTAGTCACTTAGCCTTTGATAGAGGGGAAATCTTTCTCAGATCCAACTGAGAGAGGTTACCAGAACTGATTTGATTTTATCAGTAACATGATTATGTGCATAGATGCTAAGGGCATTGCACAGAAGGATAGGCCAACCAGAGAACACTGGTTTAGAACAAAGGCACATTCCCGCAAATCAGATGTATCCATCTCACAAAGTCAATATCCTTCAAAACAGATGGACCATGTCTCCTGCAACAAGAATAACCTACAATTTCAGACATATTTTTCTGGCTCATCTTAGTTTACCTCATTTATAAGTATATAAATATTTGTGGAAATGAAAAAAAAAAACTCTACTGTTTAAAAGGAACTACGAGGAAATCATGACTTTTAAAGTGGTAGTAAATTAATAATGATCTCAACAAAGATTACTCCTTCTCTTTGAGGTTCTGTTTTATTTTAGAAAGAAACACTGGCAAACTATTTTAAAATTAATCATCTTCCATCTATAATTTCTATGGCTCATTTTACATCTTAGAAATCTAAATATGCATGCAGTAGTGTGAAGTGGTAGATAAAGCAGAGCCTGTGAAAGTTGAGAAAACCGAATTAAAACGAGAAAATCAATTACCAAGAACAGGTCTTTTCATAGCACCTGGTACACAGTAGGTGTTCAATAAATGTTCTTAATTACTAAAGGAAGAAATAAGGAAATGATCAACATAAAAAAAAACTGGTTGCTTACATTTAATAAATCACCTGAAATCTACAGTTAATACACAGGATAAAGTTGATGAAAATCAGATGAATTATTTTGAAAAATTATATATCTTAAATTGCCATCAATTTACTCAAAGCCTAATTTGGTGGCAGAGCCTTGAATCTTAACCTCAGTTCTCCCAATAACTGGGTTTCTGATTGTAAATTCAGGTGATTTTTCAAGGTCCCTTCTGCTTTAAAATGATGTTCCTAATTTCCAAAGTAAGAAAGAAATGAAAATCTACTCTTTGGGTTTTTGTTGAAACACATATTTGTATTTATATTTATACATACTAGATATTAATATTCTTGAAGGTATACAAGTTGATGTGTCACTAAGTAATGCCTTCTATGGTATTTCACACAACTTTTTTCTCACAGATTTTTTCTATAATTTAGGAAGTCCTGAGTTTATTTCAAAGCTTACCCTTAATTATCTGATTTCTTGATGAGAAACCAATCTCAGTGTGTTTATTGTAAAAGAACTACTATCAGAATTAAAAGAGTTAATAAATGTGAAATGCTAGGGAAGTCATAGGCACACAGTAATTAATAAATACTGTTACTATGATAATCAATGGCTACCAAATAATTTTCTAAATCTTCTTAAAAATACTTCTAGCCGTGCCTGGGTGGCTTAGTCAGTTAAGCGTCCAACTCTTGATTTCGACTCGGGTCATGGTCCCAGGGTTGTGGGATCGAGTCCCACATGGGACTCTGCACTCTCAGTGCAGAGTCTGCTTGGGATTCTCTCTCTCCCTCTCCCTTTGCCCCTGCTTGCTTGGGCGCTCTCATTCTCTCTCTCTAAATAAATAAATAAAATCTAAAAAAAAAAATACTTCTAGATTACGAATCAACAATGAAGTAAAATACATATATATATAACTTAATATATATTTATATAATATTTATATATACATGAAGCCTGGCATAAGGTTAATTTCTAAATTAAAAACAGACCTATCACTTTAAGTTAACAGACGCCAGTAGAAGCCAAACTAATGCCTGTGTGCTAGACTTAAAAGTGTAACTTTAAAAATCAAATGTTAAGCTTTAATATCAAAAATCTTACTTACGGATTTGCTTATTCTCCTTTGGTAATTGAATTTTGTTTGTTTGGCTGCTGCCTTCCAGGACAAACACAAAACTTTTAACTTCTTTATCAAACTCCTATAGAACAAAAATAAAAACAGTGGTAATTGGAGCATATTTTATTTGGCTTCTATCATAAAATTGGAGCTGCAAACCCATAGGGGAAAAAGTCCCAGATTCAAATGACTTAAAAGTCAGGCCTTGATGATACTCTCACCCTGAAAACTGCTGGGAACTGGATACAGAAGCCCCACTATATCACTTGATAAATCCTCTATCATATCAAGAAACTCTTCCTCCAAATGATAAGAAATTCCCTAGTTTCAGGGATTCCCAAGCTAATTTAGAGTTTCCAGAATTTAGTTACCCTTCCTTCCTTTAATCAACATATTCCTGTCTAACAGCACAGGCTGAACATCACTCCATGTTACCATATACAAAATTACCTAACCTATGTTGTATCCAGTCCGCAAGTTCCTGGGTGTCTGGCCATGGCTCATACGAAATTAATCATTGCCTTATTTTACTAGTGCTCTAACCTGAAGTTCTATATGTCATCTACTGAAAATCAGTACTAATTAAAGTGTTACAATTAAGGTGACCTTTTTAAAAAACTATGGTAGGAGAGGGACGCCTGGGTGGCTCAAGTCAGTTAAGCATCTGCCTTGGGCTCAGGTCAACATCCCAGGGTCCTGGGATCAAGCCCCGCACTGGGCTCCCTGCTGAGCGGGCAGCCTGCTTCTCCCTCTCCTTCTGCTGCTCCCCCTGCTTGTGCTCTCTCTCTCCCTGTCAAATAAATAAATAAAATCTTAAAAAAAACAAAAAACAAAAAACTATGGTAGGAGAAACGTAAACAGAACAAAACCAAACCTGAAAATAAAAAACCTCCTTAAACGTGACAGTCCGATTTCCATGACTCAAAGTGGTAATGTAAATGGTTATTTTTTCATTTTGAAGCAAATTCCCAACCTGAGTATAAAGACCCATTATAATATTTCACAGATCCTCCCAATCTTCCTCTCTGTATATGTTAAGAAATGCATTGTAACTAAGGCTGCTGAGCATTAAATACCATTCAAATAAATCTGTATTATATCCATCACAACAGCATCTCTCATGTATTTGAAATGAACACACATAGACTGACTATATCATTCTATCTATACACAAGTTGGGCATATACTTAAAACCTTTCAACAGCTTACCCAAATCATCAACATGGTCCATAAACCTCCACCTAGTCTAGTTGCTGCCTGGTTTTGCAAACTTCAATCTCCTACCTTGCACTCTTTCTTTTCTCTGTATTCTGACCTTAGTAGCCTTCTTGCAATTTCTTAAAAATTCTAAGTTCTCTCCTGCACAAGGAATTTGTATGTGCTTTTTCCCTTTGCCTGAAGCACTCTTGTCTCCACCAGGCCCACACAGTGCATAGTTAGCTCTTAGAGATCCAATGTCATTTCCTTGGGGAAGCCTTAATTACTTTCCCTGCTCTAAACCCTCCACATCACTGATCTCTCATTCACAGGAAGAGCTGTATGATTTTAAGCAAGTTGTTTACTCTCTCCATGACCTCAGTTTTAGCATCCAGAAAATTGGCATAAAGTACCTATCACACAAGGCTACTGTATAAATATATGTAATGTGCTAAAGCTGGGCTTGGCAAACAGTAAGCACTCAGTTAACAGTAGCTTTAAAAAGTTACCCACAACATCCACAGAAAGACGTTTTCCTCCCAGTTGAATAGGAGAAGAGTGAAAGAGAAAGGGATAGGGATGGATATAGGTTTTTAGGTCTGTTGGCAGCAGGCTGAGGTAGTTTCTATCTGATGGCATCAATTTTTCCCTGTGAAATGGGGCATGAGGTCTTCCAGTGAGTCGGTAAAGAGGGCCTGTACTTGTGGATTGGGGAGGAAGGGTAGAGAGTTGGGGGTTGAAAACTTGAAGATAATGGAGAAATAATCATTTGAGAGACTAAGAGAACATACAAGGAGAACTTTCCAGGTTATTCAGGTTGAATTTATAGTATTATTAATCTGAGAGGCTATTGATTTTTTTTTTCCAAAGTTACTGAGGGGCCCAGAACTCCGCTCAGAAAAGAGAGATGACTGGGGATTCAGACACGGTTGGCCTCTGCAAGGCCAGCATGATGAAAGGACAAAAAGCAAGGGCATTCAAGGTTTTGCTTGGGAAGTGACTGAAATCACAGACTCTGGATTCTGGGCTGGAGAGGAGAGGAAGCGAAGACAGTGAAAATATATGCCTAAATAAAACTAAGCACAGGGGAAGTAGAAAGGCCAATGGCCTCAAGGTCTCAATTAGGTTGAAGAACAAATACAGTGAGACTAAGTGAGCAAGTAGCCTTAAGAACCGAAGCTTGGGGTCGGAGAGAGATGTCTCAAGGTGTGTCTCAGTCATTTCAGGGGCCCTGCAGTTTACCGTAATAAGGTACAGGGTGTGACAGTGGGAACAGGGACTGACAGAGAGTGGAAGGGGTTATTAGTGATGAAGAAATCAAGAAATGAGCAGCTCAGGGTTTGGAGAGTTTCCTCACAAACACTGAAGTCACCTAAAACAAAAGCAGGACTCGGCCTACAGAGAAGGGTTATGAGCTGAGTGCCAAAGTCTTGAAAGGCCTGAGGAGTGGTTTCTGGGAGAGCTGTAGCCAACAGGGTCATGAAAGGGTTTTTGAATGAACAGTAAAAACAGTTCTGAAACCTTATCAAACCCTTTTTCTTATAACCTTCATTCTCCTTTCTTTCCAGGATTTAGGTGGCCCTAACTTCAAACACTTACTTTCCAAATCACGGATGGACTGCCAAGGATCTTCCATTTTGCTCCAGGATTTTTGCCCTGAGCACTAAAGATTTCAACAAATGCACCTCCCTGGAAAATAAAAACAACATGTTTAAATTAAAGTGAAAGACAATGCTAAACAGGAAATACTATCCACCACACAGCCTATAACCACTGTTCCAGGCAACTGTCTGTTAAATAGATCTGGGAGGAAACATTACTCCTGTTATTAAATCCTACAGTATACCTTGATTGTACTTAAGCCACAACCACTCTGATTTGGGTCATCCTGGATAAATGGTTTAGGGAAATTTTTTTTTTTAAAGAATGATAAACATTAAATTGTGCCATACAAACTCTACAGTCTCTCGATGTGGGGTTCATTTACTTGCCATGTATAAATCATGCTTACAAAACATTCTATTCATCCCTGACTAAAGGGTTTAAACTCAACTTTAGAGCCAGGCTAACAAATTCTGGTAAGTTATCTGTGGCTATAAGCTTTCCAGTCATACTGACCCAAGCTCTGATACCAGCTTTAACATTTATTAACTATCTGACCTTGAGAGTTATTTAACCTCTTGATTCTCCATCTGTAAAATGGGTTGTTGGATTACACAGGATAGTAAACATAAACCAGCAAACACAATACCTTGTATGTAGCAAGGGCTCAACAGTGCCAGCAATGATTATTCAAAAAAAGGACAAACTGAATATTTTGGTAATGGTTAATAAAAAAGCTTGGGAATGAGTGGGCATTGGGGTTTGATTCTTATTCTGAGCATTCCCATCTTTTTATATATCTAATATAAATTGATATGGAAATCTATAAAATTTGTATAAGAAAAATAGAGAACCATTTGTATAGACATGCTCCGTGTTCCCTATTGTAAACCTGAGAACATGCAAGGCCATGCTTATATAAAAGTACCAAACACACTACTGAATACCCATAAGCTTTAATTATCAAAGAAAAGAATTAAGATGATTATCTCTGAGGAAGAGGTAATTGCAAGAAATTGAGAATCTGAAATGAAGACTAAATATGGTTTTCTTTTATGGTCTGTTTTAATTATAAGCAGCACATGAGCAAATCTGTCTGATTTTTGTAAAGAATTTCCAGCTTTTAAGTTTTCTCAATAATATAAAGGTATTTTTGCTTCTGAGTTTTAAAACCATCACTTTAACTTATGACACTAAATTTTCTCTTCCTTAGGCAGTATTATGCGCAAGCTGTGTGTGGTTAAGAATTACTATAAATTACTATAGCTTCTGGGGTTAGGTCACATATCAATAAAAATTTTAAATTTGAGTCAGTTTTGTTTTGTTTGTTTTTTTAAAAAGAAAAATCCTTGTACCTGGTGCAATACCCATCCCCTCTTCCTTCTGCTTTCTCCTGTTTTCCATTGTGGGCATATGCTTTTTTATAACAACATATTTTACCTAAATTGAGAGGAAAACTCTCTTAAATTGTTCTAATACATTTAATGATATCAAATGGGAGTAGAAGAAAGAGAACAGCAGACTACTTGAAGGACACTAATAGGAAGGCAAGTAGCATTTGGTGAAAATGTAGAGGCAACAAAGAGGTAATCAATGGAGGGCTGGTCCAGCACAGGGACAATTGTAAACAGAGAATGTAACCTCAGGTAGAAGTAGGAGGGAAGGTCAGGAGACTAGGGTCAAAAAAAGCAGTGGGTCCAGTGGATTCAGGGGTCCAGTGAGGTGAGAAGAGCAAGCATGTTTTGAAGACACTAAGATACTCAAGGTGACAGAGGAAGACCCAGAAGCAGTTTCTCCACTGTGATCTTTGGACCATGTACATCAGAATCAACTGGGGCAAGTTGAGTTTTTACAGATGTTCTCATTCACTAGATGGGGGGTGAGGGTCAGGAAGTCTGCATTTTCACAAGTACCCCAAGAGATCCTAACCTACCCCAGGTTAGAGAATCACTGACCCCAGTTTTAGGGAAAAAGAAAATAGCACGTAGCCAAATGCTTATTTTCTTTCTTGGTTTAACCCACTCATGCATTCACTCACTCACTCTATTCTAAATAGCTTCTAAGACATCATTGTGCATCAGTAGTGAGTACCCAAGGAACTTGTTAAAACTCAAGATTTATGGGCCCTGCCCTAAGATTCTGATCCAGAGGTCCGATGGGGGTTTAAGATCTGCATTTTAATCAGAGTCTCAGGCAATCCATACACCTTGAAAAGAACTGAGCTGGAGATTGAACAAAAGCCAAATCATACGCCCAAACCGTAGTTGCTTACTCCTTTTTTCTTCCGGGGTCACGACTACTCATCCAGAACTTCTTTCTCACCCAGAAAAAAACCGTGTTAACGGGGAGTGGGGAGGGAGCTTTGTCCTCACCCTGAACACGAACTACATCACCCTAGAGGAGAAAGCTGTAGACAGGATGGAGCGCCGTTTCGGATTACCTGGTACTCATTTTTGAACATTCCCGCAGGGGGCCCGGGGCTTGGGGGACACGGAGTTCAGGGCGTCCAGCGAGTGGCGTGACCCTGACGGCTGGAACTCGGAGGGCGGGAGCCCCAGAGCCCGACAAGCAGGGAAGGGCTTCGCGCGTCGCCCCGACTCTTCTCAGCCCCCGGTCAGCTCCACGTCGAGCCCCCGCCCCGCACCATCGCGACCCCCGCCTCCGGGGTGCCCGGGTGTGGGACGACACAGCTATCTGGGCGGGCTCCGGGCAGCCCTGGCGAAGTGATTGTATGCGTAACCTACGTAACGGGGCGCCCAGCCACAGAGCCACGGACAACCGCCCGCTCGCCGGGGAAAGACGGGCGCGCTCCCGCTGTCGCTCCGCCCCCGAATTCGATCGGAAAGGGGCGGGGCCCAGCGGCGCCTGCGTTCGGACCGCGCCCATTGGCTTCCACGAGGCGCCTGCGCGTTGAGCTCTGTGTGCTCTTCACCGACGGATAAATGAGATTACGCGGTGACGTAGGCGTTGCCCAGGCAACTCAGGGACTCTCATGGATGTGGTGGACCGCCCAACCTGTGACCCGCGCTCTCTAAGGTCGTGACCTCTGTCTGCCAAAAAGCCTAAAAGGAGCCTGGTTTAAAGATGAGCCTGGTTTAAAGAGCTACCGCAGGTGCTGGACTCTTCTAGAGAACCTGTCAAGTCGGTTTCGTCTCTCTTCTTTGTAAACACTGTGATAACTGCTGAAGGGAAGAGTCGTGGAAACCTGGAACCCTCACATGGCCTTTGGTTCCATGGTTTCCAAACTAGGTTTCGTTGAGGCAGGAATAGGGTCAGTTAGTCCCGTTCATTGTTTCAGAAGGCCTAAGGAAGTAAGAGTATTTACTCAAAATTACTGCATATGTTCAAAAGCCAAGATTTTTTGCTTAAAATAATTACATACATTATTGAGCCAGGCACTTTTCCTAAGTTTAACTATTCGGTTACTTCATTTAGTTTCTTTGTCAGAACCACTCTTATAAGGTAGGTGTTATTATCACTTTTCGGCTCAGAAAGGTAAGAAAGCTTGCCTAAGATCACATGGCCAATAAGTGATGGAGCTGATTTGGAGCTCTTGCCTAATGCTGTCCTCAAGGCTGAGTTAGGTCAGTGGTAAGCATTATGAATAACCAGGTACCACCACTTATGGAGCCCCTAGTACAGGCCAAGTGGTGCACAGGTTCACAGCCATGTGAGGTTAAGGATAAGTCTCCCTTCAGTTGAGAATATTTCATTTCTAGAAGTGATTAGGAATTTACTCCAGGAGGTGATGTTACTTTTTAGTTATGATTGAGCCTGATATTAGAATTCATCCAAAAGTCTTAAATATTTGTGTTCCCTACAATATGCCAACCACTGTGGATCATGTACAGCATGAGAAAATGAATGCTTTCTGGACCTGCTCCTTATCAGGGTTAAGAAAAGAAAAGCTGTTAAGGAACAAACTTACTAGAACACACTAAGTCTAATACCAGATGTGTACAAAGGCAGAGGTGAGGTTGTCATATAACTGTAAATTGCAGTACAATATCCAGAATCCAGAATCCCTGATTTCTAGAGCTCAAACCTAGTTCAACAACAGTTTTGGTAAGACTCTTTGCTGGAGGCTTCAGGAATTATGGCCAATAGACATGGTCTCTTGTCTTGCAAGACTTGTTATCTACTGGGGGACATTTATGCATTCATTCATTTAACAGATAATTCCTAGGGATGTAATATATTCTAGATACTATGCCAAGATTTATGTGTAGAAGGAAGGCCCCGTCTTCATGGAGCTTACACATTAATAGGGGTGGGACACAATAAACAAATGAATAAATAATTAGAACTTGTGATAAATCCCACGAATCTGGTGATAGGGAATAACATTGGAAGGGTCTATTAGTTTCCCGTGGCTGTTGTAACAAGTTACCAGAAACTAGGTGGCTTAACACCACAGAAATCTATTCTCTTACAGTTCTAGAGGCCAGAAGTCCAAAATCAAGGTGTCAACAGGGTGACACTCCTTTGGGAAGCTTTGGAGGAAAATCTACTCTTTGCCTCTTCCAGCTTCTTGTGGCTTTCGGCATTTCTTGACTCGTGACTGCATCTCTTCAATGTCTGTCTCCATGGTCACCCTGACTCTTCCTGTGTGTGTCTTCTCTCAGTGTCTCTTATAAGGACTATTGTGATGGCATTTAGGGCCCACTTGGATAAATCAGGGTTATCACTCTATTGCAAGATCCTTAACCTAGTAACACCTGCAAGACCCTTTTTCCAAATAAGGAAACATTCACATGTTCCAAAGGGTAGATGTAGGCATCTTGGAGGTGGGGGAGGTCACATTTTTTGGCCCAACACAAAGGGTGGCTTGTACCATAATACAAAGCAGTTTTAGATAAATGCTGTAAGAGAAGCAAAAAGTCAGTGGGAGTACAGGAGGAATCTAGGTGACATCCTAAGGCTTTTAGCAATCTACTTGGGTGTATGAAAAGCAAGTTTTAACACCAAAGCTGAAGAGAAACTCACAACTTTGTCCTATTTATTTTCTTTCTATCTTTATCATTATCTGAATTTGTTTGTTTATATGTTTATCATCTGTCTTTAGCTATCAGAAGGTAAATTTGATGAGGGCAAGGGTTTTTTCTGTGTTCATCATCCCCAATCTCACTAATACCACAATGCCTCTTGCATCCTCACTCCCTGTGGTATAGCAGCCTCCAAAATGACCTCCAGTGATTCCCCATCTTCTGGTATATTTGCCCTTTGTGTAATCTCCTCTGTAAGTGTCCTGGACCTAGAGACTCACTTCTAATGAATACAATATGATGCTGAGATGTCATTTCTAACATTAGGTTACAAAAAGACTGATTTCCTTCTTGCTTGGCTTTTCATTCCCTTGCTGTGGTTCTTCTTTCCTAACTCTGTCCTTACATGAAGGAAGCAAGTTGCTCTATTGTGAGTACCCCCTGGAAAGGTCTATGTTGCAGGGAACTGATGTCTCTGGCCAATAGTCAATGAGAACTTGACACCTGTCAACAGTCACATGAGTAGGCTTCGAAGTGAATCTTTCCCTGGTCAAGCCTTGAGGTAAATGCATCCCTCATCAATGCTTTGATTGCAGCCTTATGACTAAGCCAGAGTCAGAGGCACCCAGCTAAGTCGTATCCTGATTCTTGATCCACAGAAATTATGAGATATTTATTGTAAAATGCTAAGTTTTAGGGTGATTTTTTATATAGCAATAGATACACTCCCCATACCCAATCCATCACCCGAACCTAATTGTTTTATCTAAATACCTCTAAAATCTACTTACCTTCCTTCTGTATGCTGTAGTCTGTACGCTGATTTACCTGTGATTTACTCTTCTCTGAACTACTATGATAGCCTCTTAATACACCATGTTGACCTCCCTTCAAATCCATCTGTACTTTGCAGTCAGAGTCGTCTTTATAACAGACAAATTCAGTCATATCAGTCTCTTGCTTCTAACCCTTTTGTGACTATAGAACCTGTCTTCCTCTCTAAGTTCAGTATACGATATGCAGCCCCCTTTATTTCAGTCACATTGAGTTTTCTTTTAGTTCTTCATGTTCAACATATGTGCTTCCACTGTAGGGCCTTTGTGCTGTTCTCTTGAATAAATTACTTTTGCTACCTTTTTTTCTTTGGTTAATGCCAACTTCTGTAAACATAGAGTTTAGATCAAGGGTCCCCTTCTCAGGGACACCTTCTCTGATTTCCCTGACTTGATCAGATCCCCCTATTTATAGGTTCTTATAACATCTTAGCACTTGGCATTACTGAAATAATTGAAATTTTGTGTTTATAATACTGGCCATCTCTGTTGGACTGTCAATTTCAGGACAGTAGGGACCATGCCTGTTTTGTTCACCCTTGCGTCCCTAGTGCCTGGTATACTAGTTCAACCTTGTACCTAGTATAACAAATAGTAATCCCCCTTTGAATGAATGAGTGAATGAGGAAGGGTGGAGATGAAGGATGAATATATTCTTAAAAGACAGCCATAGGCTTTGGTGTTGAGAAAACAAGAAGAAAGCAATTGAAATACATTAAGGTAAATGGGTGAATTAATCATCTCAATTTATTGATGGAAAAACTAGTTATGGAGTTGAAATAATTAATCATAGTGTATCAGTAAGTCTCATTAATCAGGTGTTTTTGTTTTCTATCATCTGTTTATTCAATTTAAGGCTAGAAGGAACCAGTATCGTTTATTTCAATCTCCCTGTCTCCTTGAGAGAAAGTAATTGTCGATGCTCAGTTATCCAAGAATTGGCTTGTTGGGTCATTTCCTAACGTTCCTAACCCCACAAGTTTAGGAGACTTATAAATGGACTTTGATTAGCAAATGTGGGATAGGGCCTGTCCATGCAATTGGCAATTCCAAAGGCTGCCTGTCTCAGATCGAAGTTGTTTTGTCTATGGTGAAATCTACCCTTACCCTGGCAGTGGTGGCTGTAAAGCAAAAATAGAATGTACCCTACTTTAACAATATGAACTCAAAACCAGAGATGGGAAGGGATCCAATTTTATAATATCAAATGCTGTTGTTTGATTTGGATGAATGCAAGCCATGACTAAAATCTTGGATTTGACTGTGGCATCTGATTCTTGCTCAGGTCATGATCTCAGGGTTGTGAGATTGAGCCCTGCATTGGACCCTGTGCCCAGCGTAGAGTCTGCTTGAGATTCTCTCTCTCCCTCTCCCTCTGCCCCTCTACCCGCTTGTGGTGCATGTGCCTGAGCACTCTCTCTCTCTCTCTCAAATGAATAAACCTTAAAAAAAAAAAAAGAATGGCTACCAAAATTCAGCCCCGTCACCAAATAAATAAATGAACAAACAAAAAAAGCTCCAAACAACTTTGCTTAAGCCAAGTTATTTATGTATGTTATAAAAGACAGTGAAACATTTTCTCTAATTGCTACAATTTTTGAAGAAGTCAGTACATTTAGTAATTGCGTTAAATTGCTTAACTTAATTTGACAACATTAAGAATTAGCCACTTTACAAGCTTTAAAAGTGCTTGTCTTTGTTCCACAAAGAAAGTAATTTGGTGGTGTATTAATGTTATTAAAGGATATTGGATGATACTTAAAATGGAATAGACTACAGTTTTTGAGGGTGGTGGAATCTTTGTATGTCAATGTAGTCATTGAAGTTAGGTGCTATGATTATCAATTTGACAAGCAATAGTATTTTTTTTGAACTAAGAATATACGGTATTTACTACTGTATATTTACTACTATATAACGTATAGTTGTAGTTTATATTTTGGTTGCAGTTCATAATCAAATTATTTAGCATAATGAGAAGGAAAAAAGATACTGGTTTGATGATCAGAATTTGCTTTGCTGCACAATAATCTAGAACTGTTTAATACTCAGAGGGTTATTTTATTTTTTTCCACATTATGGATTAACTTTATGAATGGCAATAATGCCAAGTTGATAGAATAATTTAGAAACTGTGACTATTTTACAGTTTCAATGAATTGAGAAAAATTGGTGACACCTGAGTCATCCGTTTGACTTTTGATTTGAGAGTAGTGATGTCTTCTTTTTTCAAGCAAATGTGGTATGGGGAAAGATTTTGAGGATTTTACTGATGGTAGATATTTTCCCCCCTCTCTGGTCTCTGAGGTTCTAAAGTGATGCTTTCCTGCCTGTACCTTTAGATGACCAAATACTTCAAAATTCATATATAAATTGAAATTTCCAAAACTAGCTACTACCGGACAGTTTTCTCAGGGGAAATACAAACAAACAAATAATTCTAGTAAGTGAATATTTAGGTATGAAAGCTTCTCTAACTGAAACAGTTTTGTGGAGTAAGCACTTAGATTTAGAGAAATGAAATATTTGTAAAATACATCTTTGAAAAGATTAAAGTGAGCTGATATTTAATACCAGTTTGTTTTTAAATATATAAATTCTCTTCTTTTGTCAGAAAAAGTTAAGTTAGATCTCAGTAACAAGTTTTTCTTACATAACCATCCCTAACCTAAAACCAGTTAGTGTTGACACATGGTAAGAAGGCTACAGAAAACTGGATACTGGGGTCGGAGCAAGATGGTGGAGGAGTAGGAGACCTGGATTTCGTCTGGTCTCAGGAATTCAGCTGAATAGGGATCAAACCATTCTGAACACCTACGAACTCAACAGGAGATCGAAGAAGAGAGTAGCAACAACTCTCTGAACAGAGAAGCGACCACTTTCTGGAAGGCAGGACGTGCGGAGAAGTGAATCCGAGGCAATATTCGGGAGGATAGACGGCGGGGGAGGGGGCCTCCGTCGGCTGCTTCTGGCAAGTGATAGAGCCGCGGAGCACAAAATCGGAACTTTTAGAAGCCGGCTCCGCTGAGGGAAGTCTCTCCAGTGGCTAAGGGGGGGGGTGGAATCCTCACGGGACAGTGTGGTCTCAGGACCCTCGGGGTCACAGAAAGATCGGGGGTGCCTGAGTGCGGCAGAGCTCCCGGATATCAGAGCGGGGAAGCTGGCTGCAGAGACGGAGCCGAGGCGCGGGCTCTCAGCTCCGGGTTGCCATAAACTGTGATCCGCGGCCCAGCTGGGCCACTGCTCCTCCAGCAGGGACCCAACAAGCAGCAGATCCGGGGAGACTCCCCTTCCTCCCCTGGGGAGGAGCGGCGCGGGAACGCACCGCAGGGATCTGCTGGGTTTGGAGACTCCACACGGGGTCGGGTGCCAGATATAGAAACGCTTGGTCACCGGCCAGGTGAGCACGGAGTGCGGCCGGAGACCGGGGAGACGGGAGTGACTATTGTTCTCTGGGGGCACACTGAGGAGCGGGGCCCCGAGTTCTCAGCTCCTCCGAGTGGAGATTGGGAGGCCACCATTTTCACCCTGGTCCTCCAAAGCTGTACCAGAGCTTGCAGGGAACAAAAGCTGAGAGCAACCCGAGCACCTTGCTTAGCCCGGACCGACAAGGGTGGGGCAATTCCGCCTCCGGCAAAGACATTTGGGAACCACGGCAACAGGCCCCTCCCCCAGAAGATCAGCACGAACAGCCAGCAAGCCAAGACCAAGTTTACCCATCAAGGAGAACGGGAGAAGTCCAGCGCTGGGGGAATACTGCACATAGAATTCATAGCTTTTTTTTTACCATGATTCATTAGTTTTTCAAAGTCAATTTTTTAACT